>NC_061111.1:172922645-173068874 GCF_002878395.1 Capsicum annuum
TAAACCTAATCACCCCAAACCCTAACCATTTCTGCCTATTTACAGCCACACCCCCCATTTCATGTCTCTCTCTTCTCTCATCCTCTCTCTCTAAACCCAACCACCGACCACCACGACTCCACCAATCTATCGACTTCACCAGAAAAATCCACCTACTAACAACTTTTTCCCTACTAGAGACACCACCATCTCCCGCCACTGCTCAACTGCTGCCGGCGAAACCAGCTAAGCTGTCGACCACCTTTTTTCCCTTCTCTCACTCTCTCTCGGTGACCTCTAAACCAAACAACCACCGACGCCACAGTTCTCCCTCTCCAACTCCACCAATTTTTGCTGCACAACAGCCATGCAGTCCTCGCTTTGCCATCCTTTCCCATATTTTTTGTCTCTTATCTGATCAGAAGGCACCAATGGGAAACCCCTCCTGGCACCTCGCCACCACTTGCTCCTGTCAAGTTTCACCAAAAAGTCGATGGGTTCTTGGGATGGGAAACCCATCCCAGGTTTACTCCCATCTTTTATTTTAAGTCTAAAAAAAAACTCTTCTACTTTTTATGTTTTTGACATATTTCGTGACCTGAAATTTGTTTAGTCTAATTAATAATTTTGTTAAAACCTTTTTTCATTTGTGTTTATTTCATCATCTATGCTATCATACTTAAAAAGCTCAATATTTAATGCATTTTGATTTATCCTAGTGTTGCGATGATTTTTGTGATTTTGAACAGATTTGTTTATTGATTGCTTGACAAATTTTTGATTGCATTATTATTGGCTCAGAAAACTTTGACTCATAATTTTTTTTTACAAAAAAAATGGGATTCAAATTTTATAAATTTTGCTTGATTTGTGATTTATTTAGTGACTTCCTTTTTTTTCTTTAGTTTGGACAGATGGTTGGTTGGTTACATATCCGTAATGGATTCATTCCATTTGCGGAAGGAAATAAAAATCTTTAATTCTATGATTGATTACCATTTCTCTTGACTAGTCATTCTTTTTGAATTTTGAAATTGAGACAACTTGGTACATGACTATATATGGTAAATATAGCCTGCCTTGTAAAAAATTGAATATCCCTTGTGCTGTAATTGATTAATGTTCCTTTTTCTATAATCAATATGTGTTAAATTATGGAAACCTAGATATGATTTCTTCTCTTAATGATTCCTTCATTTGTTTAAGGAAATGATTTTTCCTTTACTGATTTGTGAAATATTTTCTTCCATTTTATTTTTGGTGGTGGTTCACATCATTTGTATATATAAACACAGTTTTCTTTCAGTGTTGGGACACATATTCATCTATTATTGATAGAGAAAAATCTTAAATTATCTTTTGCTTCAGACGAAAAAAATAACAAATATTCTAAGTTTCTTCTCTCAACTTACATTGAAGAAAAGAGCTTCGGGTCGGCGTTTTACTTATTATAATTACTTGGTATTGATTCAAAGTTCTGATCTCTGGACTTTCTTTAATTATTTTATTTGCTACAAAAAAAACTGGTTTGTTTTTTGAGACGACGCCTTTTACTGTCATCTTTAGTTATAAATGTTTCTAAACCCCTTTTAAGTATTATTGGTAAATTTTTTGGTGTCTTTGCATGCTTGTTGATCACAATATGATTGTTAGGTATTTTTTTTGCTGTGTGCTTTGGGAGATATTTATTTTGTCTTGACAGATGCATTGGGCATCAGAGATGGATGAAGAGTCGTCGGGGAATTAGAAGGATTGTTTAAATTCTTCAAGATTTCTATTCCTTTCTCGCATACATTTGAATTTTAATTATTGATTATATACATGCTATGGATGTAATAATAAATTATGAGGACTACTTGGGTGGTGGGGTTTATGTTCCTTTATATACTTATATGAATCACTTAGTCAAACCTTAACATAGGATTGACAACAAATTTATTTTGTCTTTTAGAAATTCTGCTTTTAGGAGTTATTTACTTTTGTCTTATTAAATTACGTTTGAATTTGTCAACTTAATTTACAACGTGTTCAATTACTTTGGGAACATTTAACAAAGTTTTCGGCATATTATAAATGACATTTTCATCAGTTTAAATAACGTTCTCAACAATTATATTTTATTTTTCAACATCAAAATGACATTTTCATCACTTTAAACAATATTTTCAAAATATTAAACTTAATTTCCAGCATACTTTAACTAATTTTCAGCGTTTATATTTATTTTTCTATATTTCTTATTAATTTTCCGCATAGTAAAATAATTTCTAGCACATTAACTAAATTTCCAGCCTCAAAAGGTAATTTTCAATATGTTAAATCACTTTTTAGCATATAAAATTATTTTCCTAGCACTCTAAAATTAATTTCTAGCATTTTTGCTAATTTACAACATGTTTAACTATCTTTTACATAATACAATTAACAGTTATCATTCCCTTACGTTTACTTAACTTTGACATATTTTTTAACAAATTTACAACATTTTGTTTTGAAGCGGATACAAGTTGTCTGTCTCCATATTAAGCACTTTATCAACACTTATATATCATGTCTATAGGTTTAATGAATAAGTAATTGTTTTTCTTAGCATGCTTTTCACCTTAACCAAGAGGCTTATTTGAGACTATTACATGCTACTTAACGCTCTATGTGTTTTACGTGCTTTGAGTCTACTAGATAACCTAGCTTTATTTGTCTAGATCTCAAATCCAAAATAGAAAAGTTCAATTCCTCTTGGACGATAGGTTGGAACGATAGGCATTTTAGAGGCGTTAGTTTTATCCCTTATTTTAGAGCGCTTTTACGCTTGACAACCAGCCTAGGTTGAGGGTGGATAGACATTTATAGATGATGATTACCCAAGTACAATTCAACAATGCGACATAGGACACTATCATCCATTTACAATTTTGTTGTTGGTTAATGGGTCGGGTGATGATTATCAAGTTGGGTACTGATCTAAATAAAAAAAAAACTCCTTTGTTTGATCCTCTGTACTCGTTGTCTTTCTCTTTTATTTATTTTATATGTTTATTTTCTTGGAATATTTTAGGATCTTTAATTTAATATAAGTATTTTGTCATAAATTCTGGCTATTCTCTCTCCTCGCTTTTCGTTTTTATATGTTTCATTGATTTCATTAAATTACATTCCTTGTTTATTCATATTTTATCACTTAACTACATTTAAGTTAACAAAAATAATTAACATTTGTTTATCACATAGAATTCCCACATAAAATATGAATTCGGCCGGGAACCACCTTTGTGGACCTCGAAAGGTGCCTAACACTTTCCTTTAGAGGTGATTTAAACCCTTACCTGAATTTGTGGTGAAATAAAGCTAAACATAAAATAGGCTCGTAGTTAGCCTAGAATGTTTCCCTAATGCACCTTAATTCTTTAGGTGGCGACTCTTCACTTCTTAAATAATCCCAAAAATAGTTATCATGTTGAATACTATTTTTCACGAAAAAATGGGCCGTGACAGTACTAATACAGCAAAAAGTTAGTCTCCCAACCATTTTGAGCAATTTGATCTTAATAAGTTACTCCAAGTCAACGACTCATCCTTGTAAAGAGGAGTGAGCCAAAAATTAAATTTAATGGTCTCACTCAAGCGAAAGCTCATAAAATCTTTGTTATTTTTCTAAAAGAAACTATATTTGGGTTGTTCTCAAAATCATTTCATATTTTCCAATGACATTTTGAAAGTGTTTTTGAACTTTTGCCTATACCAAATCAATTGAAATAAATAGATACTTCACCTAAGGATGTCGCCTTATCATCCATCATGGGTAAACTATCACTCAGTATGACAATGAAACTACACTAAAATAAAAGTGAAAGATCAAAAGAAAGAGAAACAAATTTTTTCTCCTTAGGAAAGAACCGAGTTTCAAAGAAAACCTTGGATTTTCTTGGACACGTATATACAAAAAGGCAAGAGTAATATGAAAAAAAATCAGGTATCACATTAATATTAAGCGTATGATACGAGCCAAAAAAAGGGCAACATTACCATTAATATACCCAATAAGGGCAATTCCAAACCCATGTCGATAATGATAAATAAGCCCCGCAAGGGCTAAATACACATCAAAGTGCAGGCCCCGCGAGGGATAAAGTAAATACATAATGAAAATATAAAATGTAAAAATTAAGTATGAATATGTCTATACAAACAATCAAAGCTACTTAATCAAATAAAACAATAGGTAGAAACCATCACATGAATAATAAGAATTCCCCACCCCTCGCTAAAAAGCCTTACATTATCTAAATAAATAATACAAAGAGAGTAGAGAAGGGTAAAGACTCCCTATGGTGCACTAGGCACTCGGGTCCATGTCAGTGAGTGGTCGTACTATGTCATGAAAAGTCTCATCACATTGGGCTCCTCTAAGAGGGTGTGCTATAAAATGCAACTTATTTTGGTTTCCACTTTAGTTCCTTGTTGGATCACTCTAGAGTTTTGTTCTTTTCCCGTTTTGGTTGTACCTTGTGCCTTGTCTTTATCAGAAGCGTGCCCTTCTTCTCATCCCATGGCAAGGTCATCCTTGGAGTTATACCTATGGAAAAGTAAAATAACAAAACCAAAGGGAAAAAAGGATAAAACAGGTTTTTGTGACTTTCATATATGAGGAAAGAAAATAAAGCTAATGAAAAATAAAGGTGGAAAAAAGAACTTCATCATTATGAATCATGTGAATCTTTTATCCTAACACTGAACTTTTTGAACTCGACATTGTCACACATTCTTCACATATCACCCATTTGAGTCATAAAATATTCATGGTACCAATAGAAATACAAATGAACCTATACCCTTAAGAATGGTGTCACCTAATCTATCATAGGTCAAGGCAAGCATTCATGCCTCTTAGTTTACTCAGACTTCACCTGTTAATGCTATGATTAGGACATTTTCCAACCAAAGAGATGAAAGCAAAATGTATCAACAAAACCAACCAAAAACCATCGGTTTTAAACCATTAAGGAGTAATGGGATCATAAATATGCCTTAAGAATGAATACATTAACCATTAGTAACAATTGAGGCATCCCTCTCTCATTGACATTTTAACAAACATGTGGTGCGCATGATTGATAAGATCTTAAAAAATAGCACAAAACACATGTGAGCAAGCCCAAGCACCAATTCATCACCAAACACACCATTGGTAAGTACTAACCCAATTAGATCACGCATCACTCAATTACAAAACCAAAGTTCAAGTGGGTATTTCATTGATCACGTGAATGTCAAATGAACATGTAAGACAAGGCATACATAACACCCCCAAAATCCAAATCAATATTGGAAAAATGATTTAAGTTTATGTAAAATAAAATATCATGTTTTGTTAGTTTTATAAGTGATTTAGACATATATTAAGGCCTCAAATTATTCCTAGCTTATAGACAAGTCAAAACATCCCTTAGCAATTAAATTCTTGTGAAGAATATAACGATTTTCAGCTTCAAATAAGCATAAATTTTGGATTTTATAAGAATTTTTTAGCTCAAGACCCACCATAATATATATAATTGAATTACCTCTTCGGTTCTACCAATTTTTCCTTAATCTATTATCGGAGTACAGAGTTATAGCCAAATTACCGAAGCACTATAAAAGTTGCCAGTGACAGGGACTCATTGTCAGACATAATAGCTCGTCAGGAGGGAGCCATTACCATAGAAGTAGGAGCCAAATTTGGTTCCTTTGACCATGACTCAAGAAATGACTCGTGGGCATACCTAACAAGTCATTGCCTAAGTCATTGGGACTGCTTCCAGGAGTTTTCCAGACTTTTATTGAGTGTTTTTTTGTCTTTTACCTCTCTTTTAACCCCAAAACTACATTGTTTAAGATATTATAAGGATGAATATAAAGATTAAAAAACTTCAAATTCATGATTCTCAACATTACACACGAATTACTCAAGAAACATGTAATTTCCACTCCTCCTACGCAAGAAATTAGGGTTCTTCATCTCCAAGTTCAAATCTTCAAAACTTCAATTCAAGAATCCAAAAGTAATTAGGTATGTGGGTATTCAATGAGGGTATCCTTTCACCCTCATGCCTAAATTATTATTTTTGTTCATGAATTTTATGATCTTCATAAAATAGGGTTTTACCCAATTGTTACTCTAAGCTTAAATTCAATTTCCCATAATATATTTGTCACTCAGAAGCATGTTTTAATGATTATTCATGGTTTCTTCAGACCATATTATATAATTCACGCTAATATCAAATTCATTCATGATTTACATAATATTAGTTAAGATTTTAAGCAAATGATCAAGCTACATCAGATGTGTCAGCTTTCAAGACTATTACCATTATCTATCATGATTTTGTAGATTTCACCCCATATTAGTTGGCATACCATGTTTTCCCATAAAAATCAGTATTTTTACAAACGTAGAATTTTGAACCCCAGATATGTTGGCAAATTCATGATTTTGGACTTTTTCTATGAAATTTCCCTTTTCCCTATTATAATCAGCTTTTAATTATCATGTTCAGTTGTATTAGTTTGAGCTTGTGGGTTATAAACATCCGATATCTAGGGATTCATGCATCTATCAATTATATCTCTTGAGCACTTCATATTATCCATTGTGGATATTCTCAAAATGTAATTATGATGAGCTATGCAGTTTTTAGTGTCACTTAGTTGGGAGTATTACGTAGCACATAGTGAACACAAGGATGAAGGCTCACACGTTGGTTTAGGACTAAAACCTTTAGTAGAAGTCCCTAAGTTCCAGAACTACGACACCACTGTAGGTTATAAGGGGTCACCCACCAGTTGAGGACTAACACCCTAGTCATTTGGGACATCAGTTTAGTGGATCCATGCCAGCTAGTGTTACTACCCTTTACAAAGTACTAGAACTCTTCCAATTGGGGTTACAGGTTGAACCACGATTTGTTCATATTGGGGTATGTCGATTATTGTTAGCTCCCGCAGTGCTCAATTTATGTTTCACCTTCAGATTATGTATGACCCTATATTTGGTTATTTAGTTTCAGTTAGTACATGTTTATACTTGGTTATTGTATCAATTCACATCCCACAATTTCAGATCCAGTGTTCGTACATGACCCTCAATATAGTTTTACAGCATATTCGACCTTAAATTGTGATTAAATATAATAGTCATGGTTCTATCTTATCATTATGCCTTACATCTTTTACACACAAACATATTTTAAATGCATATTTTAGTAAATGGTTTATGTCCTTAGTTTTAAAGCATGCTTTATGTATTTTCATATTAGTGCATATCTCACATACTAATACATTCCAATGTACTGATTGCATACCTCTTATACCTATATTTTTCATGTAATATAGATTCAGGTGCTTACTCTCAGGATCATAATCTGGAAGATCATAGCATTCATCCAGTAGGTGATGATTTCCCTTATTTCGAGGACCCCAGTCAGTTGTAGTCCTTGTACTTTATTTTCTTATTTGTATGTATTGATTTGGGATAGCTGGGATCATGTCCCGACAACCTATAGTCATTATTAGTAGAGGCTTTATAGATAGTTAGTTAGAGTTGTAGTAATCAATTTTTCTTTCTTTTTAGAATACAGATATTGTAACTAAACTTTCTAATAATAAATGTATTGAACAAGTTTGTTCCATAATTATATTTCCCCTCATTCCATTTAGTTTTTATATATGTTTTAATTAGTCGCTCAAGCATTATGTCAGTACTATGGGTTATCTTAGGATCACTTATGGTTCTAAGCATCGTATTATAACTAGGGGTAGTCTCGAGTCGTGACACATACATTCAAAATCTTTCACTCCAAGAAGCACAATTTGCCAAAAGAAACTCAACTATCTCAACTTCAAAGCAAAAGTATTAAAGATGTGAAGAACCTTTTTGTACTTTCAAGAAAATTCAAAAATAGAACCATAAGCAATCATACCATTCACTTGATTAAAGAGAGGAGAAAAATAAATGTCCAATGTACACTCCCGAAGAATAATTCTTGTTATAACAAGTGTAAATGTTGAAGTTTTAAGAACTTAGAACTTATAAAGAGTAGAACTTTTTTTTTGTGAAGTGAAAGAGTGACAAACGGTCCAATATCAGTAAATTATGAGAGTATGCACTTGACTGTATTCATTTTATGCTAGACCTTCTTGGACTACTTAAGCATGTCCAGATCAGATCAAAGCAGATTAACTGGCCAGTTTAAGTGTCAACTATGTTCCATACAAGCTGGAATTGTGCCTGGATTGCATAAGCAGTTCCAATGCAGGTCAACACAGTTCCAAGCCTGCGTGATCAGCTCCCAGGTGTGTGCAGGATGCAATGGACATATACCTAGACTACTCAAGCTGGTGCAGTGTAGGTCAATCCAGTTTCCAGTAAAGAATTTTCATCCAGCTCAAGGACACTTATGTCCAAGGTGTGTTGGACCTGCGCCTAGTTCGCTCAAGCAGGTCCAACGCAGGTCGCAATGGTTTACTCCTCTTTATGTGTTTTTGTATGAAATTTTAGGTGCAAGGCTTAGTTTTGAGCCTCTGAACCTACCTTCTTACATCCCAATTTTGCAAAATAACCTATAATAACTAAGAACAAGTTAAAAGTTGAATAAAAAAACATTAAAACAACATCAATAAAAATCTTTATGTTGCCTCCCAAGTAGTGCCTTTGTTAGAATCATGGGATGACATCATACAATTATCATTTTTTATTCTTGAATCAAAGCGACTCAACCGTAGTCGGTTCGAGTTTGCCCACGTGGTAAACATCAATCCTTTTTCACTCACCACAATTTTTTTTCTCATGGTCTATCCACTCAATTTTTTATTTGAATACACATTCTAGATCATAAATGGGCCAGCCACTTAAAATTTTCCAGAAAGCATTTTAACCAATAGTTGAGAAGGAACACATTCTCACATACATGGAACTCTCGGTTTAATGTCTTAACTCCATGTCACCTTTTATTTTTGGCTTTATATTAATAGTTTTTGGGAATGATGTCTTTTATATCCACTATAGGCTACCGAATAGCACTAATAAACTTTATACCATAGTTTTGGAAACTTTCTTTAGCTGAGGTGATAGATCATCCACAACAATAGTTGGAAAAGTATTATTCTCACGAGCACTTCTATTATTAGAGCCAAGACTCATAGTCAAATTTACCACCTCATTCTTTTCTTCACTCACCTTATTCCCAAAGTTTCACAGTGTACCCACCTGGGGGTCATCTACAAGACTTGCTTTTATGGTGTTAGTAACCTCATTATCAACCATTTTAATCACTGAAATTACTTGTAAATCCTTAGGTTGTTTCATAGACTTACACACATTAAAGATACCTCTTTATTGTTCACTCTGAACTTTATTTCACCACATTGCCACTAAAGCTCTTTCGATAGCAAAGAATGGCCTACCCAAAATGATGGGTACCTCATGATCCCTCTCACATTTAAGAATAACAAAGTCATCTAGAAAGATGAACCGGTCCACTTTCATAAAAACATCACATACTACTCCCATGGGATTCTTAATAGAACAATTGACCATTAAAATCCCCATAAGAGTTGGTATAGGACACCCAAACCCAACTTTAAATAAATGGAAAGTTGCATCAAATTCATTCTTACCCCAAGATCACATAATGTTTTTCTGAACTTGTGCGCCCCAATAGTGCAAGGAATAGTAACTATGCCTGGGTCTTTCTCCTTTTCCACCGTTGTGCTAGATATTATTGGACTACAATTATGGGTTACCTCTATATAGTTTTGACATGCGTGACTTATTTCTTTGTAACCAAGTCCTTCATCAATTTATCATATCCGAGTATCTCTTGTAAAGCTTCAAACAATGGAATATTCACTGATAGGTTGCTAAATTTTGCAAGAAATTTCTTGAACTTGGTAGCATCTTTCTTCTTCTGGAGCCTTTGTGGGAATCAAGGAGGAATTTTTATTTGAGACAAAGGATAATCAGAGTTTCATCCAGTTAGGGAGCATCACCATCAACTATTTTTAAAGCTTTATCACTTTTACCCTTTTCTTCAACAACCTTCGACTTTTCAACAATCGACTCATTGGTCTTTGGAACTGCATCATTAGACATTTTTAGCCTCTTTCTTTTTTCATTTGCTTTTTCATAACTCCCCCCTTCATTAGGGTCTTCATCAAAATAAATGACATCTTTAATAAGAGTATGACCTCTCCTAGTGATAATATCCATGATGTGGAAATCATTCTTAAGATTAGTAACTGTGTCACTAGGAAATCCACCTTTTGGCCTTACATTGAGTTGAGCCTACATTTGACCCACTTGAGTTTGAAGTTTCTTGATAGAGGAAGAATTAGATAGCACTGTTTGATTGAGTTGTGAAAAATCACTTTTCAGCTATCTCACCATCTTATTGGGTCGCTTAACACGCATTAAAATACAAGAAAAAACATCTTCAGTTTTGAAATTCTTTGGGTCAATAGAGATTAACTATTTACACTTGGCCCTATCATGTGGAGGTACATACCAATCAAAGTCTTTATCCTTATATCTCCAATCCCAGTCTCTATCATGATCTCTATCACATTGATCTCTCTTATGATCACTTTTCTTCCAACCTTGATTCCCATCTTTCCTTTGATAAGTATGGCAGGAACCACCTCCCCCTAATTGGTTTGACAAGAACCAAATTTCTATTGGGATTCTTACTAAGCAATTTACAATAATGGGTGCTGAGAAATTAAATGCAGTCGGGACTCAGGCATCTACTACGATTTGAGATTGAATCTGAAGAGGAAGAAAAGTATCCTGATTGTAAGTTGGCATATTTTTGAGCCCAAGGGAAAGATAATCAAGGTTAAAAATATTATAATGAAAGATACAAAGATAAAAGTAGAAAGAGAGATACTGACTGGCATCGAAAAGATGACTACAAAGAGAAGAGTGATAAGTATGTTCCACATGCGGGGCATGATTCAAAATCTTGAATGGAGACACTTTTGTCAAAATTAGTCAATGGACAAGAAAGTCAAGAAAGTTTTCTTAAGGAGATTAAGGCATATCTGTCAGGGCTAAATAATAAAGATGATCATATGCTATAGAAATCAAAAAGCTGGAGCAATAATTCAGTCAAATGTCAGCCATAGTAAATAAGAGACATCCAGGCACTCTCCCTAGTAATATAGTTAAGAATCCAAAGAAATATGCTTATTGCCATGCCATTACCACTCAAAGTTATAAAACCACTACAGCCCACCTGTAACCACTATAGATGAGCACAATATTGATGATTATCCTATTGATGTAGAGAGCAGTAGTAAAGAGGACAAAGAAAAAGACAACGTTAAAGAGCCTGTGTTGAAGCCTATTCCAAGTCTCTTTTTTCCTTTCCTCAGAGGCTAAAAAATAAACAAAAAGAGGGTAAGTATCAGAAATTTTTGTCTATGTTAAAGGAGTTATCAGTCAACATACCACTTGTAGAGGCATTGAAATATTTGAAATTCATGAAAGATCAATCACCAAGAAAAGGTTAGTGAGTTATAAGCCAGTCGACAATATTCATCATTGCAGTATTGTAGTTATTATATCATTGGTAAAGAAGAAAAAAGATCCTAGAGCTTTCACTATACTATGCACTATTAGGTCTTTAAACTTCACTCGAGCATTATGTAATTTGAGGGCTAGCATCAACCTCATGCCCTTTGTAGTATTCATGCATTATGGGTTGGGAGCCCAAACCAACTACCATGAGACTAGTGATAATGGATAGGACAGTGAAGAAAATAGTTGGTATTCTATATGACATATTAGTGAAGGTGGCTTCTTTCATATTGCTTGATGATTTTGTGATCTTGGACCGCGAAGTAGACTTTTAAGTCCTAATCATTTTAGAAAGACCATTCTTTTCTACAAGTAGGACATTGATAGATTTTGAGAAAGGACATTTAATACTGAGACTCAATAATGAACAAGTGACATTCGATGTATGCAAATCTATGATGTAGCCAGATGAGTTATGAGTGATATCTGTGATTGATGTATATAATGAAGAGATGGATTCATTCTATAATATTGACTCGGTGATTGATTGGGATGATGTTGTTGATACTGTTTTTATTAAAGAGATGTTAGGTGTTGAAGCTCTTATTGTCGTGACCATGAACTTTGATAGTGTTGGTATTGATGATTACGATGAAATGGTATGTGCACTGTATTGGCATGTTTTGTATGCGTATTCACCAAAAAATATTGATTTAGAGTTGGAGAATAGAACTACTCTACCTGCTCACCCATCCATTGAGGATCCACCTGTCTTAGAGTTGAAGGCTCTCACTTCTCATTTACGATATGCATTTTTGGGATCTAACACCACGTTGTTGATAATCATTTCAGCTAAGTTGAGTGAAAAAAATGTAGAATCTTTGTTATTAGTATTACAAATATTCAAGAGGTCCATATGTTGGTCTACAGATATTGTGGGTACTCTAGCTGGAATTTGTACTCATAAAATTCAACTCAAACCAGATTGTATTCCAAGTATAGAACATTAGCGTTGACTTAATCCTCCTATGTAGGAGGTGGTGAAGAAATAGATAATCAAGTGGTTGGATAATAGTGTATTATATCATATTGTTGATAGTAAGTGGGTAAGTTTAGTACAATGTGTTCTAAAAAATGGCGGTATTATTATTGTGCCTAACGAGAAAAATGAGCCAGTGCCAATGAGACCAGTCACAGGATGGAGAGTATGCATGGATTACAGAATATTGAATGCATAGACTCGAAAGGACCATTTTTCCATGCACTTCATGGACCAAATGTTAGACAGGTTAACGGGTAGAGGATGGTACTATTTTGTTGATGGATTTCAAGTTGTAACTAGATTACTATTATACTTGAACATCAAGAGAAAACCACCTTCACATGTCCTAATAGGACCTTCGCATTTAGACGTATGTCATTCGGGTTATGTAATGCTCCAATCATATTTCATAGATGTATGATGTCAATTTTCTTTGACATGGTAGAAGACACCATCAAAGTATTTATGGATGATTTTTTAGTCGTTGGTGATTCTTTTGATGAATGCTTGATTCACTTGGTGAATGCTCTTAGAAGATGTGAAGAATGCAAATTGGTACTTAATTGGGAAAAGTGCCATTTTATGGTTAACTAATGTGATTGTGCACACCGATCATGCAGCATTGTGGTACTTAATGAAAAAAAAAATATGAAGCATAGACTGATTAGGTGGGGGCTATTGCTATAAGAATTTGATTTTGAGGTCAAGGATAGAAAAGGTACTAAGAATCAAGTAGCGAATCATTTGTCTAGACTAGAGGAGGAAGCTATGCAGAATGTTGAACATGGGCTCGAGATTGACGATAGTGTTCTAGACGAGCAGTTATTGGCAGCTTCCCAAAATTTAATTCCATGGTTTGCAGATTATGAAAATTATCTAGCAAGTGATCTAATCCCAGAAGATCTTTCCTTCCAACAGTGAAAGAAGTTCATGCTTGAGGTAAGGAAATTTTCTAGGATGAACCTTATTTATTTAGAATTTATGCAAATGGAACTATTCACAGATGCATACATGAGGTAGAGATGATGAGTATACTTGAGGCTTTTCATTCTTCACTAGTGTGGGGTGATCATGAAGGAACCCGCATATCCCACAAGATCTTGCAATGTGGGTACTATAGGCCAACAATCTACAAAGATGCACATGATTTTTCTTCTGCTTGTGATCAATGTCAACGACAAGGTAACATCTCTAGACGTCACGAACTTTGTATGACTCCTATCTTAGAATTTGAATTATATGGTGTACGATTTATAGAATTCATGGGTCCTTTTGTATGTTTATTTGGCATGAAGTATATACTTGTGGATATAGATTATGTTTCAAAACGAGTGGAAGAAATTGTGCTTCCCAACAATACAGCGCATAGTGTCATTACATTCTTGAAAAAGAATATATTTTCTTGATTTGGCATGCCCCATGCTATAATTAGTGCCGGGGGGTGGGGGTCATATTTATATAATCGTCTATTCAGAGGTCTCCTAGATAAGTATGGAGTCAAACACAAATTGGAAACACCTTATCACCCGAAGACTTATTAATAGGTAGAGGTGTCCAATAGAGAAATCAAGTCCATCTTGGCAAAAATAGTCAATGCTAATAAGACCGATTGATCACAAAAACTAGACGATGCATTATAGGCTAACCGCACAGCTTTCAAAACCCCTATTGGTGCTTTACCTTATCAGCTAGTGTATGGAAAGTATTGTCACGTGCCTATTGATCTTAAACATAAAGCACTATGGGCTTTGAAGAAGCAGAATTTTGAATGGCAAGATACAACCAAGTTCAGGATGAAGAGTATGAATGAGTTAGATGAATTCCGACTCCGGGCGTACAAAAGTTTTGCACTTTAAAAGAAAAATGTGAAGTTGCATCATAACCACAAATTTGAGAAAAGAATCTTAGAAAAAGGTGACTAGGCATTGCTCTACAACTCAAGGCTTTGATTGTTTCCAGGTAAGTTAAGGTCTAGATGGTATGGTCCATTCACGAATACAAAAATTTATCCCTATGGTGCTTTAGAACTTAAGAGGGGTGGTGAAGCCCCATTTAGGTTAAGCGGGCAAATATTGAAGCACTACATGGGAAATTAAGAAGAAATGAATGAGGTTTTTAAAATTGAACTTGGTGAGGACTAAGTAACCAAGGTCATTACGTCGTGCTGGATGTTAAATT
Organism: Capsicum annuum; assembly: GCF_002878395.1. NCBI lineage: Eukaryota > Viridiplantae > Streptophyta > Magnoliopsida > Solanales > Solanaceae > Capsicum > Capsicum annuum. Next base: position 172,937,402 of record NC_061111.1, read on the forward strand.
AAGAACTGCATTGGAGGCAATCCATGGGCTAGTTGGTGAAATCTAAGTACCCAACTTAGCTATGACGTGTTACGATTTTAAATTAAGCATTAAGTAGGAGGCAACCCATGTTTTTATTATAGGTTAATATGTTTGTTCAGTGTGCAGGACTAAAGAGTGCAGAAAAAACCCAGAAAAGTTCAAGAAGTTTGGTCATACAAACTTTTTACGAGTCATATCTAGATGATACAAGTCATGAATAGAAGTCATATGGAACTGGGAAACTAAGCAGAATCAGGTAAAAGTTTTTGGAGTAGATACGACTCTCAGAACGAGTCGTACCCTTAAGGTATGACTCGTCACACTGAGTCGTATTGAACCCAAAATCCAGGTAAGGTTCCATGCCTATACGAGAATAAGAAAATACCTGTAAGCCTTGGTAGAAGTCATACATACAACTCATACCCAAGCATACTAGGTCAAGTTCATAGTTTAACCCGGCCCAACTCTTGAGTTAAAAAGGAAAAAACAGTACCCGATAGACACCCGTTACCCAAAAATCGAACAAACTCCATTGCTGACAAAATGTCTAGCTTTAAATGCACATAATCACTAAAAAACATTCAAAATCATATACCACTTTGCTCAATTTCTTCATCTCTCACCAGTTAAGCATGAATTTGGGAAGAACAAGTGAATACTCAAAGCAACTTCTAATTTCAACAAATCAAGTAAGTATTTCAAACTTAAATTCATGATATATTGCATAAAATGGAAAATGTGAGATTGCTTGAACTTATTTTGAGTTTAATTCACTTCATTGATGAATTTGAGACCCTAATTCTTAGGTTTAGGTTGAAATTTGTAAATTAGAAGTGCACTTGAATTTTATGTTGTACAATAGATGGGTAGTATGGGTATTTTTATTTAGAGCCAAACTTTAAAGTTGGACTTCTATGTTACACTGGATGTGAGACACCTTACAACTCACACCCACTAGTAATAGAGTCGTATCAGGACTCGTACCCACTGACAACATGGAAGTCTAACAAATTTAAAGTTCTGTAATAGATACGACTTGCCTAAATGAGTCGTACTCAATTCATATAACTTGTATGCTTAAATCGTACTGACCTGGGAGGAATAATATTTTAGAAAAATGTTTGTGATCTGCTTACGATTGTTGGTAACGAGTCGTACCATGTCGGTATAACTGGTTAGGAGGAGTCATAAGCACGCCAGTGAGCAACTATTCATGCACTGTGTATCATATGACTCATTTATACGAGTCGTACCCCATCGATACAACCTGTATTCCCTACTCATACCCTGAACAAAACATGCACGCTAGACTTTAGCTTCTTATTTTTTTCTTTTATTTATTTGTTTACTAATTAATATGTACTTGTAGGTACAATGCCTCCTAAGAACACATTAGCTGCTAAGCAAGTGTCCAAAAAGGGCAACAAGAAGGCACCGGCTACCAGGTTAGAATCAAGTGGTTATGAGTTCTTTGTATCATCCAACAGTAACGGTGACCAATAAGAAGGCACAACAATGGGGAAGGCAGCCCAAAATAGGAAAAAGGCTGACAAGGGGAAAAAGGTTGCACCCCCGGAGGAAACACCTCTATGAGGTCCAAGGATAAAGAATCCAACTACCTCTTCGCCTCATACATCACCACCTTCTGACGCTGATGATGATATTGAATTGAGTTTGGAGGAAGATATTTCTGAGGATGTCCTCCATACAAAAAAGGTCGATGCTAGCTTAATTGATCAAAAGAACCCTCTACTTGCACTTACCACTGCTCTGGTGCCTATTATTGAATGATGGAGGTACCTCGGTATGTAAAGAAATTTTAACACTGGATTGAGCAGACCTTAGGGTGGAAAGATCAAGCGAGTGTTATATTTAGAGAGGATGTTTACAACTACTGGAATGTTGAAGATACCTAGGTTTGAGATGTTCTTTAGGCAGTATGGATTTGAATGGAAGATGAGAGCACTCGAGAAATACACTGTAATGTTGGTGCGATAACTTTATGCGGCATACAAGGGTGAACTTCAAAGACAATATTCACAAGGCCAATTCTGGAAGGATGGTGAGCCTATTAATTCACTTACTATTCGAGAGAGCAGGTAGAAATTTCTCCACGTACTATTGGTCGATTTTTGTATGGACCAGAGTATCAGCCTCCGATAAACACTGAGGAGATGGACTATCAGATAGAATAAATAAGAAAGATCACTCGTTGGATGTTGCGTTCTGAGGAGAAGATGGAGTTCTTTAGATGGATTGAGGACCCAATAACTTCGAACGTGCAAAATGTTGTGTGGGTAGTAGGAGGCCCAGGGGTGGTCTCCCAACAGATTGAGAAGAATACCCTTAACTTCAAGGGTAAAGCATTGTGGACATTGGCACAACACAGGCTTTGTTCCACCATTGGAGATAATGTTCTGAGCCTAGTATGGACAGCTATGATAGCCGGGTTCATAGACAGTTATGAGTTTGATGTTTATGAGTTCTTAGCTCAAGATTGGAGAGACCTGGCTGTAGGAGGTGTGAAGTCTCTATTTGCTATTACGAGTTTGATGTTTGTAAGTTCTTAACTTAAGAGTAGAGAGACCAGGCTGTAGGAGGTATGAAGTCTCTATTGGCATATCCTTGCATAATCACACAGATATGCCTGGCTGCGGTAGTACAAGAACTCCCGGGTATCAACGAGATTTTAGAGGCCACGAACTCCATTGACATAGCCCTAATCATAGACACAACAAACCCTTTGGCCCGGTAGGCAAGAAAAGTAGTATATTTTTTATGGCTGATATATTCCTGTAGAGCGGTCAGGCTAAGACTGCCTAGGAAGCTGAGATAGGTGAGCAGACGAAGACTATGCATACTGATGCAGAGGGTACTTTTAGTGCTCCTTCTTCGATCTAGTCTGTGCCATCTCAAGCACGAGGTATGTCTTCTGGACTCATTATATTTTTGCAGGCCATGTGGACTGAGACCATGACTAGATTAGCCACACTGGAGGCTAAGTTCAGTCATATGGAAAGGAGCGTGAAGCGCTGACTTTACACACAGTTCACGAGCCAGGACAGACGGGTCCAGGGCAAGATTGGTGCATTTGTGTAGAGGATCACTCTAAAGTTGAGTAGCAGGAAGATGCTTGATATTGCTAGGATCAAAGATAAAGTTACTAAATTTAGGAGGATGGTCACAGAGTTGTATGATAGACCAGTGATTTCAGAGCCCGTGATTGAGATAGTGGTGTTCGCTGTTTATGTTCGAGATGTTCGCTGTCTATGTTCGAGATGAAAGAAGATCAAAGAAGAAGAGAAGGCACGAGGAGAAAGACACTTTGAAGAAGCTAAGGTAGATAGTCTTCAGGATGGCTGGACCTGGAGATAAGGGTTCGTAAGATGGCCGCTGGAGCTGGTGGCTCGAGACCACCTGTTATTGATGCTGATAGGGATGGTGTTGTTCCCCCGACCATTGTTGTTGATTCAGTCCTGGTTGATGGGATGATGGTTGAGGAGATTAGGAGCCGATTTGAGGGCCCACATGTTGATATTGTTAAGCTAGTGCCTTAAGCGGCAGGTATAACCTTTCGTCCTCACTTTATATTTTTTTAACACTAGGGACAGTGCCAATATTTTTAGTTGGGTGGGGGTATATTTGATTCTGGATTCTGGGAGTAGCTAAACAATTTAAGTAGCTAAAAGTCTATTATGACTTGAAGGTTCAGTGCTGACAAGGTGCTGAAATAGGGTGAAAATCGGCACCTATGGCAGAAGAATATTTTTTATTGATTTTTGAGGGATTTTGACAGTATTTGTAATGAATTGTGATTTTTGAACTGATTTAGAAATTTGGGAACATTTGCGGATTTGAAATGATTATTATGAGTATTTGTGTTTAATGAAATTGTGTTGAAAAGTTGAGACCTCTCCTAAAATTTTGTGTTGTGTGATATGTGTATGCCTATGAAAATGTTGACTCTGATAATGACATTAGGATTAGGGATAGAACAATTAGGGTAAACAGTTGCAAAATTGGATAAGTAGTACACTAAAAGAAAAACAACCCCTAGGAAAGGGCATTCCTGTCCCTAAAATTCCAATTATGGTCGCATATGATCTTTTAGGATGAGAAAATGCTAATCGCAGCTCGTCCTTGTAGCCTCCTTCACTAAAGGTCTATTACGATGAGGTACTCTAGCTGGTCTTTAAATGTCATTAGAGACAATAACATATCTATTTTTAAAAATACTTTTAGAGACTATATCTCATCCCTAATAGATGATTTTAATCATTAAAAAGTAGTTATTTTCTGGTCAATAAATATTTTTTGCGATGAGTACCTTCTCGTAAATTAATCTATCATGACAATCATGTAGCTCGTCCTAGATTAATATACTTATAGAAGAGAGACTTCCTCATCCTAAATTAACCTTTAGACACGAGCAACTAACTCATCCTTGATTAACCTTTAGAGACTAGCAACTAACACGTCCTAGATTGCTACTGAAATCATAAAATTTATATATTTCACTGCTAAATATAAAATTGCTACTGAAAATGTCAGAAGGATGATAAATATAGAATTTATGGTTCTTGTGTCAACCAGTATAAGATTCCTTCAGTGGAGCCATAATTGTGAAAATGCTAAAACAAAAAAGGAAAAATAGAATAAGAACGTGACATCACTGGAATCCATAATGTTCTTACACCATCATTCAATTTACCAACTGATACAACCCTGCAATCAATCACAATACTAAATTTTTTAAACTTTGGTGAATTTTGTAGGGCCCAACCCTGCTTGTGTTCCTCCTAACCATTGTCTCTCTATCTTGAATACTATACCCATCCTTTAACTTAATTCCATCCTTTTCCTTCCGAAGCTTCTCAAGTAGAGACGGAATTGACACAAATATAGATGAGCTGTTGGCTTTCTATCTCTTTGTATGGTTGACTATGTAATGTCTAATATGGTTTGAACTTAGGACTAGGAGAATAGAAAAGATGTGGTGTCCTCTAATCCGTATTTCAACATCTGGATGCATGTCAGTTTCAGTAGCTGAACGAATAGCTCCTCAGGGAACACCTACAAGAATTAAAAGATAATTCAGTACAAAATATATTCTGTTAAAACATAAATGATATATGAGATGAACACATACGTCAATCCGTCAATGAGAACATTTCATTTTCCCCAATGATATCACTCGTCAGTTTTCATAAAAAAAAATAAGAAATCATGTATGGCAGAAAATTTTTCCATTTCCATTAAAATACATAAAAAGAACAACTCACATCCAACATTCTGTGAAGATTCTATTGATTAACCTCAAACATGGTTTCTTTGAAACAGGTAATAAACACACGAGAAGCCTAAAGCTCAAATCAGTAAACAGGCTAGCCAGCAATGTCAGAGGACCCAACATATGATGACAAAGCAAACATTACTTACCTACTGACATCGTGTAACAACATATGCTAATGAGATCATATGAGCAAGAATGATCAAGGATCCCATTATAGCCCTGGCAACAACTTCAAGAGGCTGCAACTACTCCAGCATCATTGCCATTATATCAAATAGTGGTTGTACATCAACAATCTAAGAGAAAAATCTGTTAATATCATAAATACAAAGGACTGACAAAATCATTCATTAACTAACATAAATACCCCTTCTGCAGTTTCTAGGAAGCATTCTTGGATGGATGTTTGAAGTGTAAGATTGAAGTTCCGCTCTTGCTCTTGAACTGATTCAACAGTTGCTTGAAGTCTCCTACGCAAATGTCTGCACAAGTCACTGACAAATCGTATATCTGAGAGACTAGCTCCCAATCTAATGAGTCCAGCCAAAGCAGTAGAATTTGGATGACATAAGACGTTATTTAAGGATCATGTGCAACATTCATATGGTCTCAATGTCGAATTACACCAATTAAACCCCACGTGGAAACAGAAAGAAAAAAGATTATACCCCTGAAAGAGTCAGACACCTTTCATATTCAACAACAACAATAACAACAATAACATATCCAGTGTATTCCCACGAAGTGGGATCTGGGGAGGGTAAAGTGTACACAATCTATACCACTACCTCGTATGAAGTAGAGAAGTTGTTTCTGATAGACCCCTGGCTTAAGACAAACGATAGTATAACAAGCAATAAATATAAAAGCAAACAATAAAAATGGGGCCACACACCACTAGATATATGAACTATCTATCATAAAATCAAAAATATCACCAAAACACCACGAGCAAGAAACTACAAGGCACATGCATAACATTATGACTACAGGTATATCTGCAAACAACGCACTCCTCCCTAATAGTAAGAACACACTCCCTATTCGCCAAGGAGAATAGGAAAGAGGTGACACTGAGCTCAGATCATTTAATATTGAGCTACATAATAAGATCAAGCTTATTTTGTTTAACAAACAAACAGATCTTTTTTTGCTGAGTTTGTTCATGAACATTTCAGTTCATTACTTGTGTAATTTTTTACTTGAAAGCTATGATCATGAATAACTTATGTATTAGATCAACAATAAATGCAAACAAACAAAGGATAGAAACTCTTAGGAACACCCAAGGTAGAGAAACATTGCAAAAATGTTATCCACAACAAATCACTATCTATTTCAGAAAACCTTCATATCGAATCTCACAATAAAGATTCATGAAATATGTTCTGGCAAATTAAGAGTGTGTAACATTTTCAAAAATAGGGAAGCAAAAACTTAAATTACAAGGATCTAAAACATATTGTACTAGAGAGGGAGAGAGATATCACTATACTAACCTCATCAAAATTAACAAATACATAAGAGAACTCAGCCATGAACCAAACCTGCAAAGGTGGATTCAATTATCGAGATGCAACTAAGCAATCAACAAACTTGCATGAGAGAATTGTTGCCAAATATAAAGCAAGCATAGTTAGAACAATGGATTTTATTCCAACCATAAAAGTGATTTCAAAGTACCAGACCAGTGAAAATACTTTGGGAACTAAAGTTTCTGAGTTATATGTGTATGTTCCATCTACCTGCTTCCAAAATAAAATGGTATGTAATTTTACAAATAAAAGAATCTAATGTCAATCTTTAGTTAGTGCAGAATGACTCTGGTTTACTATAATTAAGAAGCAGTAATTGTACTGTATGTACAGGATTTTTTCTTTTTTTTTTTTGAAATAGATAACTTTACTGAATATACAAGATTCTTAGAGAATAAAATTATACAAAAAAGCTGATAAATAAATAGGCAAGATACTCATCTAAGATAACATATATAAGATGATAAGAAGTGATTCTATAACACTGTATAACTAAAATGGCATGATCATCTATACAAGTAAGAGCTGTAATTCCATCAGAATGGTAGAATAGAGACATAATGCCGCCAAAACAATCACTAGAGCGCCATAGGATAGCAAGGACAATCACTCAAAAAGAGGTGCAGATGATAAAATGGAAGCCTCGGGCACAAAGCATCCTTCATTCATGTTGGGTCCGAGGGAGGACTTACCTCAAGGGTGTGGTATAGGCAGCCTACCTTGATACAAGCATCAGTGGCACACAGTAGGGGGAAGCTACACAAGTCTTTACCAAGATTTAGAGGCTTTGATATCATGTGGAAAAGGAGAAAAGAAAAAAGAAGAGAGAAAACACCAAAAAAATTGGTTGTTAATACACAAAATGAGAAGTTTCCTGATAATTAAGATTCCTAATTATTATGATAAAATCATTTAGAATATCCCATATAATATTAGTAAATCTCCTAATTTTAAAGATATAAAACAGATTCTAAAGTGAAGTAGTAAAGGGAACTTCCCAATGCAGTTACGAAAACTCTTTGTTGTGTAGGACTGACGTGAAACATATGCATGAACTTCTCCAATGTCCGACAAAAGAAAGAAAAAATGTGAGGAGAAGTCTACTATTTGTTCGGTGATATTGAGGGGAATTGTAGATATAATACTCACACACTAGCCAAGCATGCAAGCACTGATTTGGATTTGCTAATTCCCATATTTTCTTTATTCCATTTCAGTGGTATAATGATTTAATAAAGACATGATAATGTTCTTTAGAATATGTAATCTGTTTAATGAAAACTACTACTGTATACTTCTGAATGAAAATCTTAGAGTTGCAAATTGTATACCACAAATATCTGAAGATCAGTTCACAAACCACTTACCAGCATGGGCGCCCAGATTACACAGATTAATACTAAGAACAAGCATATTCCATTATATAATTTGGTCATCTTAGCCTACTTCTCCCCTTGTTTGTGTGTAGCTTTGTTCAGAACAGCATTACATCTGACAAGGTAAAAGCTTGCATTTATGTCTTCCAGTGAAAATTCTAAAATTCCCATAGTGTCGCGAAAAAGCTATTCTAAAATTCCCCTCGACTTAGATAAAGTCGCTACTACAACAACAATAACAGCAACCCCAGTGAAATCTCATAAGTCGCTACTTGTACCTTAGATAACTCCCCATAAAGAAACTGGCAGAATTGGAATCACAACTAAGAGCATGGATCATGTTGGCAGGCACTTTAAACTTCATATGCATAATTTAAAAGTCCAAATGTCAAAGCTACTTGTTAAGGTAGACTTACCCTAAGAAACTAATTGAGGTCCATGTAAGTTGGCTCAGACACCATAGTTATGTCAATGTCAGCTTCCAACTATCATCTTTAACACAAGTAGTAGTACATTGCACATCACAACAATAACTTACCCAGTGTAAGCCCACAAAGTGGGGTCTAGGTAGAGTAGGTGTACCCAGACCATACCCCTAGCTAAGAGGTAGAAAGGATTCTTCCAAAAGACACCCGACTCAAGAAAAAAATAGTTCAAAGCAACCCGAAAAAGGAAATAACAAAATTGCAGAAACCACAGTAAAATACTATAGAAAATATGAGCAAACATTCTCAAAAGTAACTACAAAAAGAATATGACAATCAAATTATAAAAAGTGGGAGATAGTAATAAAACTCTAGTTACACGAAACCAGAGGAGTAATGTTACGACTACTAAAATGAAGTGGATAAGAAAAACCACCATGGCTTTACTACCACTACTTGTCAATCTATTGAGGCTTGTGGTCTCTTAGTTATTGGCTTTAGTGGTCAGAAGTTACCTGGTCTAATTTGAGTGGTATAAATTTCAGAATTTGAAAGATATTGGATAGAGCTTTAGTCACATATGGTTGTCTAGAGAATATGCCCCTCACTACCAATACTCATCTTTCATCTGTGGGTTCAGAACATTGTCCCATTTTTTTTGAAATGTAGGATAGACAAGAAAATCACATCAACTATTTCAAATTGTTCAATTGTTGGGTGGAGAACAAGACTTTCCTAAAAAGTGTTGAGAATTTATGGAACAAGCCTTGTGAGGGAGATCCTATGTGGTCTTTTCGTCAGAAAATAAAAAGTCTGGACAACACTCTTATTCATTGACCCAAGAATGAATTTGGTGACACTTACGCTAAAGTTAGGGCGTATGAAGAGAAGGTTAAAAATGTTGAAGCTGAGCTAATTTTTAATAACTCTAACCATAATAGGATCAATTTTCATCATTTGAATGCTGAATACATTAGATTTCTGAAACTTGAACAGTTTATTCTCAAGCAAAAAGCTCAACTTCAAGGGTTTAAGGATGGTGATGCTAATTCTAGACACTTTCATGCATTAATCGAGGAAAAAGGAGAAAGTTATTCATACATAAAGTCAAGAATGATGAAGGTGAATGGGTACAGGTTGATAGTGATATAGCTGTTGCAGCTTGTGACCATTTTCAAGGGATTTTTACTGGAAAAGAGGAGGTTGTTCCAGAAGAATTCCTCAACTATATTACCAAGTTGGTGACTGATAATCAGAATAACATTCTCCAATAAGACCCTACCTTAAAAGAGCTAAAAACTGTGGTGTTCTCTGTGAGCCCTCATTTTGCAGCAGTTCCAGATGGCATGAACGACAATTTTTTTTCAAACTTGTTGGCATATTACTAAGAATGACTTGTTACAAATGGTATATATTCCTATGCTATATTCGTAGTAAATTACAGAGAAGCAATCTAAAACTCTCAAATAAGTAGGTTGTCAACATATAACAATTCTAAGATGGTCCAAGGGAAGCCATACTTTAACTAATTTTCCACCAAAGTACGTGTAAAGATTATCAAAACACCAAGAACAATAAACTACCTATAAGATTATTTTCAAGATCATAAAGAAGTCTTTGTAATTTAAGCGACCACATAACCGCACTCCTTATCCCTAAACACTACTCCAGAAGAAAACTAAAAATCAGCGAGTACAAATATAGCCATTAATAAATGGGAAAAAAAAAACTAACATATAAACTAGATTAACACAAGGACATCCTTAAAGTACAATTAATATTACTATTGGAGAGGAATATACAAGTAGATTTGCATCTTGTGAAGTCAAGATCGACTACTTTTATGTCCAGTAAAGTAACATATAACTAAACGTACATTAGACGACAAAAGCTGGGAATATAATTTATTAACTAACCAACCTTAAATTAAGGTGCTTGATTCGAACAATGTAATTAAAGCTTAGCGAGTGTGCTGCTGTTGATCTACCTAAAAACAAAGTGTTTGGTTCTTATTAAGTTCTCCTTCCCTACACACTTGTGTAATGTTCATGTGACTTCTACAAGCAACAAATACTAGCAAGTTCAATCTCTTAATGGTAGTTCCAAAATCAGTACTATTATCGTCATAATCCCATATTCATAATTAGCCTAATTCGCACACCTTTCAAATGAAAAGACAAAAATCAAATTTGGCAAACACATAATTAAGGCAATTCCAAACTCTAAATGAGGTCTAACAAGCCTACTACCATAAGGCATAGTTATACTGATTCTTTTTAGGCCAAAGTCATCGACAGGCAGTCAAACTTGTTTTGAAAATTCACTTAGACCCCTCAACTATGACCTGTACCTATCAGACGCTTAATCCCCCGAATTTTGTTCCAATTGGGCCTTTTTTGCCTACATGGCATACCGCCTGCTATACAAACGCTAGGGGCGCGTGAAGAGTATTTTTTTTACTAAATTCCAAATAAAAAGATGCAAAGTGGCATGAGGGCCCCAAAAATTATTAATAAAGAAAAAATCTTTTTTTAAAAAAACCTCAATCATTCTCTCCCCAGCCGCCCTCCTCCTACCCCCATTCTGATACCCCCTTCTTCATCTTCTTCCCCCACTCTTCTTTCCCATTCTTTTTTTATTAAACTTAATTAGTATATGATTACCCAGAAAAATATTGTAGAATTCTTATTACGAATTATATTCTTTTCTTTTATACTTTTAGGAAATTAAATGTAGGTGATGTATTGTTAAATAGATTTTCATCTTATTCAAGATTTTGGCATAATCATCTAAGTTAATAACAAAAACTGACATTACTTCTTTATCAATGGGATTTTCTATGTTTTACCAAAAAATAAAAAGATTGGAGAACTTAATTTTTTTTTTAAAGTTCCGCTTCTTGCAGAACAATGGAGAAGAGAACAAGGGTTTGATTTCACCATTATTAGCTGGAATTAACTGCTTAAGAGCTTCCAATTTTTCAGAAACGGAAGTGCATTGGACAATTCTACCGTCGTCCCCATCAACGTTGACAAGCCTCGATGTATTTTGAGATTTGTATATTTTTTTTGTGAGTGGAACAATTCTACCGTCGTCCCCATCTTCTTTTTCTTCTCATTGATAAGTTAGCAAAGGGAGAACCCATTATCGAATTGTGATGTAAATTTGGGGAAGATGAATTTTGAGTTTTCCAGTGGAACGGAGGACGGAGGAAGATTATAGGTAAATCTGTTCTGTGATAATATAATGGAGAAAGCAACGTGATTTTGGGGTTTAAGTAGTGGAAGCTTTTCTAATTGCCACTTCTTTGATAATGCATTACAGAAATGACATTACCACTATTTTTTTAAAGTTCATCTTCTTTAAAAAAAATGGAAAAGAGAATGGAAGGGGTGGTGTGGGGGGACGGGTGGGGTAGAGTGGGGTGGGGTTGAAGGAACCAATATTTATTTTTAAAAAAATTTATAAATTAAATTTTTAATAATTATTGGACCCACAATGCCACATGTCAGATTCCAATTAGCCCTTTTTACCACATCATCGCGTATATGAAACACACACTTTGAGCTTTTAGCTGATTGAGAAAAAAAAGCCCAATTGGAAAAAAAATTTAGGGGGGGAGGGGGGAGAGGGGTAGGTGTTTAGGGGCCTGAAAGGTATAGGCCATAGTTGAGGAGTCTAAGTGAATTTTTGAAACAAATTTGAGTGTGTGTCGATGACTTTCGTCTTCTTTTTATGTAAAGGTAACCATAACAACTCTCCAAAACCTGTGACTGCCTCAGAGGCACAAAAACAAACACAAATAGGAAAGTAAAAAAGAAGCGAGCATTTTTCACGTGAAGTCCATAAACTTTGCAGCTATTTATCATAAATATGTAAGGCACCTAGCACCCATTAAAAAAGTAACCTGTACACTATGGAAAGATTCCGTTGGTTACTGCATCTATCTACGTACAATGCTTGATGCCAGCAAAACCAAATATACAAGTCACCCTACGCATCAGAATACTTCTGATTTTGTATATATTACAACTAATTTAGGTGACTCGTCTAGAGCATCCTACTGGTCATTTGACGCCAACAGAGAGTTTTCAGGAAAGAATTGGAATTCATGTCCAGTATACAAACAAACTAAATTGAAAACAGATATTAGGGAATCATACCTGAGCTTTATGAATTTTGTGATAGAAAATAGAGATTAGGCCAAAGATGAAATTGTGAGCAGTCAGCAGAGGAAGAATGATGGAAAAGAATATGTAATTGAACGCATCATTTTCTAATTCATAATCTATATAATCTATCTGTATGTATTCTGTATTATCTATTTTTATTTCTGATATTTGTTTATTTTTTGGATTTTTGGGTACTTTACAATCTCTAGCTAAATGGCCTAACTTTTCACAATTATAACAAGTATATTTTTTTATAGATTTCTTCTTTCTATATGGTCTTTTGTATTTATAATTTTTTACATAATATCTTTTTCTTGGTTTCTTGTATTTATATTTTGATTTTTCATATATCTATTTCATAAGTTAGTTATCCGTATAGATCCGCACCCCCCTATAAATGGTATCAGAGCCCAGTTATTTAAAAAATGCACCCGTGGTATATATGTTAGATATGTTTGAATTTATGTTAGATTTAATTAATTATGAGAAGACCATTTAAAAACAAAGAAGCTTTTAGAAAAATTAAAGAATCTTTAGTTAGTAATTATTCAGAATATATAAGTCTAAATAAAATAAAAGAAAACCCACAAAGATTAGCCTACCTAATTACCTTAATATCTAGTATTGAAGCAAAATTAATAATCCATTTAAAATCTCGAAGAATGAGACACATACCAACTAATTATGATAAAATTAGATTTAGATATCCACCAAGATATTATAAATATGGTTTAAATGAATAAAGTGCAAAAATACAAAGAATTAAAATAAATTATTTCTGAAAAACGTAAAGAATTAAAAATAAGAATAGAAAGACTACATTATAATATATTTTCCAGAGTTAGTGAAAATTCAATAAATACACAAAAAGATGAAATATCAAAATTAGAATCACAAATAGACAGTTTAGAATATATATATCAACATGAACTATTCACAATAAAATGAACAAAGAAGAATTTATAATAGATGAAAAAATATATGAAAATCATGAAGGATTAAAAATAAAAATAGTATTTTCTAATCTAGGAAGAAGATATAAGAAAATAAGTGAACATTTATATCTAATGTTAGAAAAAGAAGAATTAAAATTAGAAGATAAATTGACAGCAATGGTAAGAATAGAAAGAGAAAATGAAGAAATAGATAGGAAAAAGGAAATAGAAAAAATTAAACAACAAACTACTGAAGAAATACGAAAAATAGAAAAAACTAAAAATAGTAGGATTGCTGAATTAGAAAAGGAACTACAAATGTTAAAAGATTTGTATGAACAAAGACAAAAGGAAAAAGATGAAAAAGATAGAGAACAAAAATTACTAAACGAGATAAATCAATTTAAGGAAAAATTAGAAATAAATAATATAGATGTTGAAGAGACAGATAATTATGATTCAGAAGATAGTGAAACATATACAGAAATATTAACAAATACAAAATATTTAGAAATCAATGAAAAACAAGAAGTAATTAATGAAGAAAACTTAGAAAATGCCAACAAAGAAATAAATACTCTTGATAAAAAAGAAGATGAAAATATAATACCTAGAACAGCAGAAATAAGAAAACCTACATATTATAAGAATAAGTTCAAAAAATATAATGAATATGACAAATGGACACCAAAACAAATAGTTAATAAAAATTATAACTTTTTAAACCTAGACTGTGTAATAGATACAGAAAAAACAATACAATTATGGATAGGATATATGACAAAACAATTATTAGATAATAATATGAACATAACAGATGCACCAGAATATATAGAAAGAACACTAATAGGATCAGTAAAATTATGGTTTTCAAATTTAACTGAAAATAGCAAAAAGGTATTGAGAACTAATAAACCTATAGAAGGAACATCAGCAACAACAACTAAACTAACACCTATAGAATTATTAAAAAAATATGGAACAGCTATAAAAGATGAATTTGGTAGTATGACAACAATAGATGAAGAACAAGATGAAGAAAAAGATACAAATAGAAATTTAATGTTAAAATTAGTAATATGTAATATGTGTTATATAGATGAATATAATTGCGCATTTAAAGAATATTATTATAAAGGAGCATATAATATAGAAGAAAGTAAAGAAATAAGAAAATTATATTTTAATAAATTACCCGAACCATTTAGTTCAAAGATAATAAAAAGTTGGGAAGAAGCAAAAATAATAGATACTTTAGGAGCAAGAATAAAATTTTTACAACAATGATATAGAAACTTATGTGAAAAATATAGAGAAGAATTAAAAATGGAAAAAACATTGATAAGAAATTTAGCATGTTGCAAAAATAAAATAGCACCCCAATTTGAATGTGAAGAAAGATATTATAAGAAAAGAAAAAGACATAAGAAATATAAGAAATATAAAAAATTAAAATATAAATACAAGAAACCAAGAAAAAGATATTATGTAAAACATTATAAATACAAAAGACCATATAGAAAGAAGAAATCTATAAAAGAATATACTTGTTATAATCGTGGAAAGTTAGGCCATTTAGCTAGAGATTGTAAATTACCCAAAAATTCAAAAATAAACAAATATCAGAAATAAAAATAGATAATACAGAATATATGCAGATAGATTATATAGATTATGAATTAGAAAGTGAAGATAGTATATATGAAATTTCAGAAAACGAAACAGATAATGAAATAGATAGTGAAATAGATGAATCAAATGACTGAAGAAGATATAAAAATAATAACAAAGGAAGAATATTTAAATGATGAAGGAACAAAACAAAAAATAATATTTGACAGTAACATATTTGATGAATAAAAGGAAAAGAATTAGATTTAAGTGTAGAAAAAATATTTAAAATACCAACAATAAAAAATATTTTTACTAGGAAAAAGGACGAATATTATGTAGTATGCCAAAAGGAACATGTAATAGACTGTAGATATGCAAAAGACAAAGCTAGTATACCACTAGTAACAAAAAGAATAATTAATAAAGAGATAAATGATATAAAAAGTAAAGGAGACCCAATAAAATATGTACACCTTGGAGGTATAGAGATATTAATAAAAGCATGTTTTAGAGAAGGAATAGATACACCAATAGAATTATATTTAGCAGATGATAGAATTATAAAACATATAGAAAAAAGCATAATAACTGCCGTAAAAGAAAATCTAATATATCAAAAATTCAAATTTATAATAAGTGCAAATTATTCAGTAGCGGTAACAGATAAAAATATAGATAAATCACTAGTATTATATTGGAAAATATCAGGAATAGAATTAACCCCAGGAAGTAAAATATTTACAGCAAGATGCAAAAATTTATATGTATTAACAACAAAACATAAGGTAACAGGAAAAAATAAGATTAACAAAATACGAATAGAAAGCCCATTCGAACAAATTGTAAAAGCAATAGATTATAATGATTATAGCTATAGAGACATAGATATAGAAGAAAATTTAGAAATAGTAAATGATAGAATAAGTACAACAAAAAGAATAGCTGATGAAAAACCAGAATCATCAAGCTCATAAAAAAGAACAAGTTATGAAATAAATTCAACTAGCAATTTAAACCAATATTATATAACAGGAAAAATAAATGAAAAAGAATATTTAATACTCTTAAATACAGGACAAGAAGAAAATTATATAGCAAAATATCTAGTAAAAAATTAAGAAATAAAAACTGATAATGATATGTTCTCAGATCTACCAAGAAGTTTAATAAATAATAAAAATATAGCAGAAAAAGAAATAATAATAGAAATTAGAAAAATAAAAATAGAATTTGAAGTAAAGGAAGAAATGCAAAAAGTAGATATAATATTAGGAATAAAATGGCTAGAACAAGTAAAACCATATAATATAGAACATACACAATTAACCTTAACATATAACAAAGAGAAATTATTCTTAAGAAGAGCCTTAACTTAAAATGAAAATATATATATTAATGAAGATAGTAGTAGAAGGATATTACAGTAGATATTATATACTCATGATAGATACAGGAGCAGAAGCTAATTTATGTAGATATAATTGCTTACCAGAAAGTAAATGGAATAAATTAAAAACACCAATAATAGTTAAAGGATTTAATAATGAAGGAAGCTTAATTACTTAGAAAGCTAAGAATGTAAAAATACAAGTATGGGATGAGATATTAACAATAGAAGAAATTTATAATTATGAACTAACATCAAAAGATATACTTTTAGGAATGCCATTTTTAGATAAATTATACCCACATATAATAACTAGAACAGACTGGTGGTTTACAACACCATGCAAACAGAAAGTGAGAGAAAAAAGAGTTAGTAATAAAATAAGAAAGAAAACTGATTGGATAAAAGGAAGTGAAAAAATTACACAAAAGTTAGAAAATATAAAAAATACTGAAGATACAATAGAACTAGTAGTATTTTCGATAAATAAAACAGAAATAACTATATTTTCAATAAATAAGATAAAAATAATTAAGAAAAATTAGAACAATTATATAGTGAAGATCCATTAAAAGGATGGGAAAAACACAAAACTACTATAAAAATTGAATTAATAGATAAAAATAGCATAATAACCCAGAAACCATTAACATATAATTTTGATGATTTAAAAGAATTTAAAATGCATATAGATGAATTGTTAGAAAAACAATATATACAAAAAAGTAATAGTAAACATAATAGTCCAGCATTTATAGTAAATAAACATAGTGAACAAAAAAGAGGAAAAAGTAGAATGATTATTGACTATAGAAATTTAAATGCAAAAACTATAACATATAATTATCCAATACCAAATAAGATATTAAAAATAAGGCAAATACAGGGATATAATTATTTTAGCAAATTCGATTGTAAATCAGGATTTTACTATTTAAAGTTAGAAGAAGAATCTAAAGAATTAACCGCATTTACGGTACCACAAGGATTTTATGAATGGAATGTATTACCATTTGGATATAAAAATGCACCAGGTAGATATCAACATTTTATGGATAGTTATTTTAAATAATTATATAATTGTATAGTATACATAGATGATATATTATTATATACAAAAACTAAAGAAGAACATTTAAAATTATTGGGACAGTTTACAGATATAATAAAAAAATCGGGAATAAGTCTAAGCGAAAAGAAAGCTGAAATTATGAAAAATCAGATAGAATTTTTAGGAATACAAATAGATAAGAGTGGAGTAAAAATTCAACAACATATAGTACAAAAAATAATAAATTCGAAAGAAGAATTAGATACAAAAAAGAAATTACAATCATTTTTAGGATTAGTAAACCAAGAGAATATATTCCAAAATTAGCAGAAACTTTAAAACCACTACAGAAAAAATTTAAAAAGGATGTAGAATATAACTATAATGAAGAAGATAAAAAACAAGTTCAAAAAATAAAATTACTTTGTAAAGAACTACCAAAATTACAATTTCCAGATGAAAATAGAAAATTTATATATATAGTAGAAGCAGATGCTAGTGAATATAGTTATGGAGGAGTACTTAAATATCGATATGAAGCAAAAAAATTAGAACATCATTGTAGATATTACTCAGGTACGTTCAATGAAACAGAAATAAAATGAGAAATAAATAGGAAAGAATTATGTTCATTATAAAAATGTTTGTTAGCATTTGAGCCATATATTGTATATAACAAATTTATTGTACGAACAGATAATACACAGGTACGCTGGTGGTTAACAAAGAAAATACAAAATTCAGTTACAACAAAAGAGATTCGGAGACTAGTATTGAATATATTAAATTTCACATATATAATTGAAGTAATTAGTACTAACAAAAATGTTATTGCAGATTACATATCAATACAAAGCTACACAGACTGACATAATAGAAGAAGATACTCTAGAAAAAATACTCAACACCCTAACTACGCTTTCAATGAAAGTGGACAGTATGGGTAATGAGATAGAAAATCTAAAGACTAATGAAGATAAACTGAAGTCTATAGCTACAAATCAGCTAACTCAACAGTGTGCAGAGCTATGTCGATCGGAAGACATTAAAGTTCCAGAGCTAGAAGGAGATGATGGGACACTCCATAAAACCATAACATTTATCAATCTACTTCTGCAGGTACAAGCAGAGGAGTTAGTAGACAAAGATATCAGAACATGAATATGAATAAGATATTTGAGAAACCATTTATACCAAAAACACAAAAAGACCCCTTGTTCATTCCCCCACAAATTACCATATACCGAAATAGTCTGAACCAAGATAAAAAAGTTTACAACTATACAACCCAAAAATACATAGAAAATATCTATAGAGTACAAACTTTCCTAAACCTTAACCCCAGAGCTACAAATATCAAAGAACCAAACACAAACTATATAACCCAAAAATTACAAGGTTATAACAAGCTAATTGTACTACCCAAAACCAACCCAAGCCTAGTCTAAACTTATTTTGACTATGGATTATTAAATACCATATACACCCAAGACGGAGAAGAACTAACAGCTATGAAAGAATTACATAAAATATTCACCGCCTATAAAAGGATAACAAAAGGAAATCTATTTTATACAAAGTGTTATACTGCACCAGCAGAGATATTATACGACGAAATAAAACCAGTTATACAAGTTGTAAAAATAGGACTAACCAGAGATATGATCATACCGGAAGATATTACGCAGCAGCCAGAGATACCCAGAATTGAGATACCTGATTTCTACGCAAATAAATGACTCATTGGACTAGCTACAATTGTTCAAGAATTATCAAATAATTATACCAATGGAAAACCAATATGGAGCTATTATTCGCAAGACCATCAGATGATTTATTCAAATTCAAAAGAGCTACGACAAGCAGATATGGAAGATGTTAGGCAATGGATAATGACATTACTTAACCCAGAAAAATAATCTACTGCAAGAGCAATTAAAAAAGGATTTATTTCAGACGGATTATTGACAAGATATTGTAAGATAATTGGACACAAATATCCAGACCATCAATGTTCAAGATGTAATGGAGAAGATAACATTATTCCAGAAGTACACCTAGAATAAAAATCAAGAAGATGAGCATGCCAACTGGAAAGATAAGATAAGAAGCAATAATGGAGATATGGAAAAACAGCAGATACGACAATGAGAAGATATCAACGGAGTAATAATAGAAGACAAGATACTAAATTTTTTACGTAAAAATTGTTGTACAGAATTATTAGACTTTAGCCTTTTCTTTTTAGCCTTCTAGCCTTTTTGACTTTTTTTAAAGGCTATATCATTAACTTTTTAGCCTTCTAGCCTTTTTGACTTTTTTTTAAAAGGCTATGGCACTTAGTTTTAGGATTTTTTTTAAAAAACGTGTAAAGACTTTGTAAAAAATTTTCATTCTATAAATGGAAGAAACCGAAGGCATTGCAAAGCAAGCCGTCATGTGTTGAAGCAATACTCTCTCCAGTCCACAACAAATATTTTGCTCAGTTAATTAAAAAACAGACATATTTCAATGGAAAAACCTATGGAGGAACAAATTTCAGAAATATCAAAACTACCCGAACAGGTATATTTATTTATGATTATGAATAGCTAAATTCATAATTCCCAACAATCATGATATGATAAAAAAAATTCATATTAGTTACTTTATTGTAGAATTATTCGAAGAATAATATGTTAAGAAGTTTATTAGCAAAGTGGAAACGGAGAAAAATCCCTAAGAACTATGCCATCCTAAAGGTGAAACCAATGAGGCAAGAAGCCGTGGCGGGGAGTAACCAGAGTAGAGGCGCTGTTTAAGGGAAAAAGTATCCAAATTACCATGCTAATAGTGACCGAAGAACATGTTATTTAAGAATAATCTAGTATAGAGTAATCTAAGATGACTATATTTTGTTATGTATATGATTGGAGGGAATATTTTGAAAAATAGCAAATTTATGAAAATGAATAATTATTTATCTGATGTGATGGTAGATAAATTTAAAATACTTATTTTGTATTCACTTAAAGATATAGAAGTAGTAGATATAAGAAAAATCATATTAGAAAAAGCATTTGGTAAATATTGGTAAATATTTGCTAAAATAATTATATTCCTGTATTTGCCTTATTTTTAATATCTTATTTGGTATTGGATAATTATATGTTATAGTTTTTGCATTTAAATTTCTATAGTCAATAACCATTCTACTTTTTCCTCTTCTTTGTTCACTATGTTTATTTACTATAAATGCTGGACTATTATGTTTACTATTACTTTTTTGTATATATTGTTTTTCTAATAATTCATCTGTATGCATTTTAAATTCTTTTAAATCGTCAAAAGTATATGTTAATGGTTTCTGGGTTATTATGCTATTTTTATCTATTAATTCAATTTTTATAGTAGTTTTATCTATTAATTCAATTTTTATAGTCTAATATTTTGAAGAGGGAGCGAGAAGAAAATATCTAGATTTTTTAAAAGTCTAATATGCAAAAAGAAAAAAAAGAGAGAAAACGAAAAAATGATGCATTTGGGATTTAAAAACTCTAAACAGAATAAAACTATGTTATTTTTTAAGCAATATATAGAATTATATCTTAATAAAACAAAAAATAAAGAAAGCAAGATAAATATCGCATTTGTGATTTGCAAATTTAAATAAGTCTGAACTAAGTGTTGTATTAGAAAGAAATATCTAGAATTATGCCTTAAGAAAATAGAACAAAAAAAAAGGCAGGGGAAGAAATTTTGCAATTAAAATTTAAAAGACTAAAATAGGTCAAAATTGTGTTTTTTTATTTTTACGAAATATCTAGAAGTACACCTTGATAAAAAGAAGAAAAAAAATGAAGAAGCAAAGGAAAATATGAATTTGAAATTTACAAAATCCAAAACAATTCAAAACTGAGCTATTCTTTTAAGAAATTACTAGAATCACTCCTTAATCATAATTATTATATTTAACATCTTACTTATCTCATATTTTATATAAAAAGATTACTCGTCATATTGCAAGTTCGATCCTCTATATGTCGATGATTATTTCTTCATATCCTCACCAATTAATTTCTAAATTTTCCAATAAAAACTTTACAAAAAATACACCAGCCACAAACAAATAAAATATCTCATCATAACATCACATCAAGGCCTATAGGTGTTTGTGATATAATAATCAACTATAATAGAAGCAACAAGAGACTGTGCAGGTGGCTCAATGACCTTTTTATGATCGTATGCAATATATTAACTATCACCCCTTGCACCAACAACAACAACGGAAGAGATGGTGCATATGACTCAAAGACCTCATGACGATCATATGTTATACATTGACAATCAATTGCAACAACATCAGGAAGAGATGGTACATATAACTCAATAACCTCCACGTGATCATATATTATACATTCTCAATCAATGGCAACAATAGGTGCAACTACTTCCTCTTGGACATATGTCATATGTTACAATCAATTATATCCAGGGATACAGAACCTCCTCGTGGTCATATGTTATATAGTGCGGTGACTCGTATTGTTGCCCATACACCTATCACTCTTCTTAATCATATAAATTTATTTTTCTACTATTTTAATCAACTGGTTCAGAATGGGATAAAGTTGAGCATGAAAGATGCATTGATCACTAGTCCTAATAAATCAACTAAATCATCAATTAAGAGCACTATAAATATTTCATTTGTTGAGGAGCTTCACTTTGGAGTTATACTTTAATATTATGAGGGACCATGGGCTGCAGTTTTATTATTTTATTTTATTATCATCTCCATCGTATATTTTTTGCAATATTTATCTTTTATTTAAGTTTATGTTTTGAGTCCATTTTGATGAACTGACACCATACTTACTCTCTAATAATAAGGCAATCTCAAACTTTGTTGTAAACTTGTAAGACCCCTAAAAAACTTTGATGATTTTATTTTTGACCCTCCCAATTCATAATGTCAATGTTGATTTGAATCATGTTTAGGGACGTGTAAAGAGTGGTTTGGAAAAGTCTTAGAATTTTTGAAAGGGGTTTGAGGTTATTTTGGGACTCTGAAGCAGTGACGGTCCATGATACTGGCGTGTAATAGAGGATACCCACTGCGAAAGTACCGTTGCTTGGAGGATAGCCTCTGCGATATTGGTGTGCCACATTGCTATGATAAAATATTCAATTTTTATTTTTTACTAAGATTGAGGGGCTTTTGGTCTTTTTATCCCTTGTATGATCTTTAAACATAAAATAAACCCATTTCCTTTTGTTTTCAAATATCAAATCATTTTCTTTCTTTCTCAAACACAAAACCAAAAAACATTAAGGGTTTATAGTGAATTCATCATCCGAGATCTAAACTTCAAATTGTTTTCAATTCCTTGTGTATTTCAGGTGTATATCTCATTCCCTAACTTTAATTTTATATTTTAGCATTTATTTACTCATTACCTATGTGGTTTAAATTGATGCATTTTTAATTGGGTTGGGGAATTTTGATTGGAATTACATGAATTACATTTCTTATGTTTAAAAATGATGATTTTATGCTTTAATATATGGTTTTTGGACTAAGTGGGTGCATTGTTATGGGAATTGGAATAGGAAACATGGGTTTCCCCAAATTAATGAGGTTTTGGTTTGGTAATGGCATTAACCTCCACCCATTTTGTAAATTTAGTTTTTGAACAAGGATAATTACTTAATTTAACTTATGTATAAACTCATTGCATTGTATTAATGGATAATTGGTTAAAATGGATTTGAAAGGCCCTTGGTGGCCATGGTTTGAATTTTAAAATAAACTTGGGAGTCAAACGGATACATAGATTGTTTGGCATACTTATATAAGCTTGCAGGCATAATTGGTATGGCGATAACAAGTGGTAAATGCCTTAATATAAGACTCCTGAGTTTATGGTTAGGATCATGTGCAAACTATTTTAAATTAAGATTAAATAAAATTATGTAGATCACCGTGAAGGTGTAGTCATAGAGGGAAAAACACTGGAAATCTTGTTTTACATAGTGGGTCTTTATATGACCGTGTGATTAGTACATACATCATATTTTGGAATGGCTAGGGCCTTGGTGTCTTTAGCCTTTTTTTCAAATTCCTTGGTTCATGTAGATAATAGGCACTAGGCCCTTTTAGTAGGGGAGGCTGAACCCATATAGCCTATGGGTGCCATTAGGATGGAGCGAGCTACACAGTTTAGTTTAGTGGTTTAAACTCTCATGTTCATGACCCTTGTCCATATCCCGACATCCTATATATTTATATATGATTGTTGTACAAATGGTTTTGACTGGTTTATGGCATTAGAATTATTTTATCACTTTCCCTGAGTTACATGACAGTTATTATCCCACTAACCATTCCTGGACGTTATATTATTTCATGATGTAGGGTCCAAATGGTGTTTTATTGCTCTTGTGCAACGTTAGGTGGTTCATAACATCTATTGAGGTGCTGTGAAGTGGTGAACCTCTATCTTATTGAAGGCTCAACAATTTCATCTATTTTCTTTATGTCTTATTATTTCTCTTTGATTTTCCTTCTGGTCATGGTCAGGGACATGCCCTGATTTATTTAGCATTTTTAGTTTTAGATACTTTTGCGGACAAGTATGGGTTAGATGTTGGTTTTGATTCATAGAGTTTACATTTGATTATTTATCTTTTTTATTACTATTTGGTTGGATTTTGCTATGTTCTTTTATTGCGTTATAGATGTTAGGCTATGTAACACCCCAACTTAGAAAGGAGTCCTACATCGACAAAACACAGGAGGGATGCTGGGTATATAAGTGAGAAAGCCTTACTCCCTAGTAACGCATTTTAAAGCCGTGCGGGCCTGGCCTAGAGCGGACAATATCACTAGTGGGTTGGGGAGTGGTAGGGGTATCTCGAGCCTGTGTAGTTCGAGATGTCCGGCGCGGCTAGGACCTCGGGTCAAGTCATGACAGAATGGTATCAGAGCCTTTTCTGTGTTGTCCCTATTGATGTGGTCCAGAGTTTAAAGTGAGTATAGGCAAATACCGATAAGGTGGGGTAAATCTCAATCCTGAGTGTAGAAGAATCCCATTCGGTAGGGCAAATCTCAACGAGGACGCTGAGTCCGTAAGGAGGGTGTATGTAACACCCCATGAGTATAGGCAAATCCCGATAAGGTAGGGGCAAACCTCAGTCCTGAGTATAGGCAAATCCCATTTGGTAGGGCAAACCTCAGCGAGGACGCTGAGTCCATAAGAGGTTGTATGTAACACCCCAACTTAGGAAAGAGTCCCACATCGGCAAAACACAGGAGGGATACTGGGTATATAAGTGAGAAGGACTTACTCCCTAGTAACGCATTTTAAAGTCATGTGGGCCTATCCCAGAGCGGACAATATCACTAGTGGGTTGAGGAGTGGCAGGGGTATCTCGAGCCTGTATGGTTCGGGATACCCATCATGGTCAGGACCTCGGGTCGAGTTATGACAGGATAAGGGGGTGGCCTTCGACTCATGGTAGGCTTGAGATACCTATCAGGACTAGGCCATGGGTTGAGTCATGCCAAGCTTTGTATCAGAGCATGGTTCAGGGTTGTTGGGTGTCTACAAAGCCATGTTGAGTAGAGTTCCTTTTATGGATATATAGTATGCCACACTTATAAGGGGGAGACCACGAGAAATTTAGTAATATTTCCCTTTCTTATATTCTATTTCAGGCTATAGAGTCTTGTGTCATGAAACTCCTAGCTTACTCGCATTTCATATTATACTCCCTAAAGATCTGATATTTGTAGAAACTCTACTGGAACCTTTGTCCTACTTGGGGACAATGTAGAAGGAACTCGACCTACTTATGAAGTGCATACCCGGTCTTAGATCCCTACTCCTGATTGTATTATTCCTCGTAGGGTTCTACAAGTCCCTACTAGTCTTCCTCATACTTCTCGGGTTGGTGATACTTATGATCATCCGCCTCAGGGAGATATCTCTAATTTAAAGTTCAATTAGTCTATTAATATGCTTTTCCAGCTAGTGGCATTGTAGTTCATCATTCTAGTCATATTGGTTCTATTGCTCATTCATTTGAGGTCACTCAAGTTATCTAGTATATAGGTAGAATCCCTAAACCTTTATAGGATCTAAGGTTGAGGCGGGTCCTCAAGGTTTATTAATGAGATGGAAAAAAATATCAGGGTTATTTATGCTACTGATTTTAAGGGTGTAAAGTTTCTTGCTTACAAATTGAAAGATGTAGCTTATCAGTGGTATGAGGAGTGGGGAGAATTAAGGGATGAAGATGATGAGCAATTAGTATGGGATGATTTTTTGGGTTCTTTTCATTATAACTTCTTTCCTCAGGAGTTGAGGGAAGCTAAGGCTAAAGAGTTTGTGAACTTAAAGCATGGAAAAAGGAGTGTGAAAGAGTATTGTAAGTCTAGAATGTTGAATAATGATATAGATATATCCAGGCTAGTGGTTTGTATGTAGTAGGTGGAGGATGAAAATAAAAAGCAAGTAGAGACAAAAAAGAGGCAGAACAAGAAGTTTAGGTATTCGAAGCAGGGTGCAGGTCAGTAGATCAGTGAGAGATATGGTCGATAGTGGACTAAGAATAAGAATTAGGGAACTTCCTATTCGACAACTATGCTCCTTATCCTAAGCCTTAAAGTGATCATTGTTTTCATACTAACAGTGGTCCTAAGTCACAGGGTGCCCAATCTCAGGTTAGTGGAGTTCAATCAGCCCCATCTTACCCTCCTTACTGATTTTGTGGGTAGCTTAACCGTGATTACTATGAGGAGGGTAGGAACTTATGTTTTAATTATTTTCAACCTAGTTATCTGAATAGAAATTATCCTATACACAAAGTTTCTAATTGAGATAATAAGGTTCTGGTCACCACCTCTTCAGCTCCAGCACCTAAGGGCACCACTTTGAGTTCTAGCATAGGCTGGAGTAGTCTCTATGCACTTTCTACTCATCAAAAATATTAGGCATCCCTTGATGTTATCACTTGTACGTTACAACTCTTCTCTCGTGATGTTTATTATTTTCTTGAATTGGGTTGTACCTTATCTTATGTGACCCCTTACATGGTTGTACATTTTATTTTTTGACGAAATTATTTTTGACCCTTTTTTTATGTGGACTCTGGTGGGTAATTCTATTGTTTCTAGAAAAATCTATAAGGGTTGTATGGTATTTATCTTTATAGGGAGACACTGACATATTTGATAAAACTTGATATGGTTAATTTTGATGTAATTTGAGGATGGATTGGCTTCATTCATGCTATTCTTCTCTAGATTGTAGGACCCAGAAGGTCAGTTTTTAATTCCCTAGTGAACTGGTAAATGAATGGGAGGGGAGTTCCTTAGTGCCCAAAAGGAGGTTTATTTCCTAAGTTAAATCTCAAAAGTTAAGTTCCAAAAGGTGTCTATATCATCTAGTTTGGGTTAAGGATTCTACTTCTAAGAGTTCCTCTTTGCAATCTCTCCCTATGGTTAATGAATTTCCTAAAGTGTTTCCCGATGATTTTCCTAGAATTTCTCCCGATAGGGAAATAGACTTTGGGATTGATTTTCTACTAGATACCAATTCTATTTCCATTCCTCTTTATAGAATGGCTCTGACTTAACCAAAGGAACTTGTAATACCCCGTACTTCTACCTAGCTTAAATTCCAAAAGATGTCAAAAACTTGTTTTAAAGATGAATCCACTTTTATACATGACGTATTTTCAAGATTTTCACTTTTAATCATGTGGAAAATTGAATAAGCCTACCATCGATACCAAATTCATCCAAATCCAACACTCGAGCGAAGAGTTAGAGCCTTTTTAGTAAGGCAGTGTGCCACCTGAGCTATCAATGCGTCGTGGAGCAGGACAAAATGGAAATTGTTAAAATCTAGTGAGCCTTTGGATTATGGTGCGTCGTGCCAATGCTTAAACTCAAAATTATCCTTTTTCTAGTGTCTTAGCGCGATACCACCACATCGCAGTGAACTTCCAGGTCCCACCTAATATTGCAATGCGATTTCAATGCGTTGCACCACCATGAAATTTCCCAGTTGTCATTTTCCAGAGACACGACGCAATAGCGCTGCGTAGCGCCAGCCTGCCAAATCGAGAAATTTTGACAAAAAATAAATACGTGTCCAAGGGTTAAAAGGATCAATTTCTCACCCCTATATAAACCCAATAACATGTGATTCAACCATATTTCACCCAAAATATAGTGTTCCTCTTAAGTTTCTACAAGAACAAACTAGGGTTTTCAATTGAGGATTCAAATTCAAGATTCAAATTGAAGAATCTCTCTGTCAATCTTCATAGAATCAAGAACTAAGGTATGCATAGTGTTCATTCATGGACTCCTTTCATCTATTAAGCTCAAGAATCTCTTTTCAAAGTTCAAGTATATGGATTTTTATGATTTCTATGTTGGGTTTATATTTGTTCATGTTGATAATGATCAATTGAATTCTAATCCGTGTTTGGTGATAAATTTTATATGGAATTGGTTATTATAAGTGTAGATTCATGTGAACCTATGTTTTAAACCCTTGAATTGTGAAACTAGGATGTTTACTTATTGTGCAATGTAGTCTATATATACTATGCTCACTATGTGTTTGATTAAATGCCTATGGGAAGGAAAAGTGCCATTTTAGTATGATAATATGAAATCCCCATTTATATACAAGTTTATGCATGTCAAGTGTTTGATGAAATATCTTAGTCAATGGATTATGGATATGTGTGTAGCTATTGTTGTGCCTTAGAATTTATGCCATGAATTACTTTTATGATATCGAGTCCTGAGGGTATTTAATAATCGATAATTTTGCTATGTTGCTATAGCCACTGTTATGTTTTCACACTACTCTCAGTTAAGCCATGATCAATAGAATTCAGTCAGTCGTGTGACTCAGGAAAACTCAGTAAACTCAGTATCAGTATAGCCTCATTTAGTAATCTTAGTAATCTCAGAAAATCTCAATAATTTAGTAATCTCATTACTAATCTTTCAATCAACGAAGTTCAGTTAATTCAGTCTAGTTCAGTTCAGTAATCCATGTTTAGTGTTTATTCAGATGGGAGTAGGAACTAGTACCGAGTAAACCCAAGGATGGGAAATGACCTATTATATGAGGGTGTGATTCTTAGAAGCAATCCTTGTTTTCTTGAACTACGTAGCCAGCGTAGATTGAGACATCATAACCTGCTATATGAGGGTAGATAAGGTGGCTTAACCTGTTAAAGGAGGGTTCCCACTGTTCTCACTAGAGTTACCTGTTATATGAGGGCTATTTATAGATTGTCCTTACCAGTGGCGCGGTATTGATATCCTTCCAATTGGGGTTATAGATTGGACCCTAACTCAGCCATAATGGCGTATTAAGGGCATGTCAGTTAAATAACTACTTCCTATAGTTTTAGTTACAGAATTAGGACTGTCATATACAACCATTTAGTATCAATAATAGAACTGAGATAGTTTTTAAGATTTTAGGACTCTCAGATACAGTCAACTCAGAACAGTATGAAACATAGCTAGTTCTATTAGAACCTAGACTGCCAGATATAGTCGTTCAGTATCAGTTATTTCAGTTATACAATTATCAGTATCTCATGTTATCAGTACTCAGACTCAGTAATCATGTTATCACAAACTCAGTTAATAGTATATTAATTATATGAAACCTATGTTATCAGTATTCAGTTTCAGGACTGTCAGATACAGTCAATCAGACCAGTTCCTCACAATTAGAACTGTCAGAAACAGTCTTTCCTTTATTAATAATATAACATTAGTTCCTCAGTACTCTATAGACTCAGTTATTTAATATCCCTGTATTAGCACTCAGATATTAGAAAATTCATGTTATTAGAATTTATGAGTTAGTATTATCACGAATTTGGTAATAGTTACATATTCATACATGTATTCTAACATTAATGTTACTCAGTCAGTTAGTATTGTTCATGCATATGAACCCTTTGTATTCAGCCTACTTCACTTGCATACCAATATATTCAACGTACTAATGCATTTGTACTGTAGTGTTTTATACCATAGGTTTTAGAAGCACGAGCTCCCGAGCATCCTTAGTAGGTCAGACGTTTAGCAGCTAGACTAGCAGTGAGTCCTCATCATTCGAGAATAAAATGATTATTTTTTTACTTTATTATTTTATTTGTTCGGAGTTAGTTGGGGATATATCCCATCAACTCTATAGTTTTTAGATAGTTTAGAGGCTTTTAGACTACAACGTATTTCAGATAGTTTATTTCAGTTTTGGGTATTGTTATACCCCATTATAGATATTGTTTTATATTCAGTATTATTTTAGTTTTGAACCTTATGGCCTTACAACTTATATTCCTTATATTTACAGTATATAATTCAGCGTTCAGTTACAAATTCAGTCATGGGTTAGCTTGTGGTCCTTTGGGGTCATGAGCATCGTGTAACATTTCGGGTACCAGATTTGGGGCATTACAAACTTGGTATCAGAGTCTAAGGTTCAACAATGTCCTTGGAAGTCTGAAAAGCCGCATCTAGTAGAGTCTTGTACATGGGTGTGTTGTACACCATACTTATGTGCAGGAGGCTATAAGATATTTTAGGAATAACTTCCCTTCTTTCATGTCTCATATCGTGCTATAGAAAGGTTCTCCAAGAAACTTATGTAGGTTCTCATCATGCTTCACTTATGTCAACTCCACCTTACTTTCAAGGTAACAGAAAGAGTGAAGCTCAAAGTCCTAGGGGTAGTACTTTCTTAAATAGTTCCCGCAGAAAGTTATGGGATTGCCCACAAGATTAAAAGTATCCCAATAGTTCAGTTATGTTTCAAAGTTATACAACTCTTATTTATGATCATGAGAACTCATATGTCATCAGATCCCTTCTCACAATCCTATGATAGCATATGACCTAGAGTTAGAAGCATGAACTCAGGAGTTTAGCAGTAGTAGAGTTGAGATAACATTATCCAAATTGAGCAGATTATGTATTCATGGGGATAGTTGTACCAAGATAAACCAGTAGGCTTTGACAGTGCAAGCAAGAATTTAAGAGTATTGATCGAAAATTAAGTATGAAGGTGTAGATGTGAATTAGGAGATGCAATATTAGTAGTATATGAAGAAACAGAAGAAGATGATGTGTTTAGTAAGGCAAGTATGTGTTGAACAGAGTGTAAGTATGTGATGATGGCTGCAGTTCAGTTTAGAGTTTAGTAAAGTATTCACAGACTAATGACGATAGCTTAATCCTAAGGGGGAAGATGATAGATCAAGTGATGAATTCAGGCTCTTAGATTCTAGTAGTAGTGCTAGTATATATAGAAAAGCAGTAAGGGAAAATTATTCCCAACCCATCCTTATCTTAGTGTAAAGTTTGATACTTCAGTCATCATGATGCCTTCGCATGCTCCACATCTCAATTCCATGAGCACAACTTATATTCATACGCTTTCCAAGGAATCATGTACGATTCTAGTTCCCAGCATAAGGAGTTCAGTTCTATCCCCCTCTATAATACAAATCATGTCCTACGAATGCAGAAAACTAAAAACTCAGGTCATGCAACTCATGACTCATGTACATATTTTATGCTTTACAGTATAATCAGCTTCCATGGCTCATTCTACGCCTCTACTGATTAGTTAAATTCAGACTACGTTATGCATATCCTCAGTTTAGACCTCTTTGTGAATCCATGATTTTTTTATTCTATTCCTCACACTTCACTCAAGTGTCAAGTTTAGTTAGTGTCCATTCATGCTTCATGTCCTCCGGATTTAACCCTTTAGTAAGCTTTCTTTGTGAAAATAGTGTAGTGATGGGCAATTGCTTAAATGGGAGAGAGTAAAGGTTACATGTTAAGAGAAGATTGTTGTATGTTTACTTTAGACAAGGGTGTAGTTATGAAGATAGGCTTGAATGTCATGTTAGTGTACAAGTAAATAGCTAGCAAGAGGTTGTATTTAGAAGTTTGGAAAGTACAGAGTGTGAGTGTGCATTCAGATCTTTGACTTATGTCAACCCCCATCGTATAACTATCAAAATTCAGTTTCCATCTCAGTTACAGTGTCAGTATTTAGTACTCAGTAATCAGTGTTCAGCCTCGGAATTAAGTATTTTAATACTAGTCTAGACATTAGTTTTCAGAAACTAGTATTCAGTCCCTACTACAGTCTTAGTTATAGTTACAGTCTCAATTACCATCTTATCTATAATCTTAGTCCCAGTCCTAGTTCAGTAATCAGGTTGGTAACTTAGTTCAGTTTTGGGTTTACTCGACCAAAGCGTATAGTTATCAGCTACTCAGTTGTCAGCCTTCTAGTACCTCAATTTACAAGACTATTCTAGAAATATGTTGTAATCTTGATGTTGCATTCTCAAATAATACCATTACCCTCAGTTGATGCTCAGTATCTCATGTCAACCAGTCAGTCCTTATCTACTATGTATAACTCTCTATAGTTGTAGTCCAGTTATTCAAGACTAAGTACAGTTCTATCTTGCAAAATTAGTAATCAGCTATCATTCATTCAGTTAATCGAATAAGTTATTATGTTTAGGCATTTGTGCTCAGTGCTCATGCGAATATTTTCAGTAGTCTCAGGTGAAGAAGAAGTACTTCAGTTGAGTATAAGTTTTTACTATGAGTTAGATCAATCAACCAGTAATTCAGTTTAGCAATTAAGCAACAAGTTCGTATAGTGTGGTTTCCCATATTTCCATCTAGGGCTATAATAAAAAATCTCAGGAATGTAACTATTCTAAGATAGCAAGTCCCAGTAGTTGCAAGATCAACTCAATTCATGTATTATTTCTAAGTTTCAGATCCCAGATATTCAGCCACGATTCACTTCATCGATGCCCTGTGCATCGTCCCAGTTTTCCTCAGTATCTCAGTCAAGTCAGTATTCTTCTAAGGACATAATGTCCCAAGGGGGAGATGCTCTATAACCCCCGAGTGATCATGCCCTAAACTCTCTAATTTCTCTTCATGTAATGAATCAAATTTGGAGTTGTGGGTACCCACAGGTTGACCCTCTAGCACCAATCTCAGCCATAAGCCATGTACGCAATGGCTCAGTTCAGTTCACAATACCCAGTTCACCTCACATGTTATAGACTCAACCATGTTCTTATGTTCCCATTCATGCACTTTCAGAAAGGATCTCAAGAAGAGGTCAAAAAATTTCTTATGTTTGAAAATCTCTCCTATGAAGGGAGTGTAGAGGTTCAGCAAAAAGGGAAATCTCAGTCCCGACATATTGGTCCCTTCAAAATTCTTAATTGTTTTGGCAAGGTAGTTTCTGAGCTTGAGTTGCCTTCAGATCTAACCTCAGCTCATCCAGTTTTCCATGTCTCATTGATTAAGAAGTGCATAGTTAAACTAGCAGTTGTAGTCCCTATTCAGAACATAGATGTTTAGAACGACCTCTCATTCGAAGAAATTCCAATCGAAATCCTTGACTACCAGATTCACAGACTGAGGAACAAAGAAGTTCCTCTAGTCAAAGATCTTTGATGGAATCAGTCCATTACAGGAGCTACTTAGGAAGCAGAAGTAGACATGCATACCAAGTATCCTCACCTCTTCTCTGCAAACTCAGACTCAGCCCAACGTAGTAGCTTTTCTTAAAACTTATTCAGTTTCATGTTCAAGTTCCATTTATAAACCAATTTCATCCTCAGATTCCCATTTAAAACTTGGTATCCATTTACCATTGCATATTCAATCATATGCTCATGCATCAAATTAGTCATGTGTTCATGCATCAGACATGTATTCTCCTTGTGAGAAACTCAGTTATTAGAATCTCAGCATGTAATCAATTTCGTCATGTATTCACGCATCAAATATGCATGATCAACTAATTAGTACTCTCAGTCATGCATTTGTATATTAGCTCAGTCATGAAATCGTGCATATGATATGCATGCTCAATATGAAACTTAGAAATGTTAGTCATATAGTCATGTTCTAGTTGTTTATGTTCAGTATGTACTTCAGCTTCTCATTTTTCCTATCTCAATCAGTCTCATTCTAGGATAAATGTTCCCAGGGGGAATATTGTAATACCTTGTACTTTTACCTAGCTTAAATTCATCCCAAAGATATTAAAGACTTGTTTTAAAGATTAATCCACTTTTATACATGTGGTATTTTAAAGATTTTTACTTTTAATCATGTGGAAAATTTAATAAGCTTTCCATCGATAGCAAATTCGCTCAAATTTGACACCCGAGCGAAGAGTTAGAGCCTTCTTAGTAAGGCAGTGTGCCACTTAAGCCATCAACGCATCGTGGAGTAGGCCAAAATGGAAATCGTCAAAATCCATTGAGCCTCCGCGATTATGGCGCATCGTGCCAAGGCTCAAATTTATAATTATCCCTTTTCCAGTATCTCAACGCGATACCACCGCATCGCGGTAAACTTCCAGGTCCCACCCAGTATTGCAACGCGATTTCACCGCATCATGCCACCATGAAATTTCCCAATTGTTATTTTCCTGAGACATGATGCAATAGAGCCGCATCGCGCCAGCTTTCCAAATTAGAAAATTTTGACCAAAATTAAATACGCGCCCAAGGGTGAAAAGGGTCAATTCTCACCCCTATATAAACCTAATAACAAGTGATTCAACCATATTTCACCCAAAATATGGTGTTTCTCTCAAGTTTCTCTCAAGAACAAGCTAGGATTTTCAATTAGGGATTTAAATTCAAGACTCAAATTGAAGAATCTCTCCATCAATCTTCGTAGAATCAAGAACTAAGGTATGCATAGTATTGTTTCATGGACTCCTTTCATCCATGAAGCTCAAGAATTTCTTTTCAAATTTCAAGTATATGGATTTTTATGATTTTCATGTTGGGTTTATTTTTGTTTATGTTTATAATGACCAGTTGAATTCTAATCCAGGTTTGGTGATAAATTTTCTGTGGAATTGATTATTATATGTGTAGATTCATGTGAACCCATGTTTTAAACCCTTTAATTGTGAAACTAGAATTTAATCATGATGTTTACTTGTTGTGCAATGTAGTCTGCATATACTATGCACACTATGTGTTTGATTAAATGCCTATGGGAAGGGAAAGTGCCATACTAATATTATAATATGAAATACCCATTCATATACAAGTTCATGCATGTCAAGTGTTTGATGTAATGTCTTAGTCAATGGATTATGGATATGCGTGTAGCCATTGTTATGCCTTAGAATTTATGCCATGAATTACTTTTATGATATCGAGTCCTAGGGTGTTTAATACCTAAAAATTTAGCTGTGTTCCTAGATCCAGTGTTATGTTTTCACGATACTCCCAGTCAAGTCATGATCAGTAGAATTCAGTTAGTCATGTGACTCAGAAAAACTCAGTAAACTCAGTATCAGTCCAACCTCATTCAGTAATCTTAGTAATCTCAGAAAATTTCAATAATTCAGTAATCTCAGTACTATTCCATTAGTCAACGGAGTTTAGTTAATTTAGTACAGTTCAATTCAGTAATCCATGTTCAGTGTCTATTCAGATGGGAGTAGAAATTAACACTGAGTGAAACCAAGGATGGGAACTCACCAGTTATATGAGGGTGTGATTCTTAGAAGCAATCCTTGCGTTTCCTGAACTACGTAGCCAGCGTAGGTTGAGACATCATAGCCTACTATATGAGGGTAGATAAGGTGGCTAAACCTGTTATATAAGGGTTCCCACCGTTCTCACTAGAGTTACCTATTATGTGAGGTTTACTCAAAAATTGTCCTTTTAGGGGCATTTCAATTAGATAACTACCTCCTATAGTTTAAGTTACAGAATTAGGACTGTCAGATACAGTCATTCTATCTCAGTAATAGAACTCAAATAGTTATTTAGATTTCAGCATTGTCAGATACAGTTAACTCAAAATAGTACAGAACTCAGCTAGTTCTATTAGAACCTAGACTGTCAGATACAATTACTCAGTATCAGTTATTTCAATTATACACATATCAGTATCTTATGTTATTAGTTCTCAGACTCACTAATCATGTTATCACAAACTCAGTTAATAGTATATTAATTATACGAAACCAATGTTATTAGTATTCAGTTTCAGGAATATCAGATACAGTCAATCAGACCAGTTCC
This sequence comes from Capsicum annuum, assembly GCF_002878395.1. NCBI lineage: Eukaryota > Viridiplantae > Streptophyta > Magnoliopsida > Solanales > Solanaceae > Capsicum > Capsicum annuum. The sequence continues at coordinate 172,973,358 of NC_061111.1, forward strand.
TCACAATCAAAATTATCAGAAATAGGATTTCCTTTATTAATAATATAACATTAGTCCCTCAGTACTCTATAGACTCAGTTATTTAGTATCCTTGTATTAGCACTCAGATATCAGTAAATCCATGTTATCAGAATTCACGAGTCAGTGTTATCATGAATTCAGTTACAGATACGTATTCATGCATGTATTCTTACATTTATTTTACTCAGTAAGTTAGTATTGTTCATGAATATGAACCCTTTAAATTCAGCTTACCTCACTTGCATACCAGTACATTTAACGCACTGACACATTTGCGCTATGGTATTTTATACCTTAGTTTTAAAATTACGAGCTCCCAAACATCTTTAGTAGATCAAACATTTAGCAGCCAGACTAGCAGCGAGTCCCATCATTCGAGGATAGCATAATTATTTTATTACTTTATTATTTTATTAGTTCGGAGTTAGTTGGGGATATGTCCCATCAACTCTACAGTTTTCAGACAGTGTAGAGGCTTTTAGACTACAACATGTTTCAGCTAGTTTATTTAAGTTTTGGGTATATTATACCCCCTTATAGACATTGTTTTACATTTTGTATTAGTTCATTTTTGAACCTTATGGCCTTACAACTTAAATTTCACATATTTATAGTATATTATTCAGTGCTCAGTTATAGATATCAGTCATGGGTTAGCTTGAGGTCCTTCAGGGTTATAAGCATCGTGTAACATTTCGGATACCATATTCGGGGTGTTACAAAATTGGTATCAGAGACTAAGGTTCAACAGTGTCCTAGGAAGTCTAAAAATTCGCATCTAGTAGAGCCGTGTACATGGGTGTGTTGTGCACCACATTTATGTACAGGAGGCTATAAGATATTTTAGGAATAATTTCCCTTCTTTCATGTCTCAGGTCATGCTATAGAAAGGTTCTTCAAGAAACTTATGTAGGTTTTCATCATGCTTTACTTATGTCAACTCCACCTTACTTTCAAGGTTACATAAATAGTGAAGCTCAAAGTCCTAGGGGTAGGTATTTTCCAGACTATCCCCATAGATAGTTATGGGATTGCCCACAGGATCAAAAGTATCCCTTCAGTTCAGTTATGTTCCAAAGTTGTACATATCTTATTCATGATCATGAGAACTCATATGTCATCAGATCCCTTCTCAGAATCCTATGATAGTATATGACCTAGAGTTGGAAGCATGAACTCAGGAGTTTAGCAATAGTAGAGTTGGGATAACATTTTTGAAATTGAGCAGATTATGTATTCACAGAGATAGTTGTACCAACGTAGACCAGTAGGCTTAAATAGTGCAAGCAAGAATTTAAGAGGGTTGATCTAAAATTAAGTATGAAGGTGTGGATGTGAATTAGGCGATGCAATATTAGTGGTATATGAAGAAACAAAAGCAGATGATGTATTTAATAAGTCAAGCATATATCGAACAAAATGTAAGTATGTGATAATGACTGCAGTTCAGTTCAAAGTTTAGTAAAGTATTCACAAACTTATGATGATGGCTTAAACCTAAGGGGGGAGATGATAGATCAAGTGACCAATTCAGGTTCCTAAATTCTAATAGTAGTCCCAGTATGTATAGAAAAGTAGTAAGGGAAGATGATTCCCGACCCATCTTTATCTTAGTGTAAAGTTTGGTACTTCAGTCAGTATGATGCCTTCGCATGCTCCACATCTCAGTTCCATGAGCAAAGCTTATATTCATATGCTTTCCATAGAATCATGTATGATTCTAGTTCCCAACATAAGAAGTTCAGTTCTATCTCCCTCAATAATATAAATCATATCCCATGAATGCAAAAAACTCAAAACTCAGGTCATGCAGCTCATGACTCATATATGCATATCATGCTTTACTATATACTCAGTTTCCATGGCTCATGATATGCCTCTATTGATCAGTTAAATTCAGACCATGTTATGCATATCCTTAGTTTAGACCTCTTGGTGAATCCATGATGTTTATATTCTATTCCTCAGGCTTTAGTAAAGTATCAAGTTTAGTTAGTGTTCATTCATGCTTTATGTCCTCTGGATTTAACCCTTTACTGAGCTTTCTTTGTAAAAATAGTGTAGTGATGGGCAGTTTCTTAAATGGGAGAAAGTAAAGTTAATATGTTAAGAGAACATCGACGTATGTTTATTTTACACGAGAGTATAGTTATGAAGATAGGCTTGAATGTCATGTTAGTGTGCAAGTAAATGGCTAGAAAGAGGTTGTATTTAGAAGTTTGGAAAGTACAGAGTGTGAGTGTGCATTCAGATCTTTGACTTATGTCACCCCCATCATATAACTGTCAAAATACAGTTGCCATCTCAGTTATAGTCTTAGTATTCGGTACTCAGTAATCAGTGTTCAGTCTTAGAATTTAGTACTTTAGTACCAGTCTAAAACTTAGTTATCAAAAACCAGTATTCAGTCCCTCCTACAGTCTTAGTTATGGTTACAGTCTTAATTACCATCTTATCTATAATCTCAGTCACAGTCCTAGTTCAGTAATCAAGTTGGTAACTTTGTTCAGTTTTGGGTTTACTCAACCATAGCGTATAATTATTAGCTACTTAGTTGTCAGCCTTCAAATACCTCAGTTTACAAGACTGTTCTAGAAATATGTTGTATTCTTGGTGTTGCGTTCTCAAATAATACCATTACCCTCAGTTGATGCTTAGTATCTCATGTCAACCAGTCAGTCCTTATCTCCTATGCATAACGCTCTATAGTTATAGTCCAATTATTCAAGACTAAGTACAGTTCAGTCTTGTAGACCTAGTATTCAGCTATCAGTCATTCAGTTAATCAGATAAGCTAGTATGTTTAGTTATTCGTTCTCAGCGCTCATGCGAATATTTTCAATAGTCTCAGGTAAAGAAGAAGTAATTCAGTTAAGTATAAGTTTCCAGTATGAGTTAGATCGATCATCCTGTAATTCAATTTAGCAATCAGGAAACAAGTGCATATGGTGTGGTTTCACATCTTTCCACCTAAGCCTACTATCAGAAATCTCAGGAATGTAACTATTCCAAGATAGCAAGTCCCAGTCCCAGTAGTTTCAAGATCAACTCAATTCATGTATTATTTCTAAGTTTCAGATCCCAGATATTTAGCCATGATTCACTTCATCGATGCCCTTTGAATCGTCCTAGTTTTCCTCAGTATCTCAGTCAAGTCAGTATTTTTCTAGGGACATAATGTCCTAAGGAGGAGGTACTCTGTAACCCCCGAGCTATCATGCCCTAAACCCTCTAATTTCTCTTTATGTAATGAATTAAATTTGGAGTTATAGGTACCCATAGATTAACCCTCTAGCTCCAATATCAGCCGTAAGCCATGTACGTAATGGCTCAATTAAGTTCACGATACCCATTTTATGTCACATGTTATAGACAGCCATGTTCTCATGGTCCCGTTCATGCGTGTTCAGAAAGAATCTCGACAAGAGGTCAAAAAAATTCTTGTGTTTGAAAATCTCTCCCATGAAGGGAGTGTAGAGGTTCGGTAAGAAGGGAAAGCTTAGTCCCTGACATATCGGTCCCTTCAGAATTCTCAGTCATTTTGGAAAGGTATCTTATAAGTTTGAGTTGCCTTCAGATCTAGCCTCAATTCATTCAGTTTTCCATGTCTCTTTGCTTAAGAAGTGCATAGGTGACCCAGTAGTTGTAGTCCTTATTCAGAGCATAGATGTTCATAACAACCTCTTATTCAAATAAATTCTAGTTGAACTCCTCGACTACCAGATTCATAGACTGAGGAAAAAAGAAGTTCCTCTAGTTGAAGATCTTTGGCGAAATTAGTCTGTTGAGGGAGCTACTGAGGAAGTAGAGGCAAACATACATACCAAGTATCCTCACCTCTTCTTCACAAACTTTGACTCAGCCCAAGATAGTAGCTTTCCTTAAAGATTATTCAATTTTACATTTAAGTTCCATTTATAAACCAGTTTCATGCTTGGATTCCCATTTTAAACTTGGTATCCATTTACCATTGCATATTTAATCATATGCTCATGCATTAGATTAGTCATGTGTTCATGTATCAGACGTGCATTCTCCTTATGAGAAACTCAGTTATTAGAAATCTTAGTTATGTAATCAATTCTTTCATGTATTCACGGATCAAATATGTGTGATCTGCTTATCAGTACTCTCAGTCATGCATTCATGTATTAGCTCAGTCATGAAATCATGCATCAGATATGTGTGCTCAGTATGAAACTTAGAAATGTTAGTCATATAGTCATGTTCTAGTTGTTTATGTTCAGTATGTACTTTAGCTTCTAGTTTCTCCCATCTCAATCAGTCTCATTCTAGGATGAATGTGCCTAAAGGGGACATATTGTAATACCCCGTACTTCTACCTAGCTTAAATTCATCCCAAAGATGTCAAAGACTTGTTTTAAAGATTAATACACTTTTATTCATGTGATATTTTCAAGATTTTCACTTTTAATCATGTGGGAAATTTAATAAGCTTTCTATCGATACCAAATTCACCCAAATCAGACACCCAGGCGAAGAGTTAGAGCCTTTTTAGTAAGATAGTGTGCACCTGAGCCATCAACGCATCGCGGAGTAGGACAAAATGGAAATTGTCAAAATCCAGTGAGCCTTCGTGATTATGGCGCATCGCATCAAGGCTCAAATTCATAATTGTCCTTTTTCCAGTGTCTTAGCAAAATACCACTGCGTCATGGTGAACTTCCAGGACCCACCCAGTATTGCAATGTGATTTCATCGCATTGCGCCATATTAAATTTCCCAGTTGTCATTTTTGAGAGACACCCCGCGATAGTGCGTGTCGCGCCAGCCTGCCAAATCATGAAATTTTGACAAAAATTAAATACGCATCCAAGGGTTAAAAGGGTCTATTTCTCACCCCTATATAAACCTAATAACACATGATTCAACCATATTCCACCCAAAATATAGTGTTTCTCTGAAGTTTCTCTCAAGAACAAGCTAGGATTTTCAATTGGAGATTCAAATTCAAGTCTCAAATTGAAGAATCTCTCCGTCAATTTTCGTAGAATCTAGAACTAAGGTATGCATAGTGTTTATTCATGGACTCCTTTCGTCCATGAAGCTCAAGAATCTCTTTTCAAAGTTCAAGTATATGGATTTTTATGATTTCTTTGTTGGGTTTGTTTTTGATCATTTTGATAATGACCAATTGAATTCTAATCCATGTTTGGTGATAAGTTTTATGTGGAATTGGTTATTATATGTGTAGATTTATGTAAACCCATGTTTTATCCCATTGAATTATGAAACTATAATTTAATCATGGTGTTTAATTGTTGTGTAATGTAGTCTGCATATACTATGCTCACTATGTATTTATTAAATGCCTATGGGAAGGGAAAGTGCCATACTAGTATGATAATATGAAATACCCATTCATATACAAGTTCATGCATGTCTAGTGTTTGATGAAATGTCTTAGTGAATGGATTATGGTTATGTTTATAGCCATTGTTATGCCTTAGAATTTATGCCATGAATTACTTTTATGATATCGAGTCCTGGGGATATTTAATACCCGACAATTTAGCTGTGTGCCTAGAGCCAGTGTCATATTTTCTTGATACTCTTAGTCAAGACATAATCAGTAGAATTCAGTCAATCATGCGACTCAGGAACACTCAGTAAACTCAATATCAGTCCATCCTCATTCAGTAATCTTAGTAATCTCAGGATATCTCAACAATTCAGTAATCTCAGTACTATTCTGTTAATCAATGGAGTTTAGTTAACTCAGTCCAGTTCAGTTCAGTAATCAATGTTCAGTGTCCACTCGATGGGAGTAGGACTTAGTACTAAGTGAACCCAAGGATGGGAAATCACCTGTTATATCAGGGTGTGATTCTTAGAAGTAATTCTTGCATTCCTGAACTATGTAGCCAGCGTAGGTTAAGACATCGTATCCTGCTATTTGGGGGTAGATGAGGTGGGTAAACCTATTATATGAGGGATTCCGCCATTCTCACTAGAGTTACCTATTATATAAGGGTTACTCACAGATTATCCTTACGAGTGGTGCGGTATTGACACCTTTCTAATTAGGGTTATAGATTGGACCCCAACTCAGCTATAATAGCGTATTAGGGGCATGTCCGTTAGATAATTACTTCCACAGTTTAAGTTACATAATTAGGATTGTTAGATATAGTTATTTAGTTTCAGTAATAGAACTCAGATAGTTATTTACATTTCAGAACTGTCAGATACAGTCAACTCAAAATAGTATGGAATTCAGCTAGTTTCATCAGAACCTAGACTGTCATAGATAGTCTCTTAGTATCAGTTATTTCAGTTATATAGTTATCATTATTTCATGTTATCATGAACTCAGTTAATAGTATATTAATTATATGAAACCCATGTTATCAGTATTCAGTTTTAGGACTATTAGATACAGTTAATCAGACTAGTTTCTCATAATCAAAACTGTCAAAAATAATATTTCCTTTATTAATAATATAACATTAGTTCCTCAATACTCTATAGACTCAGTTATTTAGTATCCCAGTATTAGAACTCAGATATCAGTAAACCTATGTTATCAGAATTCATGAGTCAGTGTTATAATGAATTCAGTTACAGATAATATTCATGCATATATTCTCACATTCATGTTACTCAGTCAGTTAGTATTGTTCATTCATAGGAACCTTTTTCATTTAGCCTACCTCACTTACATACCAGTATATTCAACGTACTGACGTATTTGCGCTATGGTGTTTTATACCATAGGTTTTAGAAGCATGAGATCCTGAGCATCCTTAGTAGATTAGACATTCAGCAGTACATTTGAGGATAGCATGATTATTTTATTACTTTATTATTTTTGTAGTTCAAAGTTAGTTGGGGATATATCCCATCAACTCCATAGTTTTCAGACAGTTTAGAGGCATTTTGACTACAACATGTTTTAGATAGTTTATTTCAGTTTTGGGTATTATTAAACCCTATTATAGGCATTATCTTATATTTAGTATTAGTTCAGTTTTGAACCTTATAGCCTTATAGATTATATTCCGTATATTTATAGTATATTATTAAGTGCTCAATTATAGATATCAGTCATGTGTTCGCTTGTGGTCCTTCGGGGTCATGAACATCGTGTAACATTCCGGTACTAGATTCAGGGCATTATAGAACTTAAGGAGCTATTAAAGGATCTTCTTGATAAAGGGTTCATTCGTCCTAGTGTTTCTTCATGGTGTGATCCTGTGCTTTTTATGTAAAAGAATAATGGGTCTCTTTGGATGTGTATAGACTATCGCCAGTTAAATATGGCGATGCTGAAAATTAAGTACCCTCTTCCTAGGATTGATGACCTATTCGACCAACTTCAGGGTGCTAGATTTTTCTCTAAGATTGATCTTCGTTCGGTCTATCATCAGCTAAAAATTAGGGTGGTTGATATTCCCAATACTACAATTCAAATTTGGTATGACTATTATGAGTTTTTGATCATGTTATTTAGGTTGACTAATGCTTTGGATGCTTTTATGGATTTTATGAATCGGGTTTTAAGACAGTTTCTAGATTTATTTGTTATTTTCTTCATTGATAATGCTTGGTGTACTCCAAGAGTGAGGAGGATCATTCCAGTCACCTCTAATTGTGTTGTAGACTCTTAAGGACCAGGAGTTGTATGAAAAATTTTCTAACTGTAAATTTTAGTTGAGTGGCGTGACATTTGTATGACATGTTGTTTCTAATGAGGGAATCAAGGTAGATCCATAGAAAGTTGAGGCAGTAAAGAAATGTCCTAGACCCACAAATCCAATCCACATTATGAGCTTCTTGGGTTTGGTTGGGTATTATAGGAGGTTTGTGGAGATTTTCTCGTCTATTGATGCCTCATTGACAAAACTAACTTAGAAAAAGGTTAAGTTTTTGTGGTCCGATACTTGTGAGGGGTTTTTTTTGAGAAGTTAAAGGATAAGTTGACTTTTGCGCCTATTTTTACCCTACTCGAGGTTACTAATGGGTTTGTTGTATATTGTGATGCATCATGTGTGGGATTAGGTTGTGTTTTTATACAACATGGTAAGGTTATTTCTTATGCTTCCAGGAAACTTAAGTTTCATGAGAGAAATTACCCAACTTACAATCAAGAGTTGGGGGGTGTGTTCTTTGTGTTGAAAATATAGCTCCATTATATTTATTTGGTGCATGTGGATATTTATTCAGACCATAAGAGTTTGCAATATGTGTTTACGCAAAAAAAATTAAATCTCAGGCAGAGGTGGTGGCTCTAGTTGCTTAAGGATTTGCACTACCATCCAAGTAAAGATAAATTTGTTGCTAATACTCTTTAGTAGGTTTTCCATAGGGAGTCTAACTCACATTAATAAGGAGAAAAGAGAGTTGGTGAAGGATATTCATAGGTTGGCAAATTTGGGAGTTCGTCTCTTGAACTCCGAGGATGGGGTTGTGATTATTCAAGAAGTGGTTTAATCATCTTTTGGTGTTGAGTTGAAAGAGAAGCAGGCTATAGATCCCATACTTACGTAGATTAAGGATGATGTAGGTCAGCATAAGGTTATGGCATTCGAGATTGGGGGAGATGGCATTTTGAGGTATTAAGAAAGATATTGTGTTCCTGATGTAGATGGGCTGTGGGAAAGAATTTTTAATGAGGCTCATGAGTTTAGATATATAGTTCATTTGGGCTCGACTAATATGTACCATGACTTGAAGGATATATATTGGTGGAACAACATGAAGAGAGAAGTGGAGAACTTTATGGCTAAGTGTATGAATTGTCAGTAGGTCAAGGTTAACCATTTGAGGCCTAGTGGCTGATGCGCTATGGATTAATAGCACTTTTGACGCTTAAAACAATGAAAATATGCAATTTAGTTAGGTTGTTTTGTGAGATATGATGGGTTTCTTTGTTATGTTTTACAGGAAATAAGGTTTTGGGACTATTCTGGAAAAAAGAGTGAAAGATGAAGTTTTAGGCCACTAAACTGGGCACCTACAACCCGTATGTGCTACCTATAGCCCATAGGTGCCAAAGTACGTGTCAGAAATTGGAGATCCAGAAACTCAGAAGTTTAGAAAAGAAGACCCTGTTAGTTATACAGAGCACCTATGGCTCGTAGGTGCCATCTACAGTCTGTAGATGCTAGAGTAGGGTGCAGAAGAGTCAAGTCTAGAGAGGCTAGGAGATTTGGGAGGAAGAGAGCACCTACGTGGGAACACCTATGGTCCGTATGTACCACCTACGGCCCGTAGGTGGCCCAGTAAGTGGCCACCAACCTCAGTTTTCCTATTTTGTTTGAGCATGGCTTACTAGGGTTTTCTATTATCATATAAATATTCTTTTGAAATTTTTTAGTTAGTTTACGCACTCTCGATACTTACAAACATATATTTGATTCGGGTATTCAATTTTGGTCTTGTGATGATTTTGTATTATTTTTGTTGATTATTCAGTGGAAGACTTTGGGTTTTATTCATTAATTATTATGATACTGTTTGAATGATTTCAATTATGAATTTTATTGATTGTTTCACAACAACGAGAGACTAAAGCCTTTTGCTAGGGTTGTGGGAACCTTGGCGGATTGATAAAGTAGGGAAAGTGCAAAGTTTTTATAACTGATATTCTTGCATGTACTGTGGTAATCTTCAGTTTAATATATTTCTTAACGATTGAAAATGTTAGGATCCCACCTAGTATATCTCTACTTACTTTACAAGGGGAGTAGATATTAGGAAAAAATAATTACAACAATAATTTGAAGATTAATTATCGATCTTGGCTAATCAACATTATCTACTCAAGATGGTTATCTATTATCTAATAACTTGAGACTTAAAAGGCAATAGTTAACTGCGATCTTGGATAAGGGTTAGTAATTCAAAATCTTGAGACTCAAAAGGTAAAGGGTGAAATCTGTCAATGAGTCCATAAGGCAGTTCATGGTACATAACTTATTAGATTCTACATGCAAAGTATAGGGTTGGTTGAATACAACATGATAAATATATGGAGTTGAGAAGATAGGAGGAACATAGTCCTAGTGATTATTTCTAAGTAATTACAACCAAAGTTGAGTTCTGTTACTTATTCAAGATTACTACTACAAACTACCCATTTACTTTCTACACTACCCGTTGATTGCAACAAATAAGAGATATAATTCCTCATATTTCATATGGGTTCGACCACAACCTAAGTTGGGTTAATTTACTTGACAGCGACCACTTTATCTTTAATTAGAGGTATAGTTTGAGCGTTGATCAAAATTCTGGTGCCGTTACTGGGGAAAATAGTGTTAAGTTATTGATTGAAGTTGCTAATATTTTTGAGTTTTTATTTTATCTTCTTAGTTGGGTGTACGATGGTGTATGCCTAACACCAGGATTCAAGGAAATCCTTACTTCTAATATATCCAAACCCAGCAAAAATTCTACAGCCAAATCATACGATGACATTACAAATATGTGATGGCTAGCTAGAAGGGGTTTGGGATGATGGTAATGTAGTTACAACTCCCTTCTATAGGAGATCCTCAGAACATTACTGATCAACAGATGGAATATTTTTTAGCATATCCAACTGTTAATAGGAAAATAGATGAGGAGGACCATTTTTTAGCTCAGCTAGTAGAGCAAGCCTGGTCAAGACCCGCAGTTGATCATCGAGAAACACTCGATGGAAATTGAGATAGAGTTTGATGTGGTCAAGCTCAAGTGATCTCAGTATACCAGTACTTTCAGCCATATGATGATGAGGAGTATATGGGATACGTTGACCTATTAGAAACATGAGCTGTCGTTCCTTCTACTTTTCCCCCATGTGTTAAGTTTGACATAACCAGTGCCATGATCTAGCTCTTGAACTCGAAAGATGTGTTTGCAGGTTTGTCAACAGATGATGACAATACACATCTTTATAATTTTATTGGTATTTGCACTTTTTATACCATACCTGGGTATATTATAAGGCTCTCAGGCTGAGGTTGTTTCCCTTTTCCTTAACTGGAGAAGCTTTTTTATGGTTGGGGGAACTTTCTAGAGGATGGATTACCACTTGGAATGAGTTGCACAGGAAATTCATAAACTGTTTCGTTCCTCTATCCAGAATATAGCAGTTAAATGATGAGATATACAACTTCAGAAATCTACATTTCAAGTCGATGTACGAGGCTTAGTACTGGTTTAAGAAGAAGTCTAGCATGGTACCCAATCATTGCATTTAAGGGACAAACTTGCTAGAGATATTTTATAGTGCCTTGAACATCTGTTCCAGAGGTATAGTTGATACGATCACTGGAGGAGCTTTCATGAATTTAAATTGGGAAGTAGCATATGATATTCTAGACCAGATCTCTCTCACCAACCTTTGGTAGCATACTTAGAAGGCTGAGAAGGGTGCTGCCACTTATGCCATTGGAGTATTCGGTGACCATAGAGTGGGTGATGCTTCTGTGATGCAAGATAGTGTGCATATTAGAATTGATATTAGGTAGCTAACAAAGTAGTTAACAATAGTGAATTCTTAGAAGGAAAACATAGTAGGTTCATAGGGTTCAGCCTCTAGAGTATATGAGTCTGACTTAAACGAGGAGGGTAAGTATCTAGATCGATAATTGGTATGTTTTTGAGACAAGGGGCAAGGAAACAAAGGTTGAAACTATTATAGGACAGAGATAAAAATAAGGAGCATGATGATCACTGGAGGAGAAAGTATAACTATAAAGAGAAGGGAGACAGGTATATACCTTCGGGAAACTATGATACTGAATCAAGAGGCGTTGTTTTCCAAACTAGTGAAGGGTCAAGAAAATTAGGAAACATGCCTTAAGAATATTAATGATGACATCTTAGGTCCAACCCAGAAGGTTGAATCTCATGCGAGCAACAGTTGGGTCGATGTATGCTACTTTGAACCAGAGGTAGTCAGGTACCCCTCCAAGCAACAGGGTTTAAAATCCTATAAATAATGGTCATTGTCTCACTATCACCACTCGGAGTGGTAAGTCTACTGTTCATCCCCCATTTCATACTATTAGTGTGCCAAGAGATGATAGTGTTGTGGTTGATGAGACACCTGCCATGGAGTCAGAAAAGATGACAGATGTTGATGTTAGTGCCAATGAGGATAGCAGTAAGGGAAAGTTTGATGAGCCTGTAGTAAAGCAAATTCCACAACTGCCTCACCTTTTCCCCAAATATTGAAATATAAAGAGGAAGGAAAGTTAAAGAAATTCATTAATATGCTAAAAGAGTTGAGCTAGAACATCCCTCTCCGTGAGAGAAGATGCCTGGGTATGCCAGGTTTATGAAATAATTAGTCTCGAAGAAGAGAGCGACTAGTTTTGAGGATGTTGGTAGATTACACTATTGTTGTGCAGCCACTTCTAAGTCTCTGTCCCAAAAGAATGGTGATCTCAAAGTGTTCACAATCCTATGTACCATAGGGACATCCATTTTACTAGAGCATTATGTTACTTGAGAGCAAGAATTAATTTGATGCCGCTGGATATATTCAATAATTGGGATTGAGACATCTAGAACCGACTATAATTCGGTTGTTGATGGTAGACCGCAAAGTAATAAAACTCGTGGGCATATTATTTGATGTGTTGGTGAAGATTGATAACTTTATTTTTCCTACTAACTTTATCATTTTTTATAGTGAGGTTGACTTCGAGATGTCCATCACATTAAGAAGACCATTCATGGCCTTGGGTAAAACAAAGGTTGATATGGAGAAGGGGGAGTTCAAGTACACAGTTAATAATGATAAAGTCATATTCAACCTCTAAAGAACTATGAAGCAGGCAATCGACATGAGGGTGGTGTCAGTTATTCATTGTGTTGATGACCCGGGAGGGTATTCTTTTGGTACCATGATGAATTCTGATTAATAAAGGTACCCAGAACATTTGCAATGTTAAATCAAGTGTTGAATGGGAGGAAACCCATAGGCTTGTAGGTAAAGTCTGAGTAATCAACTTAGACGTCTTGCCGTGACATTAAATCAAGCACTGGGTGGGAGACAACACACTATTTTAGTGTTCATGATTTTTTTCTTTTTTATAGGTACACTAGAATTAAGAATGGACTGTAGCATGGCAATACATTACTTCATTCAGAATATTCTAGGTAAAGGGACTTTTTACCAACTCATGAAGGTCATAAGTTACACGCGGGCCAGGTAAGTTGTGCTTTGGATGTTAAAAGGAAAATTTAAGGCTTTGATGGGGATTTTCTAGACTTGAACTCATGATTCTACGTATGATGTCATAAATACTACTAATTAATTCATAAGCAGTGCAATATTGAAACACCCTAGATTTTGACCCTTAAAAATTCCTTAAAATTTGAGCTCACGCCCTGGTTACGATAGGACTTTATGAGTCATAAGGTGTACTGACAAGTCATAACCAAATCAATAAGTTTGTGGCTTGATTCTACTCTGGGTACAAGTGGCTCACTAAGAGCTATAAGGATACATTACGAGTCATACGGGGTAATCGTAGGATGTCCAGTGTAAGTCTTAATTTAGGTTCTATGTTGACTACAATTAGACCTTACGAGTCATAGGGTCTCATTATAGGTTGGTTGGTTGAGTCATAAGGATAAAAATATAGGGTGCCTTGGTTATGGCTCATGGTGTCAATTCGTAAGGAGTGGCTACGAGTCAAGGGTTGACTCATAACAAAAGGTGACCTTTTTCAGCTTTTAAGTAGTTGTCCCTTTAGGTATTTCCCACTTAAAACCCTTTTGACCCCACCTCTATAAACTAGTTTTAGGGAATTCATTCCACACTTTATCGGATTAAACACTCTCTTTACTCTTTCTAAATCCTCCCAAGCAATTCAATCTAGGGTTTTACCGATTTGGTCGTCAAGGGCTCAAGGGTCGATTTCTCTCAGTAAAACCTTGTCATTCAGTCATGTGACTCTACCCTTAGACTTAATATCTCTACTTTATGAAGGTAAATAGTTATTTATATGATTTAAAGCATTAGTTTTTGTCACAAATCGAGCCAAGGCCCTGTGGGTAATGGGCATCCCAAACCATGAAGGCCCGAGAGACCCCTTAACTTGTCATCATAAGCAAAACCCATCCATTATTATAATGCGTAAGTAAACTGGAAACATAGTAGTTCATTTATTTCAACTTAACAAATGTTGGACATTGGTTCTTAAGAAAACCCATAACTTTCTATAATAAGTCTACGAAGTCTTTACTAAACTAAGAAACAATAATCTATCTAAAAACCAGGACAAAGCCCCTGGGCGGACAAACTAAACTCAAATGAAATCAACAAATGGAACAATGCCTTCCGAAGTAAGGGAGACTCACCAACTCCAAACGGGAGACTCACCAACTCCAAACATCTTACAATGATCTACTAATTAGCGGGACCACAGGACTGGGCCTTAGAACATAAAATATAGGGGGTCAATACAAAAAGGTACTGGTATGTCAAACAGTTCAAAATAACATATTTTTCTACAATATAGGTGAGAGCATTTCCTAAAAAAATTTAACATAAGATGACAAAAAATACATGGGAATATTTTAATGAATTTAGAGACAATTATTGGTAACCATGTCTCACTCTTTAGTTTACTTCGGAGCAAGATGTTACACCCTACAATCCTGATCATTCCTCAGGTTATACAGGATCCGCATTTGACCCGGCGGCCAAATCCCCAATCTAAGTTTTTCGCTAGAATTGGAGTAAGTAAGAACCACAAAGTATGCCTCCTTGCATGACACAAAGTGACGTAAGAAAATAATATGCCTCTTTGCAAGACATACCTTCCTCTAAAGAAAAACCCACATCGGCAGATTATGCTTTCAGGTTATGAGTTATCTGAACTCGTGCCTTCTTCGGGTAACCATCTATCTCTTTTTCAGCCTAATTTTAGTCCTTTAAATATCATGCTTCATACTCAAATCATTCAGTGCTTATTTTTTTAGGGCATATCAACATAGGGTATCTTCATACCCGGACTTGCAAGTCACTCAATTCTTATCACAACATATCTGTAGCCCTTTCTCATTTAGCACCATGTTAATGACCACCCAAAAGATTAAAACATTATGTAAAAGAAAGATCAAGCTTACTGCGATATGGTCTAATCACGGTCGGTCATTTCCCTCACTGCGCTGCGGTGAATGTGAGAATTAGAATTGGGCCATGATGTGGGATTATTGTGGTTACCCTCTGGTCCAGTGATCCAAACATGCCCTAAACCTTGTCCAAAAATCTAAAAATTCTTCGAGATAGACTTCTTACATCCATGAGGATGAATCAACTAAAAACCAATGTCTCATGGTCAGGAACTCAAAATTAAAAACCCTCAAAGTTTAGAGGCCTTAAAATGACTAAGTCCCCACCACTTAGTGAAATTTTTAGTCCTTAAACCCCTTATGCATGCAACTAAGAGGTGCATAGGGCCTTGAATAATACGGGGTGTTACATTATCCCCCCGTTGGGATCATTTTTCCTCGAATGAAGGTCCTAAGAACATTAAACATGATTTTTAAGCACTATAAGAATTAAAATAAGTAGGATAAGAATGATACCAACCATATCATCATCTGTGGATTCAAAGAGAGTTGGATATCTTGCATGCATTTCATTCTCTGACTCCTAAGTAGCTTCCTCAACTTTATGATTCTTTCACAACACTTAAACTGAAGCTATTTCTTTACTCCTTAACTTATGAACTTGACAATCTAGTATAGCTATGGGTTCTTTCTCATACGATAAGGAATCCTTCACCCCAATTTCTTCAATAGGAAACACAAGTGAATGATCTCCAATGCATTTCTTCAACATTGATACATAAAATACAGGATGAATTAAAGCTAATCTTGTAGGGAAATCGATCTCATACGTAACCCCATTTATCCTCCTCGTGATCTGATAAGAGCCTATGTAACAAAGACTAAGTTTTCCCTTCTTTCTAAATCATATGACTCCATTCATAGGGAAGAATTTTAGGAATACCCAATCATCAACCTCAAACTCTAACTCCCTTCTTCTAATATCATCGTAGGACTTCTGACAACTCTGAGTTGTCTTAAGTCATTCTCTAATGAGTTTTACCTTTTTCATCACCTAATGAACAAGGTCAGGACCCAAAAAACAAGTTTCACCCACTTTATACCACCCAATCGGTGCTCTATATATTCTCCCATACAGATTCTCAAGAGGAGCTATTTGGATGCTAGAGTGGTAGCTATTGTTATAGGCAAACTCTATCAATTGTAAGTGATCTACCTAATTACATTTAAAGTAAATCATGAAAGCCCTCAACATATTTTCTTAGCTCTGGCTGGTGTGCTCTGCTTGAATATCTATTTGAGGGTTGAAGGTAGTCCTAAAGTTTACTTGGGTACCTAAACCCCTCTGAAAAGACCACCAAAATTAAGAAGAGAATTGTGTGCCTCGATTAGATATGATAGACACTGGAGCCCCATGCATCTAAAATATCTCTTGAATGAACATCTTAGCATAATCAACCCCTAAATAATTAGTCTAAACTGGAAGAAAATGGGTAGATTTCGTCATCTTATCTACAATCACCAAAATGAAGTCATATTGGTTTTGGGATCTCGGAAGTCCTATAATAAAGTCCTTGTTGATTGATAACGCTCAATCTACAGCTCTCGTGGGAGTGTAAAGCGGTCGTTAGCAAATATAGAACCCAACCTGGGTTGGGTATCGATCCCACAGAGAATAGCTTGGCCAACAAGCAAGAGAAATTACTAGACTTTTAGTGCAAGTCTCGTAGGAAAGGGGGGATTGTAGTATGTAACCAAAACAAGAAGGTAAGAACTGAAAATAGCAAAATAAAGAGAGATTGTCACGTGTGTTGTAAACAATGAGAATTGAGGCGTTGGGGTTATGTCCACCTTCTGAGGTATACGTCTCTATTGGCTATGAGTGTGTAGAGTCTTGACATGTAATTGCTTATAGAGAATTGTAGTCGATGGTAAATCCAAGCGTCTCTCGACCTAAACAAGGACTATTTCACTTTAACTCTCTCGAGCTTAAAGCGTGACTAACGGTACGAATTCTCCAAGAAGTTAGTCCAGGTACGGCACTAGCTTTTTAATAGGAAAGGGTGTCCTACTACCTTGACATTATCTCTTTTCCAGACAAATAACTTTTCTCTCGAACAAGTCAGATGTTAGACTGGCGTTGGTCTATGCGTCTTCTTTTCTAGACAAATAACCTTTCTCTCGAACAGGTTAGATGTTAGAATGGCGTGTTCTTGTGTTTGAACCGCAAAGAATGTAGATTTAAGATGAAGAGAATAATGATATAAGCAATATACTTGTCTTGAACTCACAAACTCATAGCTATAGATAGTAACTCATTCGGCTTCCATAACCCCAACTAAGAGATTTAGTTACCCATGAATGCGAAGGATATCACGTTTTGCATGGTGGATGGCGTGAATAGTAGGTGTTTGGCGTGTGGTTTTAGTGATTCCGTAGCAAGTAACGATTCTCTTGTTGTGGAATTTAAGAGTAGAAGAATGAAGAATTGAGAATGGGTTGTAGGAAGATGTCTTAATTGTAAGGAGATGAATGAATTGTCAGAATGTCTCCCTCCCTTTTTCTCTTCTTTTGAAAATCTCTAACATGATAGGGTATTTATAATACTCCTATCCTACTCCTACTAAACTAATAAAATAAATAACCAAATCCTAATATACTAATGAAATCCTTGACCCAATTGTACTAGGGTAAGGTTACAAAATTATAATCCAAATAGAATGATGAAACACATAACCTAATTGCACTAGGTTAATGTATTATGGCAAAAATCCAGCTTTGTGTCTGTAAGTCCCAAAGTCTTCAGAAATGCTGTTTTAGCCCGGGACAGATTTTCCATGCAGCAGATTTAGTCCTTTATGCGTCCAGCTCCTTTCCATCTCGTTTGTGAGCTTTCTTTTGCGTCAAGTAAGCCATAAATTGCTGTATTTTGCATCATTTATACCTGAAACTTTCCTAATCACATTTGTTAGCTCATTTACAGGAAAAAGGACTAAAAGTGTACGAAATAGATAATTAGTTCTCGAAACTAGGCTAAAATATGGGCAAAATATATTGATATAGGCGCGTAATTTCGCCTATCATCATTGATCATCTCCTATTTTCAAAGAGGCAAATCTATCTCTTGGGAAGTACCACCTGGTCTCAAATGTTCCACCATAACTTATTGACAATTCAAATACTTAGCCATAAAGTTAGCAACATCCTTTTTTATGTTATTCCACTAGTAAATCGACTTAAGATCATGTTACATTTTAGTAGAGCCAGGATAAACAACATACCTGGAAGTGTGAGCTTCGTCTAGGATTCTTACCCACAACCAATCCACATCTGGCACTGATAACGCTCAAATTACACTCTTGAATGGGTGTAAGCGATCATTGTCAATATAAAACCCAACTAGGTTGGGGTCCAATCCCACAGGCAATATGGTGTGAACTCAAGTTATTTGCGATTTAATTCACTGATAGTTTAGTGTTTCCTGAAATGGGGGTGTAGGTTTAACAAGTTGTTATTTGTCACTTTACTTTCGGTGTTTGTAAATCAATAGTTTATGAAATAACCATAATTATGTTTACTAGGGCTTCCGGTACATGGCAGATGCTAAAAGTTTTTCAAGATTCTCATGGTGGGTAGGATAACAAGCTATCTTTATCAATGTTATGCTTAAATGTTTCTCGACCTACTTAAGCGTTTAATTTCCTAATCCTCTCCGACTTAGGAAATTTCTATTTATTTCCCAGATTTTACCTCAGGTTAACTAACCTTATTACAACGTTGATTATTAAACGAAGTATTTCTGAGTCCCTATTGATAATTCACTTCCTACTATATTTGATTTCTTTCTCAAGCAAATCAAAGTAGGTGTGTCTAATGTTTGCAACCAACAGACGTTAATTAAAACTTTAGAATTATCAAGAAATCCTACCACCTTTTGAATATTAAATACTTAATACCTCATCAAGACCTAACCCTAGATCCCATAACTCAGGTTAATGGAGTTTAGCCACTCATGATGTAACCAACAAAACACATAATTGAATTCATGATTTGAAAGATAAACTTATAGAGATGAATAATAACTAGTGAATCGCAGATTAGATCAAAAAGGAAAAAATTCCAAAATACTGATAATGATCTTTCAAAAATAGTTATGTTGTTAAAGTCAAGAAGTAAAGATAGAAAGTATCAAAATATGCTGTCCAAAGCTCAAGGTGTTCACCTTGTGTGGAATAGTACTAATAATATCTAGAAAAACCCAAAACAAAGCTTTAAATGGTTTACCCTAAATAAGGAAACAAATTAATAAAAATCAGAAATCCTTCGGATTAGCCGATGACATTTGTGATAGCTTATCAGAAAGCTAACGACTTATCACAAATGTCATCAGCTTCTTCTTTAGTTTTGGATCTTCCTGCTTAAGGCTAATGAGAAACTTAATAACCTATCAGCTACGTGATGGCCTATCATAAAATGTCGTCAAGGCTTTGCTTCAGTTTTTCTTGGCTGCTTTTGGCTGAGATATTCTTGATAACTTATCAGACCCTTGATGGCTTATCATAAAATATCATCACAACTTCCACTTTAGGCCAATTCTCTATCTACTAATGACGACCAACCTAATATCTTATCATAGGGCTGACGACTTATCATAAATGTCATCAGCCACACTTGTCTTTAGATTTTTTCAAATTTCAACTTCTTTGCTTCATTTCATGTTAGTTCTCTATAATATCAGTTTAAACTGCAAAATCAAATATAAACTAATCAAAAATAACTAAAATTGCTCAAGACTTTGCAATTATTTAGAGTAAAAAGCCTCAAATATGTTAGCATATGCTCACACATCAACACCTTCAACTTAAAATAATTTCTTGTCCTCAAGCAACCAAAACATAACTAAGAGAATACAAAGTACAATTTGGCAGCTAACTACTCATATTAGTTTAGAATAATTTCACCATCTCCAAGGTCAGTCAATTTAAAACTCACTGTTGATGTTTTGAAGAACAATGCAACTCATAAGCATTAAGATACGGTGAACATTTAGGAATAACAATCATGCCATACTAAGATCACACCATCTGGACAAGTCAGTGACTTAGCAACATACCCAATATGCCCTCACAACAAAGAAATCTCTTTTTTACTCATATCAGAATTCATATACGTAAACATAGGGATAATCATAAGTCTCACTCTAAGAATGAAGTTCCAAACACTACATGTCAAATGCCATAGGCTTGGCATAATAATCAGTACCCAAATCTTTAGGTAGGTCAGTTAGGATCACTTTAGGGCTTTTCTTAGGCTTTTAATGTAGGCTAGGGGCGGGTATGATATTCATGGATATTTTAGAGTGACTATGCCTCCTTGAAACTACACTAAACTCTTAGGGTTTCACTTCTCAACCTTCTTTTCTTCCACTTCTTTTATTGATCACACATGCTCAAGATGGATACGGTCTTTTCAATCATCATATTATCTTTTTATCATCTTTAACATAACTTTTTCTTTTTTTATTCCTTTTTCACCACACCTAACCTTTTATTCTTCTGTTATTCTACCTCTCTTCATGCTCATTTTGCATCATGCACCCCTATGATATCCACCCTCAACTTAGGCTATTTTCCTAAGTCAAGGTGCCAGTGTACAAGGAGGATCAGGGCCAAAACAGGCTACATCATTTGATACCTTCTCTCCATCAGGAGCTTTTGGACTTGTAGTGGTAGAGGGTCTGCTATATGAGGCACCTGCAGCACTGGCTTTCAAAGCCTCCTCTTATCTCTTATTGTCTGCTAGGGACTCCATTCTTGCTTTCTTCAACTCCTCCTTTTTGGCCTTTTTTTGGCTTTTTTTCACTCTTCTTTCTTCCTTGCTGTCAGGATCTTCTCTCTTATCTTTGCCATTCTTCTCCCCCTTCTTTTTCTTTTTCTTTTGTGAATCTTCAGTGAGGTCAAGCATTAGAATTTCTTCCTCAGATTCATGCATAGCTGGATTTGTTGGCACCATAAATTGGTGATGCTGCAACACCCCAACATCTGCCTTTACCTTGTTTAAGGTCGCTCTAAATTTAGCAAAATCAACCTCTAACATTTCTTTTGCCCATGCATCAAATCGGTTCTCCAAATCTACAACCCATTTAAGAAAAGTCATAAAAGGCTCAAGGGAAGCCTTGATTCTCTTGTCTACTGCAGCAGCAAACTATTTGGCAAAAGCAAGTAGTAGTGCCTTAGACCATTTGGCTTTTTTGGCCACTTTTCTGATATCGATCGAATGAAATACAAATTCTGCTGGTGCTATAGGAGCTGAGGGATTGGGTTCATTCATAGGAACTGAACCTGTTTGTGCTATAAAATTTGGCTGCGCAGTCTCAGAATCTTGCACTTTCACATTAGGTGTTAAATCGGCATCTGTAATAGGAGGGTCTGCTGCTACCTCTACACCTCTATCAAGTCTCAGTCCTGGCTGATTTTTATCATACCATATGGGATGGTGGGTCTTTCGGATAGGAGTGTCATCATCAACCCCTGTAATCTCTGGCACATTAGCATCTCAGCATAACTTATGATAAGATAAGGGAAAGGATAAGCAGTGTCGGTTCTTGACATTCTAATCTTCATCTCATCAGCAATTATTTTCTCGAAATTAAGGAGGAGCTTCTGCACCATGCTTGCTACTAGGATAGCTTGGTCATCACCTAGAATATTGTCTCCATCAGTGGGCATCATCCAGATATACACTACACCCCACCAAAACTTTGTCTCTTGAGTCAAAGAGGACTTATAGATTCTCTCGTTTGGGTTGGTCACCCATGCTGGTTCCCCTTCGGCTATGATTTTGGCCAACCATGGATGTTGATTTTCTCGATTCTTAATCTGAGCATAGATAGATGGTGAAGTGGCATGAGGAGTAAAGTTGGGGCCATGCAAGAACCTAGTGATGGTTTTGATTGAGATATCAACCCTTACGCCCCTTACCTGAACTCTATCCAACAGGGGCTAGTTTGCAACTCTTTCTCCTAACATATACATGTTTTCCAACTAAGCCTGGTAGTTCACGTAAAAATCACGGACCATTGCAAGGAATAATGAGCTTCCCCCTTTTGTAGTCCATCCCAAGCCGTACTCTTGGTACTTTTGTTCTACTTCAGGATACCTACGCAGACTTTTGGTGATAATCCTATTTTTTTCCTAAATCGGCCTTTTAGTCTTTCTTCTATCAGTTCTGCAGAGCCTAACAGTGAAGATGCCCTCTACCTTAGGAATTCACCATCTAGAATTGTCTCGAACTTTGGGGTTCTTATATTTGATAAGTGTTCCCCGAATTGGAGACTCCTCATCATCTTGTTGTTCAGTATAAGGGGATTTAGATGCTGTTCCCTAAGACTCAAGCTCCTCAGACCCTTCATATTCTTCCTCTTCATATTCAGCATGTTCGGACTCATGATGCTCATGTTCAGAATGTTTAGATGCCTCCTGCTTAGAAGCAGTTGTTATTTTAGTGTCCTCACTATCCTCCACCTCAACTGGTGGGGGTGGTGGAGGATAGTTAGGGCTTGGCTTCTTCTTTTTCTTCCTGAGCATAGGTTCTTCCTCTTCATAATCAAACTCATCATCGATGAGTCTACGGCGTACACTTTTCTATTGTTCCTTCTTTGTAAGCATGAGGCTCTTTCCTTTGGGTGCCATTATAGGGTTCCTATAGAAATAGAAAAACCATTGGTAAATCCTCAAGATCCTAAACAGAAACACATTAATTATTTAAGCTTCACATCCTTTGAAAAGGATCATTCATGCTTTAGGTTCCAGGTGTGATGACATTTCTTAATAAGCCTTCACGACTGTGATAGCTTATCATAATTGTCATCAGCCTTAGACGAAACCTGCGAAACTTTATCAACTTCATTTCTAATAATTCATCCCAAATATGATAGCCTATCACAAATGTCGTCAGCTCTAAACAGAACTCACTTCATTCTTAGTAGCCTTTGACGACATTTTTGATAAGCTGTCACAGTTGTGATAGATTATCATGAATGTCGTTAGCTCTTATTAGAACCCCACTTTTGATTTCAACCCAATTTTTGGTCCTATTATTTCTCAAAATCCACTTGAGCTCTGATTTTTGAGCTGAATTTTAAGCCTTTGGCTTGCACAGCAAACCCTAGTTCTGAATTTCAGCCCCTTTTCCAGTTGAACTTGGTTCATGTCTCTTGGGAACTTGGGTTCTCATCAATCTATCCCTTACCACTTAAGAAGAAAAGTCAAATTTAGAGTATACCTGATTGGATCCTTCAATGTGATTACACGCACAAGAGGAAATAAGACGAAATTCTTGATTTTAATTGCAAACCCACACACAAAGAAACTTGCTTTTTGTTTCACTTGGAAATTTTTTTGAATAAGGAAATAAAATACTCTAAATGTTGAAGGGAAATAACTTAAAAAAAATAAAAACAAGCGGGAAGGTGGAAAGGTTCGACTGGGCCTGAGTTGGATATTTATAATTATCCTAGATTTGGTTGTTAAGTTACTTTCTAACGACATCTTATGATGGCTTGTCACAGGTGTGACAACCAATCATGGATGTTGTCAGCCTTAATAGAAATTCATTTCAAAATTGGCCTCTCTTTTGATAATTCTATAGCTTACACAGTTTTGACGGCTTATCGTAAATGCAGTCAGGACCGTTTTTGCTGATTTCATCAGTTTTCCACCTTTTGTGAACTAAATACTAACTACAAAAATAAATACTTTACTGGAATATAAAATTTTAGGTTGCTTCCCAATAGCGTCTGATTTACTGTTGTGGCACGACTTGGTTATCTTGACTACTCAAACTTCGCCAAGACAACCTGTTGATACCTCTTTATCATCTTTATAGAATAAATTAACTATTGAGAAAACACCCATCTCTTTTTTCTGAGTCATGGATGAGTGTATCTTGAAGCGTGCTTCTTTATCATTTAGCCTGAGCTTCAGATAATTCAGCTCCATGTCTATGATCACTCTCTCGGTTGTATGGAATGGTCTACCTAAGATGATGGGCATTTCGAAGTCCACCTCATAATATAGGACTACAAAATCAGTAGGCAGAATAAAATCGGCTACCTTTACTAAAACATCGTGTAATGTGACCACAGGCTGCTTCACAGACCTATCTGCCACCACCAACTGCATATTTGTTAGGGTAGGATTCCCTAAACCCATTTTATTGTACACAACAAGTGGCATTATGATTATACTGGTTCCCAGATTGCATAATGCTTTGGTGAATTTCACAGAATAAATAGTACACAGAATGGTAAATGCTCCCGGGTCTGTCTTTTTCTGCACTAAAGACCTTGTAGAAATAGCGCCACAATGGAGAAGATTGTCCTTCGGCTCATGGCTAACCTTCCGTTTATTGGTCACAAGGTCTTTCATGAACTTTGTGTATCCTGGCATTTGCTCAAGTCCCTCAACCAAAGGTACATTTATTGTCAATTGCTTGAGCATTGCCAGGAATTTGCTGAATTTTGCATCATCAGCCTTCTTCTTCAATCATTGAGGAAAGGTAGATGGTGGTCTTGGGATAGCTTTCAACATCACTTCCTCTTTCTTCTCTCTTTCCTTCTCCAAAGCATTAACAAAACTATCTAGCTTCTCAAACTCTACTGGATTGCTTTCTTCAAATTCATCAACAACTACCTCACTATCTACAAATTTGCCCATAGAAGGGCCAGGTAATATCTTACCACTCCTAGTGGTAATCGACATACATGATCTATCATTCTACGAATTTTGAACCATATCACTTGGTAATATTCTGCTCTTACTCTGGTTGAATGTAGTAGAAAATTGGCTGATTTGCTACTCCAACTGTTTGATGGTAGTGGAGTGTGAGTTTACAAACTGACTGATGGATGTCCGATCGGTCTTCATGGTGGTTACACCAGAGTTGGTGGCCTCAACTCCCTTCAACAATTTCTCCATTATGTCCTCTATGGACATCTTTCCAGAGCTAGTTGCAGTAGCTTCCCGATTTCTAGGAGGAACATATAAACTACTGCTGTCATTATTGTTTCTCCAGTTTCCTTTCTCCCTATCTTTGTAACTAGGCTTATCATAAATGTTCTGACCTTGATTCCCTTGGATATTGCCTCAAAACCCCTCTGATTATTAACATAATTCACCACTTCTTTAGGATCCACATCCACTCGGTCTTAAGATATTACAACTTTTACTTTCTCAGTCTTCCCTGACAATAAGTGCTTAGTTAGCAAGTCCATTTGAGTCTTTAGATAGGACATGTCTTGATACTGCTCATCATCTCTCTTGCATTGTTCAGTAGACATACCAATAGAAATAGTAGGGCTTTCTACCACAGACTTCCTGTTATGCCAAACCCGACTCTGTTTGGTCATCCTATTTAGCATATCTTAGGCATCTTAAAAAGACAGATCAACAAACAAAACACCAGCAATATTATCTACAATCGGCTTTGTGACAGAGTTGAGGGCCCTGTAAAAAGTCTCCATCAAGTCTAGGTCCGTCATATTGTAGTTCGAACACTTTGTTAGCTTCTTATTGAATTTCTCCCAAGTCTTATGCAAAGCATCAATAGGGAGCTATCTAAAATTGTTGATTTCATCCCTCAACTGTACCCTCCAGGAGGGTGGAAAAAACCATTCTAGGAATGCTTATTTTAATTGCCTCCAGTAGGTGTTTGAATCAGGCGTAAACTCATTCAGCCACAATGTTGCCTCCCCAGACATAGACAATGGGAACAACCTCAATCGGATAACATTCTGGCCCACTCCTGGGTTATCAAAAGATTTGCAAATGGTGAAAAAATTCACTAGATGTAGGTTCGGATCATCCCCAGGAAGGCCACCAAACAACCCTTTCAGATTGAGGAGTTGGATCATAGTACTCGTAATGTTGAACTTGGCTCCAGGTTCCAATAGTGGAGGAATAATTACACCCATTGCACCTGCCCTGTCCATACCATCATCATCATCATCATTTAGATCATACAGGACCGACGGGTACTCTTGTCTTCTTTTGAACGGGCGGTTCCGGTTAACATTACGTGGCACTTGTGCAGCTATCTGCTTTGCACGCCTTGGGTTACTAGGGTTCAATATCTCTTCATCCTCTAAATCTTCATCCTCAGGGTTTGGATGTCGTGCATGTTGCCCGACATTTTGCATATTCACCTGAGCTCTAGCTAAGGCTGCCAGTCTGTCAGCCTCTTGCTGTTTTACAATTCTTTCTATTCGTTGTGGTTCCGAACTTAGTGGTAATAATGTTTCTTCGGAACTTCTAGTGCTTGGCATACACTATAAAATCCTGCAAATAAATAAAAACAACAAATAAATGTAAATCTAGGAAATTTAACTAACAGTCAATTAGCGCATACAAACTGTAGCTTACAACCGTATTCCCTGGCAACGGTGCCATTTTTGATAACACTCAAATTACACTCTTGAATGGGTGTAAGCGATCGTTGTCAATATAAAATCCAACTAGGTTGGGGTCAAATCCCACAGGGAATATGGTGTGAACTTAAGTTGTTTGCGATTTAATCCACTGATAGTTTAGTCTTTCCTAAAATGGTGGGTTTAGGTTTAACAAGTTGTTATTTGTCACTTTACTTTCGGTGTTTGTAAATCAAGAGTTTATGAATTAACCAGAATTATGTTCACTAGGGCTTCCGGTACATGGCAGATGCTAAAAGTTTTTCAAGATTCTCATGGTGGGTAGGATAACAAGCTATCTTTAGCAATGTTATGCTTAAATGTTTCTCGACCTACTTAAGCGTTTAATTTCCTAATCCTCTCAAACTTAGGGAATTTCTATTTACTGCCTAGATTTTACCTCAGGTTAACTAACCTTGTTACAACGCTGATTATTAAACGAAGTATTTCTGAGTCCCTATTGATAATTCACATCCTACTATATTTGATTTCTTTCTCAAGCAAATCAAAGAAGGTGTGTCTAGTGTTTGCAACCAACAGACGTTAATTAAAACTTTAGAATTATCAAGAAATCCTACCACCTTTGGAATCTTAAATACTTGGCACCTCATCAAGACCTAACCCTAGATCCCATAAATTAGGTTAATGGAGTTTAGCCACTCATGATGTAACAAACAAAACACATAACTGAATTTATGATTTGAAAGATAAACTTATAGAGATGAATAATAACTAGTGAATCGCAGATTAGATCACAAAGGAAAAATCCCAAAATACTAATAATAATCTCTCAAAAATAGTTGTGTTGTTAAAGTCAAGAAGTAAAGAGAGAAAATATCAAAATATGCTGTCCAAAACTCAAGGTGTCCACCTTGTGCAGAATAATAATAATAATAATATCTAGATAACCCTAAAACAAAGCTTTAAATAGTTTACCCTAAATAAGAAAACAAATTAATAAAAATCAGAAATCCTTGGGATTAGCCGACGACATTTGTGATAGCTTATCAGGAAGTTGGCGACTTATCATAAATGTCGTTAGCTTCTTCTTCATTTTTGGCTCTTCCTGCTTAAGGCTGATGACAAACTTGATAACATATCAGTTACATGATGACCTATCACAAAATGTCGTCAAGGCTTTGCTTCAGTTCTCCTTGGCTACCTTAGGCTGGCGACATTCTTGATAACTTATCAGAACCTTGACGGCTTATCACAAAATGTCGTCGTAACTTCCACTTTAGGCCAATTCTCGGTCTACTTATAATGACCAACCTGATAGCTTAGCACAAGACTGATAACTTATCGCAAATGTCGTCAGCCACACTCATCTTCAGATTTTTTCAAATTTCAACTTCTTTGCTTCATTTCATGTTGGTTCTCTATCATATCAGCTTAAACTGCAAAATCAAACATAAACTAATCAAAAATAACTAAAGTTTCTCAAGACCTTGCAATTATTTAGAGTTAAAATCCTCAAATGTGTTATCATATGCTCACACATTAGGCACACATAACCTACCTTGATACCTTAAAATCCCATCACCTCTAATTTCAAAAGCCATTACCGTTTGTTGACCAACATCTTCCTAAATCTGCATCAAAATGGGGTCCTTGGTCTACTTTTCCTTAACTTCTGCGTATAGGGAGGAATTAGCTATCACATGCATGCACACTCCTCCATTTTTGGAATCCAGAAATTGAACTCCCAGATTAGAAAGATGTGAATATCCTTCACCATATTCCTTTTTCCTTCCACTACATGAGAAATACTACCCATAGATAACCTGCTAAGGGCATTAACTACCACATTGGCCCTACTTGGGTGATAGTGCAGGCTCATATCATACTCCTTCAACAATTCCAGCCACGGCCTCTATATGAGATTTAGTTTTTCCTCCGTGAAAACACATTGTAAACTTTTGTGATCAGTAAAAATGTCAACATGCACCATATAAAGATAATGATGCCAAATCTTCTATGCAAATACCAACGCTGCTAATTGTAAATCATGGGTGGGATGTTTTTCTCATACACCTTTAACTTCCTAGATGTATAAGCCACCACCTTACCACACTGCATAAGTACACACCCGAGTCCCACCTGGGATGCATTTCAGAATACAACAAAGCCCTTTGTACCCTCTGGAAGGGTCAAAACCAGTGCATTAGTCAACTTGTCATTTAGTTTGTCAAAACTATTCTCACAATAGTCAGACCGCAAGAATTTTACCTTTTTCTTAGTCAACTTACTAAGTGGAGAACCTATGGATGAAAAACACTTAACAAACTTTCTGTAATACCCAATCGAACCCAAAAAGCTCTGGATGTTGATTGGAGTCGTAGGTCTGGGACATTTTATCACTGCCTCAACCTTTTGGGGGTTAACCTTAATTCTCTCACTAGAGACAATATGCCCCAAAAAAGCAATACCACTAAGCCAGAATTCATACTTGGAAAACTTTGCGTAAAACTCATGATCCGCAAGAGTATGAAGAATGATTCGGAGTAATTGGCATAATCCTCTTCACTCTTTGAGTAAATCAAGATTTCGTCGATAAAAACTATAATGAACATATCTAAAAACTAGAGAAACACCCTATTCAATAGTTCCATAAATACTACAGGGGCATTAGTCAGTCCACAGGGCATGACTAAGAATTTATAGTGACCATACCGGGTTTAGAAAATGGTTTTGGGAATGTTAAACTCCCTAACCTTCATCAGATGATACCTCGAATAATGGTCTATCTTAGATAAATATTTGGCACCTTGGAGTTGGTCAAAGAGATTATTAAATCTTGGAAGAGGGTACTTATTTTTAACTGTGACTTTGTTCAGCTGATGGTAATCTATACACATATGAAAGAAACCATCTTTCTTTCACACAAAGAGTATTGGCGTACCACAGGGAGAGAAACTAGGATGAATAAAGCCTTTTTCAAGAAAATCCTTTAACTGGTCTTTCAACTCTTTTAGTTCTGCAGGAGCCATTCAATATGGTGGAATGAAAATAGGCCTGGTGTTCAAAAATTAGTCAATACCAAAATCTATGTCCCTATCTGGTGGTATCCCAAGAAGATCATCAGGAAAGAGTTCCATAAATTCATTAACTACAGGAATAAACTGGAGGGAAGAACTTTTAGTACTACAATCTTTGACCCAAACAAGATGATACAAACAAACCTTTGATATGAGCTAATGGGCCAAAAGATAAGATATGAATTTCCCCTTAGGTGCTTGAGAATATCCCTCCCACTATATCACCGACTTATTATAAAAAGAGAAAGTGACCTTTCAGTTTTTACTGTCTAATGTAGCATAACATGAATGGAGCCAATCCATTCCTAGTATAACATCAAAGTCAATTATGTCCAGTTCTACAAGATCAACCATAATATCATGATTAAAAATAGACACCACACTATTTCTATAAACTCTCCTAGCCACAATAGAATCACCTATAATAGTGGAAACAGAAAAGGGTTTTGGAATATTTTTGGGATTAAAACTAAAACTAACTACCACGTAAGGGGTCACATAAGATAAAGTAGACCCAAAATCATGTAACGCATACACATCACGGGAGAAAATCTATAACATACCTATAAAAATATCTGGCAAAGCCTTCACATCCTACTAGTTAGATAAAGTATATTACCAGTTGCGACAGCCTCTAGTAGCAGAAGTATACCCTTTGGTGGTGGAGAAATAGAGGTAGTTTAGGACTTAGCACCCCTCATATTTTCTCTAGCTGATGAAAAGTGCCTCTAAATATGGCATGGCTGACCACTCCCATAACACATGTTGCTTTCTCACTGCTATTTTTTGGGATAAATCCTCCCATAATTTCCACAGAGGGGGTATTGTCTATTTAGGTAAGCCACACATACTTAGGACAAAGTACTCTGCATATTTGACCTACCGTTAGGTTGGGAGTTATAAGGCTGCTGATCAATTGGAGGTCTGGGAACTGGATCGCTAGTTGAAGACTAAACATTGCCCCAAAATTTCTTTTCAGACCATTTCTTACCCGAATTACTGCCTTGTTGCTGAATGATATTCTGATCTACAAACCTAACCCTCTTAGCTTGCCTTTATATTTCCCTTACCTCTTTTTATCTCTTCTTCTCCTCTTCTGCCTACTTTATATGCACTAATAACCTGGAGAAATCTATATCCTTATTTAGCATATCTCTATTACACTCTAACATCAAATCATCCAAGAGATCGGATGTGAATTTCCTCATGTGAGCCCTCATGTTGGTCACCAACTCTGAATCATAATGGGAGAACTGGGAGAACTTTAATGTATACTCTTTGACACTCATCTCCCTTGTTTCAGATTTACAAATTCTTTGGCTTTTGCTTTCCTCAGTTCCTGGGGAAAGAAACAATCTAGGAAGACCTCTACAAATTAACCCCACATAAAAGATTTAGTATCTCCACCCCTCAAATCTTCCCACTCATTGTCCCACTGGTTATCTATGTCCTTCAACTAATAGGTGTAATACCCCATATTTTTGAGCAGCCTTTAAACCATCGTTCCTATGTGTATAACCTAAAACACAAATGATTCCAATATGAATATAAGTTTTATAATCTTTATCCTAATGTTTGATATTCTTTCGAGGTTAAAAATGTTCATAAGAATCACTTAGAACAAAGTTGAGCTTAAATCCTTTGATTCGTCCAAAGTTTGGTATTCGATTCTAAAAGGGTATATTTTAAATGTGTATAAATTTTTGTATACATAGAATTTTGCAGCTTAAGACATGCCAAATTGTATATAATTGAATTATCTTTTCAACGATACCAATTTCTCTTTAATTTGATACCCGAGCAAAAAGTTATGACATTTTCTGTGTGAGACACTAAGAGGACACGATTGGGATACGACACATCAGTCATCGATGTGATTAGTGATGTGATGCAATGGAAATTACATTATGGAACTGTTTTACACGCTATTTCAATTCCTAAAGTGTCTAGGGACACTTTGATAACTTTTCCTCACTAAAATCCATCTATAACACTTAATTTCAGCCCCAAAAGAATTAGATATATCATAATTCATCTCTTTCTCTCCAAAAAACCCTAGCCCTTTCAAGAAAACCAAGAGCTCCACAAAATTTTCTCCAAGAAATTTAAAAAGCCAAGCTTCCAGGTTCAAGAACTTAGAGAATAAAATTCATGAACACTATTAGAGATTCAAAGTCCAAGATTTCACATTTATCAGATAAGGTTTGTTGGGTTATGAACAATGATACTCTTCCATACTTGTGCCCAAAACTAGTTTTAAAGTTGAATTGACGTATATTGCAACTAGTGTTCATACCCAACTTATCATGTTTTGAGTTTATTGATTTGTAAAGTGATTTAAATGTAAAAATGCATGCTTGTTCTCCTCTATTTATGCTTGATTTAAAGAGTTTCAATTGATAGTTAAGCATGGTATTATATTGCAAGTTATATGAAAGAAAGCATGAGATTCAATGGCTTTAGTACATCAAGATTACTCATGCTCATGTTTTGATCCATAAGTTTCATATTGTGATTTTGATTTCATTATCTTGACTGAAATTATTGAAGTATTTCAAGAAGATTATTCAGCATGAAGTATTATTTTGATTTGACATGAATTTAAAGCATGGGTTACTAAGCCCTAGTTTGAATATTGATATTTCAAGAAGATTATGCTGTCAATCACCCTATGATTAGTTTATACTCCAATTCTGAACAAAATTTGATCTTTTGATCCTCAGTTTAGATATGGAATCCACTTTATAGTTTTGATTATAGTTTGAAGTAAATAGATGCATAACTGTTATTCATAGAAAACCCTCATGCTAGTTTTAAAGTGGATTTCCTACAGATTAAGCATGCAAATTAAAGGGAGTAGTATTTAGCACCTGGCGAAAAGTGTGGGTTTAGCGCATCCTACTTTCTCAAAACTACGAGCCAACGTAGGTACAGATTCAAATTATATTCCATTTATATATGGATATAGATACAGATTGTGATTACTTAGCTCAGTTTATACTCCTTGGCAAGAGTATGACACCTCTCTCTAATGTGAGGTTTTCCTCTTAGGGGAACTAGACGTTAGACACAATGATAGCTCACATAGTGTATGTTGGTTAGAAGAACCTCTGTAAAGCCTAAATCCTAAAATAGAATAACAAAGCAACTTTAGAAAGTAAGTGTAAAGGATCACGATTTTATGTTGATATTGTTTTTCATAAGACATTAGCTATGAGATTTTAGCTTTTAGTTTAAAGATTCAAAGGTGAGTCCTTTTTAACTTAGCCTACATGATTTGAAAACAGACTTAACTTCAATTCTACTTAGTCCACTTGCAGAAGAGTAAAAGTACAGCTTTTATAATGAAGTGTTATTAATC
Source organism: Capsicum annuum (assembly GCF_002878395.1). Lineage (NCBI taxonomy): Eukaryota > Viridiplantae > Streptophyta > Magnoliopsida > Solanales > Solanaceae > Capsicum > Capsicum annuum. The sequence continues at coordinate 173,006,284 of NC_061111.1, forward strand.
ACACAATTTATACAATATATTTTATTTTTCATGATTAATAATTTTTAGCTTTTAGTTATTCCAGCCAATGTGAGTCATTTATACTTAGCATGCATTATTTTACAAGTTTATACGAACATTGAGATATTGTTTTTCTTATGCATTCACCCCTATATGCTTAATACATTCCAAAAGTACTGATACACATATACGTCTATGTGCTACATTGTTTAATAATGTAGGTATCAGTTCAGTTATAGTACATATATCATGATCAGATTATTGTAGATTCCAATCAACAGATGATGAGCCCTCCTACTTCAGAGAATTCAATTAGATGTTATTTATGTACTTTACTTTCTTAATTATTTCTATTGATTAATGGTAGTTGGAGTCATGTCCTAGCTATCTATAGTCAGTATAGTAGATGCTTCACTAATGTCAGTCAGAGTCAGTCATGTAATTTCAGTTATGCTCTTCAGTTTCATTAAAATGTAAAATTGTATCAGTATTGTATTTCTATCTAGATTTCATCATGATTATATTTCCGCACAGTAGCTTCAGTTATTTTATGCATATGTAAATCAGTTGCTTAGCAGTATGCCAGTACAAGGGTTAGCTTGGGATCACTTGTGGTCCTAAGCACTGTGTGAAATCTCAAGACCCTCTTTTGGGGTGTTACAAACTTTTTATCAAAGCACAAGGTTCAAGTATCCTAGGGTGTCTGTGAATCCGTGTCTAATAGAGTCTTGCAGAATGGTACAGAGATATTTATACTTTTCTTCAAGAGGCTATAAGAAAGTTTCTTCTTTTAGAAACTTCTGTCGATTCATATGTCACTCCATAATTCTCCATCTATGTTATAATCTTAAGATCGCATGATTAGCAAGTTCCAGTTCATCCTAAGATGATGCTCTCAGATTTACTATTAGTAACTTCAGAAGTCATACTAAGGGCTTGAGAGGAGCTTATTAGTGTGTTATAATTTCCTCAAATAGAAATTTATGTCCTCATCTATATGAGTTGCTCAGTTAAGAAAGAATAAGATATGTATTCAGATTCCTCATTATTCCTTTAATACAAATAGTGCTCATAAAAGGAGATAATATGAACCTAGATTGCTGAATAAAGTTTGGATTTGATGGATATTGCAACCTGGAGTGTTATGATTCATAAGTAGTAGACCTTTCTTATAGTTGGAAGTATGGGCATAGAATTGTAGTGATAAGAAAAATAGGAATGACGATTGATAGAAAGTATAGAGATAAGCTAATGTATGCTATAGATTTTGTGTTATGGTGATATATCCTGGTTTGTTAGTTCAGTAGAAGGTAGAGAAGGAGTGATTAGTTAAGGTGAATTATTTTTTGCTTGAAGTATGAAAGGATTTATTGATGGTAATTATTGTGATAGAAAAGTATAGATTATCAATAAAGTATTTGGTGGTTTATTATTGTTGATTTAGGCTTCCCTTGAGGTTGCAAAAAGGAGTTTAGTTGAAACTTATAGAACTATAATTTTTTTTAGATGTATAGATGGGTGAATAGTAGTGATATATAGAGAGAGGATGTTCTAATAGATTATAATAAGATGGACCATTATTATGGGGTTATTGTTGACTAGTGTTTCTTGATGTCTTGTTTTATAGCTTCCAAGTGAGAATAGTATTTGAGGTTGGTTGTTAATCATTATTAGCCCTAGGCACTAAGTTTGAACAGTGGATGATCATGAAGGTGGATGTAATGGTTGCTTGGTTAGTGACGCTAGTTATATGGAGGTGAACCGATAGTCTTAAAATAGTAAATGCAAGAATTTAAGTTTATTGATTTATGATTAAGTATGATGTTGTAGGAATGATGTAGAGGTGTGCCCAAGGTGATATGGGGTTACATTATTTTCTAAGGTTATTAAGTGTCGTGTATGGTTAGTAGTACCCTTGAGTTGCTAAGTGGAAGAAGGTTAGTTATATAGTACATGGTGCTCTTAATAGCTAAGTTAAGGAGTTATGAGTGATGATGTTGAGCCTTTTGATATGATCTTGATTCTCATAGTTAAGAAATATAAGTTAAGAGGCATGATATTGGGATTCTCAGATTCTAGTAGTAGAGTCTGAGAATATAAGTTAAGAAATATAAGTTAAGAGGCAGTGTGGGATAAAGATGCCCAACTCATTCTTATTTCAGTATTAGTACTTCAGTCATGATGATATCTACTCATGCCTTACGTGTCAACTCCATGATCATATTTTCGTTCATGCATATCATAGAAAATCATGTACTCTTCTAGTCCCTAGTATAAGGAGTTCCAGTTCATTTAGCAGTACGAATCATGTTTATGAACTCCAAACTCATGTCATGTAGCTCATGACTCATGTACTCATGCTTTATAGTATGCTTAGTTCCCATAACTATAACGCCCCAAGAACCTATCCCGAGATATTACATGGTGCTCAAGGCCACATGTAGCCTCAAGCTAACCCTCTAAGCCTGTCATCACTTTTAGAACTCTCTACGACACGAATCATCATAAAGTAGGGAAGAATAATCATGACATGAACATACTGAGATACGAAATAATACGGTTTTGTACAAAAAAACTACTGAAATCTCTGTACATGCTGACATACTAGTCTGACAAAGCCTCTACTACATGGGACTGAGGAGCATTAGGATAGATCCCCAATTGACTTGTTCTGAACTGAAAGTAAACAACCATCTATTAACAAGACAAAATCGGAGACGTAGGTCATCGAACCATGAGGACTCACCAACTGCAGAAATATAGATGAAGGTACTCAAAGATCACAGTCGCTGCAGAGACTGAGCACCTGAACCTATATCATGAAGAAATATAGAATACAAAAGAGTATGAGATTCAGTACTTAGGAATGTACTGATTATGTGGGGGTGAATGCAACATTTTAAATAATATCATAAATATATAAGAAAATCATGCATGCTGACAAAAATAACTCTCTTCGCTTGAATCATCTAAAACATCATCTTCGTAAGTCATCAGTAATAACATATTCTTCATAAATCTGATAAATCATTTAACTCAACTCAAACTCTTTGACTCATGACTTAGAGTGACTCGGTATCTCATAGTACTTAGATCATTATGGACGTGGGAGTTTCTTATAACCGAGATAACTAAACCATGTGAGCCGCATGTAGTCCAACATTTTGCCCTCCTAAGGAGAGAACCCCATATTGGCGGGGGTGTTGTACTCTTTTTAGGGAGTACAACCTCAATCTCACTATCACAATCCCATACTCAGCCTCTGGTCCACAATTATCAACATCAATCGTACGGTGGCACGTAGTTTCAGGGAAATACCACATTTCCTGCTCGGTGCTAAATACTCTCCCAGACTTAGCTCAGAACGCGTTAGGAAATCCACCTTAATTAATATCAACTCATAGGTCTATCATAGAGACCAAACATAAATATATCTCATCTGTAAATCATGAACAACTGTGGATTCCTAACTCGACTCAAATTCAAAATAATCTTTCTCAACATCAAGTACCTTTGCTTATCAAATCATTTCAAATATCAAAAGCTTCAAGGAAATATCATAGGACTCATTCTTGACTTTCAATCTCAAATATCGATATATATTCAATAGTCAAAAATCTCATGGAAAGGCATAACTCATGACACTTGTCTTAAATTGCTTAGAAATCATCAATACATAATGACAATATACAACTCATGGAATAAATTCTCAATTTAAAAAATATGATGGTGAAATAATCATAAATATCAAAATTATTCAACTTAAATCTCATAAATCATAAATAAATAAATTTGGGTGTAAACCCACTTGCAAAATCATGTAAATCAATAATAGAAAGTAAATCTTTAGGCACAAGAACGAAAGGAGTGTTCTTGTTCAAACCCCACATACCTTGGATTATAGTTTTTGAAGATGTATAAACTTGTTTGGAACTTCTTTCTCACACTTTTAGACCAATATTCTTTATTCCCTTGACTTTGGGAACTTAATTTTTGAACAACTTAGAGAAATCTATGGAAGATCCTTGAATTTCTTTGAAGAAGATTGAATTTTTGGAAGAAACTCTAATTTTTAGATGTTTCTTGGAAGAGGAAGGGAGGAAAATGAATGGCTATTCTCTACTAGGATATATATATATATATATATATATATATATATATAAGACAATATGGGGTGGAAATAACAAAAATGCCCTTTTGAAAAAGCTGAAATTCGCTGATCAGCGCCTATGACGGTCGATCTGACGGTCCGTCAAGTCTCCTGACGGTCCACCAGATCGTCTGTCACTCGAGTGAAAAAACTGGAACGTTCTTGCTCGACGTGACGGTTGAAGTGACTATTCATCAGGAAACTCACGGACCACCAAGTCATCCATCACTCGAGGGCTAGAACCAAGACATTCTCTCTCGACCTGACGGACCTCTTGATGGTCCGTCAACTTTTTGACGGTCCACCAACTTTGTCATTGCATGATGGACTGAAAAATGAGTCACTTCCTTGGCTTGATGGGGCACTTGACAGTCCACCAGGGACTTGACGGTCCACCAGGTCTATCGTCAAACCTGGAAGATCCGATACCATTTAATAAAATGGCCATAACTCCCTCGTCTGATGTTGGATTTCAATGAAATTGGTATCGATGGAAATGATATACATGAAAAAATTATAAATTAGAGAAATACAACATTTTTTAAATATCAATCACTTTGGAGGTCACACATATCCACTTAAAAGACAGATTTAGGCTTAAGAAACGATCGGGGTATTACAATAACTCATGCTACACTCCTAATGATCAACGAGATTCAGATTATAGCCATGCATCCCATCCATTCAGATATATTTGATGAATCCATGATATTGATCCTCTATTCTCCAAGCCTCAGTTAAGTGTCAAGTTACATATAGTATCCTTCCATGCTTTAAGGTCTTATGTTCTCACCTTTCAGTGACCCCTCCTTATGTGATGATAGTGGTGATGAGTAAATGTTTATTGTTGATGAAAGACCATTGTATGCTTGTTTTATCTAAGGCCATAAGTATGAAGTAAGATTGATGCCAAGTCTTTGATACATGTTATGGTTAGTTAAAATTTGTGTGTGTGTTCTTGGGGTAGTGCATAGGAGTTCTTGTGATAGAGGTTTAGAGAATATGAGTAGTATGCTATTATGGGTGTTTGTTTAGATATTTATATGTGGTTATAACAGTAGGATTGAATGTCATGTTGGTGTATAAGTAGATGAATGTAGTGCATATTAGTTTCCAACCTTACTGACCTTGGAATGTAAATCTATAAGTGAATTCATGATCGGTGTTGTCAATAGCACATCTCGTGTAATATTCAGATATTTAGGGTGGTTTGAGACATATTTTGATGGTAAAAGTAGTGAGGCAACATGATATAGCCGTGGAACATCGCATATCACATTGGTAGAGAGCAACGCGATGCATCACATATCGCATCAATAGAGCAAAGCAGCGCATCAATTATCTCCTTAATAGTCCAGTTCAGTTATGGTGTTATATGTTGTACCTTGTGATTTTGAGTTAGGATTGATCATGGTGAGAGGAATTATTTTAGTTTAGAATTAGTGGATGGATTTATGAATGACCATGTGAGAATTAGAAGTTGAATCAATGAATATGGTATTTAAAGGGAATAGAATAGTTAAGGAAGTATTTGAGATATGTTGCTAAACTTGAAAGTAATAAGTTGCATTGCCTAAGGCCTAGTAATTCTATCCCAACATACGATTTATATGCCTATGTTCCAAGCTATAGAGTTATATCAAAGTTGTGATTCCTTAGGCAGATGTCCGGATGATGCCTAAGATTCTTTGCTCCCTAATATTATTAGAATTTTGTAGAAGGGTGTTAAAGAAATACTCCATTTGAGTATGGGCAGTCAGTATGATCCAGTCTATATAGCCTGCAATCCCGTTTAACAATCAATCAGATAAGATCCTATAATTTTCAACTTTCCATCTAGTCTTACTATCTGAAGTCTCATGAATATGGCCATTCCAACCGGTAATTTGTTTACATCTATGTAATTTGTGAATTAGCTCAAGTCGAATCTCTTATTCCTATCTCAGCCTTATAACCATTCTCATGACATTATATGTAGTCAAGAAATTAGTTCAGTTAATGATATTCAGTTATGTATCATGTTTCAGGATTAGTTATGCAATCATAGTTTCAGTCATGCATGTTCAAAATGTAAACATAGTTGCCTTTGTACCTTAGTCTAATCAGTCTCATTCGAGGATTAATATTCTCAAGGGGGAGAATATGTAATACCCCACATTTTTAGGCTAGTCTTTGAATCATCGTTCCTATGTGTATAAGTTAAAATCCAAATAATTCCCATATTAATATAAGTTTCACAATCTTTATCCTCGTGTTTGATGTGCTTTCGAGGTTTATACGAATCACTTAGAACAAAGTTAAGCTTAGAGCCTTTGATTCATCCAAAGTTTGGTATTGATTCTACAATGGTCTATTTTTAACATTTATAATATTTTATATACTTAGAATTTTGCATCTCAAGATCCACCAAGTTGTAGATAATTGAATTATCTTTCCAACGATACCAATTTCGCCTTATCTGATACCTGAGCAAAAAGTTATGGTTTTTTCCATGTGAGGCAGTAAGCTGACGTGATTGGGATGCACCGCGTTGGTCATTGAAGCAATTACCGATAAAACGTGATGGTAATCCCATTATAGAATTGTTTCACACTCTATTTCAATTCCTAAAGGGCCTAGGGGAACTTTGGTCAATTCCCCTCACCCAAATCTGTCCATAACACTTAATTTCAGCCCTAAAAGCATTCGATACATCATAATTAATCTCTTTCTCTCCAAGAAAACCTTAGCCCCTTCAAGAACCCTAAGAACGCCACCAAATTTTCTCCAAGAAAGTTAATAATCCAACCTTTTAAGTTCAAGAACTTCAAGAATAATCTTCAAGAACACCATTAGAAATTTAAAGTCCAAACTTTCACATTCAATTTATCATATAATGTATATGGGGTTAAGAACAAGGATACTCTTTCATCCTTGTGTCCAAAACTAGTTTTAAAGTTGAATTTATGCATATTGCAATTAGGTTTCATACCCAACTGATCTTGTTTTTAATTTATGGTTTTGTAAAGTAATTTAAGTGTTAAAATGCATGCTTGTTCTACTCTATTTATACTTAGTTTTAAGATTTTCAATTGAGATTTAAGCATGATATTATGTTGCAAGTTATAAGAAAGAAAGCATGAGATTCAAAGGCTTTAGTGAATCAAGATTTCGTACGTTCATGTTTTGATCCATAAGATTCATATTGTGATTTTGATTTCATTATCTTGACTGAAATTATTGAAGTATTTCAAGAAGATTATTGAGCATGAAGTATTATTTTGATTTGACATGAATTTAAAACATGGGTTATTAAGCCCTAGTTTGAATATTGATATTTCAAGAAGAATATGCTTTCAGGCATCCTATGTTTAGTTTATATTCAGATTTTTAACAATATTTTAATCTTTTGATTCTCAGTTTAGATATGGATTACAGTTTAAAGTAAACAGTTGCATAGCTAGTTTTCATAGTAAACCCTCATGCTAGTTTTAAAGTAGATTTCCTACAGATTGAGCATACATATTAAAGGGTGTAGTATTTAGCATCGAGCGAGAAGTATGGGTTTAGCACATCCCACTTCCCCAAAACTATAAGCCAACGTAGGTACAGATTTAGATTATATTTCATTTGTATATGGATACAGATACAGATTGTGATCACTTAGCTCAGGTTTTACTCCTTGGCAAGAGTATGACACCTCTCCCCAACTTGGGATTTACCCCTTAGGGGAACTAGACGTTGGACACTATGAAAGCTCAGATAGTGTATGTCGGTTAGAAGAACCTCCCTAAAGCCTAAGTCCTAAAACAGAAGGTGAGTGTAAAAGCTCATGATTTTACGCAGATATTGTTTTATTTAAGTCATTAGCTTCTTGATTTCAGCTTTTAGTTTACAGATACAAAGGTGAGTCCTTTTTCACTTAGCCTATATGATTTGAAAATAGAATTAACTTCAATTCTACTTATTCCACTTGTAGAAAGAGTAAAAGTTCAAATTTTAGAACTAAGTGTTATGACTCACATGATTTATATAGTATGTTTTATAATTCATGATTCATGATTTTCAGCTTTCAGTTATTCCAGCCAATGTGAGTCATTTATACTTAGCATGCATTATTTTACAAGTTTATACGAACATTGATATATTGCTTTACTTATGCATTCACTCCCATATGCTCAGTACATTTCAAAATTACTAATCCACATATACGTCTATGTGTTATATTGTTTAATAATATAGGTACCAGTTTAGTTGTAGTCCATATATCACAAACAGATAGTAGTAGAATCCAGCCAGCAGATGATGGGTCCTCCTAATTCGAGGACTTCAGTTAGATGTTATTTATGTACTTTACTTTCTTACTCATATGTATTGATTAGTGGTAGTCAGAGTCGCGTCCTAGTTATCTATAGTCAGTATAGTAGAGGCTTCACAGATGTCAGTCATCATAAGTCATATAATTTCAGTTCTACTCTTCAGTTTCATCAGAATGTAAAATTGTATCAGTATTGTATTTTTTTCTAGATTTCATCATGATTATATTTTCGCACAGTAACTTCAGTCATTTTATACATATGTAAATTAGTTGTTTAGCAATATGCAATACAAAGTTTATCTTGGGCTCACTTATGGTCCTAAGCACCGTGTGATATCTCGAGATCCATTTTCAAGGCGTTATAATAGGCTACCAGCTCAACCCTTCAACCTTTCTAGAATGCATGACTCTAAAATTTTTTTTAGTTCATCAATAAACCCTTGGGGGTCCTTCTCAACATTGTACCAGTAAAAATGGGTGGGTTCAACCTCATGAATTGACCGACCCGAGTAGTTTAAAATGAAATAGGGACAAAACCAACATTATCAGACTAATGGGACTGAGAAGCCATGAGCTAAGCAATCATGTCGATGGAATTCTAACACTAAACATTTGAGACTTTTCTCTGAAGATGCTGGGTACGGTTAACATTGGTTTGAGGTGCCCGAGGTTGACTAATTTTGACCTGAGGAACCCTTGGAGTAGCAACAAATTCTGGAGTATGAGCTCTATTATGATTTTGAATTCCGTGAGTATAGAGGACATCATGAACATGCATATTCTTCTTATTTGATCTACGGGGAGTCATGATCAATCTATGAAATTTAAGAAATTATGAGTTAGTGGACATTCGACTCAATAGCATGAGCTAGAACATGAAGAAAAAACAGACATTCTAAGACACCTAGTACCTTTCCCCCTATAAGTGTGGAGCACTACGCACCCATAAAAAAGACTCTACGCAATGCAATTTTATAGACACCCTGGGATCATGAACCGTGCTTTGATACCAAGTTTGTCATGACCTGAGCTAAGGCCTAAAATGCAATGGGCATCCCAAACCATGAGGGACTAAGAGACCCCTTAGCTTATTATCATAAGAAAAAAACATCCAATGTCAGAATGCAAAAGTAAATTGGAAACATAGTAGTTCATTTATTTCAACTTAATGAATACGAGACATGAGTTCATAAAGAAACCAATAAACATATATAACAAGTGTACGAAGTCTCTACTAAATTGGAAAACAATAATCTATTTGAAAACTGGTATAAAGCCCCCGGGTAGACCATGAACTAAACTCAAATAAAATTAATACATGGAATAAGGCCTTCCATAATAAGAAAGTCTCACAAACTCCAACCGTCTAACAAAAATCTATTAATTTGTGAGACCACAGGACTAGGATTTAGAATCTAAAATATAGGGGGTGAATACACAAAGGTACTGGTATGTGAATGAATCCAAAATAAAATATTTTCATACAACATAGGTAAGAGAATTTCATAAAACAATTTAACGTAAGATGACTGAAAATACATGGGCATATTTTAAGGAATTTCAAGACAATTATTGGTAACCATATCTCACTCTTTAGCTTAAATCTGAGCTAAATGGTACACCCTACAACCCTAATCATCCCACGAGCTATATGGGATCCGCCCTTGACTCGACAGAAAAAAACCCAATCTAAGTTTGCCACTAGGATTGGAGCATGTAAGAATCACAAATTATGCCTCCTTCCATGATACAAATGACCTAAGAAAATGATATGCCTCCTTGCATGAAATATTTTCCCCCCCAAAAAAAACACACATAAAAAAATATGATTTCAGGATAAGAGTTATCTAAAACTGCGCCTTCTTCAGGTAACCATCTAACACTCTTTAAGCCCAATTTTAGTCCTTTAAACATCATGCTTTGTACTCAAAACATTCAATGCTTATTTTTTTAGGGCATATCAAGACAGGGTTTCGTCATACCCAGACTTGCAAGTCACTCAATTCTAATCACAATATATTTGTAACCCTTTCTCATTTAGCACTATATTAAGGACTACCCAAAAGTATCAAATATAATGTGTGAGAGAGAGTATTTCAATGGGATATCAAATGAGTTTACACAAAGCACTCTCTTCTTAATATTACAATCATATGGTGGACATCTCATGTTTGTATTTACTTAAAATCATGAAAACCCTCAATTAATAAAATGAATGATTACAACAAGGAAAAATACCCCCTCAACATGTCATACACCATATCAATCCATGAACATTTATAGGAACTCATTCTAGATCTTTCTTTTAAAATCATACATTTGAACAACCCATAACACTTGAAATCAATAGATATCAAGATGAGAGAGGGAGTTTCATTATTCATGCTCTTAATCAAACTTTGCAAAACTAAAAACAAATATATACGTGGTTATATTTCAAATCTATGAAACGAGTTCAAGACAAACATTTACTTTCATCATAACAAATCCATGATACATGGTATTCAAAATGATGTCAAAAAGCCTTTTTGTAAACATGATTATATATCTTTAAAATTGATAAAAATGATAAAACTTATGGCCATGGAGTTTTGGATAAATACACATACCTTAAGTTTCTTAACTTGGGAATGAAACTCTTATCTTGTTGCTTTCTTGAAGGTTCTTGAACTTTGGGATCTTGAATTATAGATTATTTGGGGAAAAAAAAATTGAATTTATGTTCTTGGGGAAAGAGAATGGCTTTCTTAGGAGGAAAATTTGAGAAAAAGGGAAAAATTATGCCCTAACTAATGCCTAAATCATGTTATGAAAGATTGGGTTAAGGAGGAAAATACTTAATTGCTCCTCAGGTATTTAAATTTTAAACTTGATAGATCAAGCTTACCGCGACACGGTCTAGTCGCGGACGGTCATTTTCTACACCATGATGTGGTGAACATGAGAATGGGAATAGGGCTGCGATACGGGCTTATCATGGTAAACCTATGGTTTCATGATCTAAACATGCCCCAAACCTTGTCCAAAAAATCCAAAATATCTCTGATACACACTTCTTATATCCCTATAGATGAATCAACTTAAAAACAAATGTCTCGGGGTCAATAAGACCAAATTAATAGGCCTCAAAGTTTAGAGGCCTTAAAAATGACCAAGTCCCTAACACTTAGTGAAATTTTCAGGCCTTAAGCCCCTTATGCATATAACTAAAAGCTGAATTGAGCCTAAAATAACATAAGGTATTATAGTTTTTGAAATAGTTAAGGGTTTTGACGGGAATGGTCAATTAAATGTTTTCCCATGTTTTTATTATGCATTATTTATGTTTTAATTATAGTTTTAAACTTGTGGGGGCTTAGGTATGGTTGGTAATTAGGGAATTGTGAATTTCCCAAACTTATGACTTTTGAAATGGTTGTGACCCCAACCCCATGATGAGGAATTGGTTTTTAATTATGATAAATGTGGAAATTTGGAAAATTGAACTATTCTTGAACTATTTCATTATATAAAGATTTATTTGAAACACAATGGTCTGATTTATTAAACAAAGGGAGTTTTTCTCAAGTTAATGGAAATTATTTTGGGATGATGTTATTACCTTACAAGTGTAGTTGGTATAATGATACCAACAATGTATGCCTTAATATGAAACATGGTTCAATGAATGGTAATGTGTGCTAAATATTTTAATTGGGCTTTAAAAGAGGGTTGTATTGCTGAGTCATAAAAGTAAAGGTCCAAGTGACCGACACTGGGAACCGCACTAGCCGGTATGGGGGTTGTTATGTATTGAGGGTTTGAGTTCCCTTGGTTAGACCGAGTGGTTTGAGTCCACCTTATTGTTATTATTATTAGTATTAGAAGGTTCGAGCCCCCATCTTATATTTATGATCGAGTGCTTAAGTCACCTTAGTATATAATTGGAGGGTTTGAGTCCCCCGTGCATATATATGAGATTATTCTTTGATCTGTGTGGCTACACGTATTGGGGCCAAACTATTAGGTTGAGAACTAGGGCCCATATATCTTGTGGGTACTATCAATATAACGGTTAAGCTACATAATTCAGACTAAGGTTTTAAATTACATGTTAAGCCTTGTTCCCTACCCTGACATGTGATATACACATATTTATATATATATGTATGCATTTGATAATATGCATGGAATTTTGTACGATTGAACTGTTATCATGGCATTATATTATCCCCTATCCCTAGTTATATGTTAGCGCTCCAAACCTCTAACCATCTATGTATGTTATATCCCCATGTGATGCAGGAAATGGCCATACTTCTACTTCTCCTGCTTAGTGATCGCATATTAATTGAGAGTAGACTTGAAGTTGTGAACTTCTAAGCTTTGGAAGGTTCTATTTTAGGATTATATTTTATTTTGTATTATAGATTATTGGACATTATTTTTGGCTTTAGTCAGGGGCATGTCCCAATACTTTATTGATGTTTTTTTTAGTAGAGTCTTTGTTGGAATATTGTGGACTTTGGATGGTTTGGTTATTGATTGGTTATACTATTATCATAATTTCTTTGATTTCTAGTTTTATTATATGATTATATGTTCAGAATTCATCCAACATGGGGTAAGGTAGTTGATTAGATTGGGTTTTGGGCGTGGTCTGCAGTCCTTATTGGACCTAAGATACTCAGCATAACCAGGCTCTATTTTGAGTGGTCATATTGGTATCAGAGTGTAGGTTCATGGTCAATTGGGTATCCATAAAGATGTGTTAAGTAGAGTCTTTTATATGGGTCAGTAGCATGCCACACTTATAAGGGAGAGTCTAAGAGGCCTTTAGGAAAGTTTCCCTTTCTTGTTATTCTATTTCGAGCTATAGAATACAAGATCTCGGATCTCCCTATTTTCAAATTGTTCATCTTTCAAATCATACCCCTGAGAAGATCTGATGTTCATGGAAACTTTTCTATCCTGTTTGAGGACAATAATAATGGATCTTATCCTACTCCATGAGTTTAGACCTGATCTAAGATCATTGCTTCCGATTGCTCTAATGGATCTCCACCAGTTACTCTTGTTCCTCCTCAGACACCTAAGGCTGACGTGTCTAATGTTGAGTTTTGCCTATCGATCTATTTTCTTACTTAGTTGGTTACATCTCAGACTAAGTGTGTGGGTTCTATTGCCTCATCATATGGGGCATTAGAGTTGGTCAATTTTTGAGGTTGAGTCCTCCTATTTTCATTGGTACGAAGGTTGAGGAGGATTCTTAAGGTTTCATAGATGAAATAGAAAAGATTTTTTGCTTGATGCATTTTATTAATATGAAAGCTATAGAGTTTGTAGCTTATTAATTAAAGGATGTAGTGCATCAGTAGTATAAAGAGTGGTAGCAGCTTAGGGGTGTTAATGTTGAGTCCGCCTTGTAGAAGGACATTTCTACATCTTTTCTCAATTGTTTCTTTCCTTAGGAGTTGAGAGAGGTAAAGGCTGAAGAACTTGTGAATTTGAGGCAAGGCAGGATGACAATCAAAGAGTATGCCTTGAAGTTTCATCAGTTGTCTCGGTATGCTCCAAAGCTGGCGTTTAGCATAAGGGTTAGAATGAGAAAGTTTGTCTACGGGGTGTCTCAAGAGTTGATTTTAGGGAGTAAGGTTTCCTTGTTAAACAATGTTATAGATATTTCTTCGCTTATGGATTATATGCAGTAGGTTGAGAAAGAGAAGAAAAAGTAGGCTAAAATTGGAGAAAGGCAGAGCAAGAAGTTTAGATTTTCTTATCAGGGCAAGGGCCAGCAAAAGAGTTGTAGAGATAGTAAAAAGTGGTCTAAGAAGAAATAGGGGAGTTCTGGTTCCTAATCTACATCTAGTGCTCCTTATCTGAGGCCGTCAGGTGATTATCGCTCTCAGTATAATAGTGGGTTTAGAGCTCTAAAATACCAATCTCAGGCTAGTAGGGATCAGTTTACTCCATTATATCCTTCTTGTAGATATTGTAGGTAGGTGCAGTCTGGTTTTTATGAAGAGGGGAGGAACATATGTGTTAAATGTGGTCAGATTTGTTATTTATAGAGAGACTGTCCTTCTAAGGTTACTCTGGGGAAAATAAGATTCGTACCACCACTTCATTAGCTCCTTCACCAAAGGGTGCTTCTTATGCTTATGGTACCGGTAATGGACGAAATTGCTTGTATACCCTTGCTAGTAGCCAGGATATTGAGGCATCTCCTTATGTCATTACTGGTATGTTATGACTCTTTTCTCATAATGTGTATTAATTGCTTGATCCGGGGTCTACTCTTTCTTATATGACCCCATTTATGGCTATACATTATGGTTTCAGTCCCGAGTGTATCCCTGATCCCTTTTATATTTATACCCTTATGGATGACTATGTGGTTGTTAGCAGAGTCTATAAGGGTTATGCGGTATTTATTTGAGGTAGAGAAAATCTGGTAGATTTGATTGAGTCAGACATGGTTTATTTTGAATTCATATTGGGGATGGACTAGTTGTGATCGTGCTATGCCTCCTTAGATTGTTGAACCCTTAAGGCTATGTTTAAATTCCTTGATGAGCCAGTCATTTAGTACGAAGAGGGTTCTCTAGTGCCTAAGGAAAGGTTCATATCATATCTTAGAGCTCGGAAGTTGATTTCTAAAGGATGTCTTTACAATATTTCTGGGTTAAAAATTCTAAATAAGAGGGTCCTTCCTTACAATTCGTTCCCATGGTTAATGAGTTCCCTAAAGTTTTTTTTGATGATCTTCTTGGTGTCCCTCTTGATAGGGAGATTGATTTTGGGATTGTCCTTTTTTGGACACTCGTTGTATCTCTATCCCTCCTTATAGAATGGCTCTGGTCTAATTGAAGGAGCTTAAGAAAAAATTGAAAAACCTCCTTAAAAAGGGTTTTATCTGTCTTAGTGTGTCTTCGTAGGGTGGTCCTATTTTTTTTGCATAATAAGGATGGTTCCCTTCGAATGTGTATTGATTACAGGTAGTTGAATAAGGTGAATATTAAGAATAAGTATCCACTTCTGAGGATTGATGATCTCTTTGATCAGCTTCAAGGTGCTAAGTTTTTTTCTAAGATAGATCTTCAGCCTGGGTATCATCATCTAATTGTTAGGGAGGTGGATATCCCTAAGACAACCTTCAAAACGTAGTATGGTCACTTTGAGTTCTTAGTCATATCTTTTGGGTTGATTAATGCCCTAATGATATTTATGGACTTAATGAATAGGGTTTTCCATATGTTTCTAGATTTATTTGTTATCATGCTTATAGATGATGTTCTGGTGTATTCTAAGAGTGAGGTGGATTATACCGATCACCTCCGTACTCTATTATAGACTTTGAAAGATCAACATCTATATTTTAAGTTTTTAAAGTGCGAGTTCTAGTTGAAAGTTGTTATTTTTATAGGTCGTGTCATTTTTAGAGAAGGGATCACAGTGGATCTGCAAAAAGTTGCAGTGGTTAAAAAGTGGCCTAGGCCCATGACTCCAATAGTTATTCGAAGATTCATGGGTTTAGCCGGTTACTATAAGATATTTTTGGAGAGTGTTTTGACTATAGTTTCCTTGTTAACTAAGTTTACCAATAAAAAAGTAAAGTTCTTGTGTTGTAATGCTTTTTAGGGTAGTTTTGAGAAGCTGAAAGATATGTTGACTTCAACTCTAGTTTTGAACTTCTTCAAGGGTAATGATGGATTTGTGGTTTATTACTATGCATCTCGTGTGGGACTTGGTTATGTGTTGATGCAACATGGTAAGGTGGTGGCCTATGCTTTGAGGCAGTTGAAAGTGCATTAGAAAAATTATCTAACTCATGACTTGGAGTTGCTGGCAGTACTGCATTGAAGATCTGGCTTCACTATTTATACGGGGTTCAAGTGGATATCTATTCTGATCATAAGATCCTACAATATGTTTTCACCCAGAAGCAGCTAAATCTCGGATATGGCTTAAGTTGCTGAAAGACCACAAACTGAGTTTCCACTACCACCTCAGTAAAGCTAATATAGTTGCTGATGCTTTTAGCAGGTTATCCATGGGGAATCTAGCTCTTGTGGATGGGCAGAAGTGACAATTGTTAAAGGATATTCACTGTTTGGTAAGCCTTGGAGTTCATCTTTTGGACTCCAAAGATGGTAGTGTGTTTGTGCATAAGCTGGCGTATTCATCTCTTGGTGCTTAAGTGAAAGAGAAGCAAGTGTTAGATACTATCTTGATAAAAATCAAGAATAATGTGGGAAGGTAGAAACTGGTGGACTTTGAGATTGGTAGTGATGGTATGTTACTATACCAAGGAGGTTGTATGCTCTCGATGTTGATGGGCTACGACAGAAGATTTTGGCTGAAGCCATGAGTCGCGTTATTCCATTCATCCTGGTTCAATGAATTTGTATCATGATCTTAAAGAGATCTATTAGGGGAATAATATGAATTGAGATGTGGCCAGTTTTTTAGTTAAATGCATGGTGTATCAACAAGTAAAGGTTGAGCACCTGCGGCCTAGAAGGTTGTATTAAGATATTCTATTGCATGAGTAGAGATGGGAATTGATTAATATAGATTTTTTCACTAGTATCTCTCGATCTCGTAATCAATTTGATTTTATTTGGGTCATCGTGGACAGGATGACTAAGTCTGCCTACTATTTGCCAGTTAGGAGGAATTTCTCTTTTGAGAACTATGCCAAGTTGTTTATTGAGGAAATTATGTAGTTGCATGGGGCTCCTATTTCTATCATGTCAGATTATGGTATTCAGTTCTCATCATACTTTTGGCATTTGTTTTAGATAGGTTTGGGGACTAAGGTGAGCCTTAGTACTACTTTTCACCCATAGTCGGATGGGCAAGTGGAAAAGACTATTCAGACATTGGAAGATGTGCTTCAGGCTAGCGTGATTGACTATGGTGGTAGTTGAGTTGATTATTTGCCTCTAATAGAGTTTGCGTATAATAATATATACCACTCTAGTATTGGGATGGGCCCTTTTGAGGCCCTGTATGAAAAGAGGTGTAGATCTCCTAATGGGTGATTTGAAGTTGGTAAAAAATGAGTTATTTAGCCCAGATTTGGTTTGCCAAGCGATGGAGAAGGTGAAGGTTATTTGAGATACACGTAGAGCTACCTAAAGTCTCCAAAAATGCTATACGAACGTGAGGCGTAGGGAACTAGAGTTTGAGGTTGGCGATTGGGTATTCTTAAAGGTGTCTCCCATAAAGGGAGTAATGTGGTTTAAGAAGAAGGGAAAGCTCAGTCCTCGATATGTCAGCCCATACTTAGTCTTGAAAAGGGTTGGTAGTGTTGCATATAAGTTAGAGTTGCCTCTTAATTTGAGTTCCATTCACCCAATGCTCCATGTGTCAATGTTGACAAAGTGTGTAGGTGAGCTGTCGTTGATTGTTCGTATCAAAGATATCGGTATTTTGAATTCCCTTTCTCATGAGGAAGTTCCTTTTGAAATCTTGGATCAACAAGTCCATCTGTTAAGAACTAATGAATGTAGATTTGGTAAAGGTTCTATGGAGAAACAAGGTTGAATAGGCTACTTAGGAAGTCGAATAGGACATGAAGTCCAAGTATTCATTCTTGTTTTTCACTTGGGATAATCTTGTTTAAGGTATGTGTAATTCTTAGCATCTTCATTTTCTAAATTTGTTAAAGGTAAGAGTAAGGTATATGGAGTCCAATTAGGCTATCAATTTCCTTGTCTCATCATTCAAGGATGAATGATCCAAGTGGGGAAGAATTGAAACACCTTAGATTTTGGCCCTTGAAAATTCCTTGAGCTTTGAGCTCACGCCCTTGGTTAAGATTGGACACTTTGAGTCGTAAGGTATCCGGATGTGTCATTGGGAAGAGTCGTAACCTAATCAATAAGTTTGTGGCTTGATTCTTCTCTGAGTAAGAGTGGCTCACTAAGAGACATAAAGATACATTATGAGTCGTAAGGTGTAATCGTAGAGTGTCTACTGTAAGTCTTTATTTGGGTTCTATGTTGACTACGATTGGACCCTATGAGTCACAGGGTCTCATTAATGTTTGATTAGTTGAGTTGTAAGTATAACTATGAAGGGTGACTTGGTGGTACTACCTTGGTTACGACTTATGGTGACGAGTCATAAGGAGTGTCTATGAGTCAAGAGTTAACTCATAACCAAAGGTGACCTTTTTCTACTTTTAAGTTGGGGGCACATTAGACATTTTTCACTCAAAACACTTTTGACCCCACATCCATAAAACACTTTTAGTGTATTCAATCCACACTTTAAAGGATTAAACACTCTCTTTACTCTCTCTAAATCCTATCAAGCAAGTCAAGCTAGGGTTTAACCAATTTGGTCGTCTAAGGGCTCATGGATAGATTTCTCTTCGTAAAACCTTGTAATTAAGGCATGTGAAGTTAACCTTAAACTCAATATCTCTACTTCATGAAAGTACATGGTTATGTATGTGATTTAAAGTATTGGTTTTAACGGTTTTAAAACGAATGATCAATTAAATATTTTCCCATGGTTTTATGATGCATTACTTATGTTTTAATTATGGTTTTGAACTTGTGGGTGCTTGGGTATGGTGAATGTAACTAGGGAATTGTGAATTTTCCAAACTTGTGACTTTTGAAGTTGTTATGAAACCAACCCTATGATGTGGTATTGGTTTTTAATTATGAGAAATGTGGGAATTTGTAAAATAGAATAAGTCTTGAACTATTGCGTGATATAAAGAGGTATTCGAAGCACAATGGTCTGATTTTATTAACAAAGAGAGTCGTTCTCCCCAAGTTAATGGAAATTGTTTTGGCATGATGTTATTACCTTGAAAGTGTAGTTGGTATGACGATACCAACAATGTATGCCTTAATGTGAAACATTGTTCAGTGAATAGGAAAATGTGGTAAATGTATTAATTGGGCTTTAAAAAAGGATTGTGTAGCTGAGTCATGAAAGAGGAGGTCCAAGTGACCAATATTGGTAAACACGCTAGCCAGTGTGGGGGTTGTTATGGCACGGTAGATCAGGTGGTTCGAGTCCACCTTATTATTATTATTATTACTATTATTATGATTGGAGGGTTCAAGTCCCCCATCTCACACCTATGATCGGGTTCTTAAGTCACCTAAGTATATGATTGGAGGGTTCGAGTCCCCCATACATATATATGAGATTATTCTCCTATTCATGCAACTACACATATTGGGGCTTGACCAGTGGGTTGAGAATAGTATAGCCTGTTGGTACTATTAATATGATGATTGAGCTACACAATCCAGATTAACATTTTAAAATGCATGTTAAACCTTGTTCCCTACCCCAGCATGTGATATACTTATATATATGTATAGGAATTTGATAATGTGCATGGAATTTTGTATGATTTGAACTGTTATCATGGAGTTATGTTATCCCCTATCCCTGAGTTACATGCTAGTTCTCCAACAGCTAACTGTCTATGTGTGTTGTATCCCCACGCAATTCAGGACTTGGCCATACTTCTACTCCTCCTGTTCAGTGATCGTAGATTAATCGAGAGTCAACTTTAAGTGGACTTGGGATGGTTTGGATGTTGGTTGGTTACACTCTTATCATAATATCTTTGATTTCTAGTTTTCTTAACTTATTAAATGTTCATAATTCATCCGACATGGGGTAAGGTGGTTGATGGTTTAGGAATTGGGGGGTGGTATCCGGTCCTTGTTGGATACGAGAGGCCAGGCATGACCAGGACCTAGTTCAGGTCATATCAAATATATGTTAGAATACAAAGTCCAGATAGAAGAGAAAAAGGTAAAAAAATTGGGCCTACCTATGGACTTGCACCTACGACCCATAGGTGGTGCCGTAAGTGGTCAATTTTTGGGCCTAGCTTTTCTTTATAATCTTGTCCCACGCCAACCCTAACCCAACCATAATAACCCCCTAGGGAATTTGCAGATCCTAAACTTCCTCTTTAACCCCACTTAACCTCAAAAATTCTTTTTCCCTCTAAAATTCAAACCTATTAACTTCCTCCAAAATCCATATAAGGCAAAAACACCAAGTTTGCTCAGTACTAACTTGTCTAAATTGCATTTATTGCGCATTAAGTATAGAGTTCTATTTTTTTTCAATCTCCACTTCCGCTTCCTCAAAAAAAAGGTAACATTATTGACTCCTAGTAGTATTATATTGTGCTAAACTAAAAATAAGTGAGTTGGTATGTTTATTTTTTTTGCAAATTATGTATAAATCAACAAGATTGTTTATAGGAGCCCTGAATTAGCCTAAAATATTAATATAGTTCATTGTTATTGAATGAAAATTGATGATTATGCTCGAAACAAAAGTGAAATTGAATAGGTTGAGGAAGCACAAGAATCTTGTAGGTCACATTTGTATTAACAAGTTGATTTTAGTTTTACATGCACATTTTAGACTTATTGGGATTGAGTATAAGTTAAAGGGATGTGAAATTTAGGTAAGATTAAAAAATTTTGAATTGTGAGTTTTTTTCATGTTTTGCACTTCCTAACCATATTTCATACACTAACAATTGGTTTTTCAGGTTTACATGGCACCAAAGGGTTCAAAGAAGAAGGTTGGACCTTCAAGGTGATAGGATGACTCACTCAAGAGTAGTGGCTTAGTGGAGGAGTACGCATTTGCCTCGACCAGAGTTATGTGGCAACGATTTATAGCCTAGCAACATAATATGGTTGAGACTATTAATAAATCTTCTTTGGGCTTACCACTTACAGACTATTCATAGTGAGAAAGATGGCCTACTTTTACTCGGCCCAGAGCTTAACCCCAAATCAGTATACTAGTATCCAGGTCAAGGATGAAGAAGTCTAGGATGCTACCTTTGCACTCTCCCTAATCTAAGAAGTGAGATAAGGAGATAGAGTTTGAGTCACTTGAGAGGCAACTACATAGGACCCCCAGCATAAGTAGGAGTCACAGGCTGAGACCGAGGCCACAGCATAGGAGCAGTCATCAGCAGTACCCCAATTTGAGAAGGGTATATGATAGCGCCCAAGCACAGACGCAAGTTTATGTGGTCTTATCAGTAGTAAAGTGGCCTTCAAAAAAGCTAAATATCGATCCCATAGGGACTTGTGTTAAACAACTATCCAATTCTAGTTTAACAAATTGAAAAAAAAATTAATAAGAAGGTTTTAGAATTGTAAAAGAAACTAAACTAATATGGAAAACTAATGAATTAGGACAATCAAAGGATAGAAGCCTGGGGTTAGAGCTTATGAACAATCATACTACGTTATTGAACTTTATTCATTAACCTGCTTATCTTGGTTGTTGATTTGTAGGGTTAATTGCATGATCATGGTTTCCCAACCTCTAATCCTTTACCTAAGTTGAACCTTACAACTATATCATTAAGCGTGGATGTAATAATCTAATTAGGTTATTTAAGTTATCATCCTACGGGTGAATCTAGTAAGGCTTCTAAGTACATCCCTTTCCTAGATGCTAATTCGAATTCCATATTTTATAAAGAAATAAGAACCATACTTCATCTATTCTCATGTTCTATCTCCATATTCCCTCTCCTGAGATCACAAGGTCGACACTACATGTATTCTAAGGGTGATCAATCCTCAAAATAATTAAATTAAGAATTAACAAACAACCATAATGATAAATAATTAAATAAAATTAATTCAAAACTAAAGTAGTCGTGATATTGGCCTTAACCCCAAAAAAGGATTTTTAGCCTTTACTGGAAATATTCATCATCCGATCCCTTGGATATATGATACAAACTATAAAGAAACTAAATGAAAGAATGATAAAACCAAAAAAGAAGCTATGGTAGCCTCCAATGCTCCAAGATGTCAAAAAGTATGTAAAAACATGATATAAAATGTATTTATAGTATAAGAGCAAGACAAGTCCATGTTAGAGTTCGAAACTGTTAGTTATTGAGCCCAGGAGTGGAGAGGGCGCCGCCCTGGCTATAGCCCAACTCCAGGCAAGGTTGTGCCCTAGGTTTAGCGTCGTTCCAGGCAATGCGTCGCCTCCATATCACCTTGGTCTACTATTTTAGTGACTTTTAAACCGTTTTTAGTGATTCACGTTCCAAAAACCCTTCTCAATCTCCCTTACACTCCCTGGACATTCCTGGTGTCCAAATTGACGTCAAGTGGTGTATTGTGCTTCCGTGATCCATTCGAAGCCTTTTTGAGTTATGTCCACTATATTTGAAGCTTTTATATCCTTCAAAGATCATCATAATCCATTCAAAAAGCATCTTATATCATTAAACAAAACAATTTAAAGCTCAAAAACACAACATCCAAAACGACAAACTAGAAACACTAGCTATGCATAAGCTTCATTCACTTTGATCTTTAGCTCATTGTTTTTACTCTTGTTTTGATCCAATTTAACCATAAACATTATAATAAAGTTGTTTCAAATATAAATACACAATAAAAATCTTAGGAACTCATTAAACACATTAGAACCCATTACAATAGACTAGACAAATACCTAGCTCAAGCTAGTCACACTAGTTTTTTCGGTTGAACTCTAATTATCAATTTGAATCAAAAATTGTTTGAAAATACCATTACACATTCTAAACACATACATGGGAACTTATATGCACATTTATCTCATTATTAACATATGAAGCACATGAATCATCCTTAAAATAAGGCTAAAAAGGCTAAAATAGCAAGGCTAGAATGCATAATACACCCAACATCAATATAGACCATACTTCATATTAGTTTCCATGAACAAGTACTGAGCCACCAACTCAAATAAATTAGGCTTCTGACCCGACTAACATCTCAAAAAATCTTATTGATGAGGTTAACCCAAAGATAGTGTATAGATGGGCTATTACTACTCTATGAGAGAGATAGCTTTATGACTGAGATAGTCCATCCCAAGAGGACTATTTATGAGGAAAGGTGGATCAATTTGTCTGGGTTAGTTGGAGCACCATTATTGCAGGTTGAGTTTGATAGATATCAGCTCGGGTGGATGACCAGACCCCTAGGTTCATATAGCCAAGCATTGGTGGGAGAATTTTATTCCTTCTACTATTCCTAAGTATATTTGACTATGCCTATAGGTAGTAGGCATGTAGAGTAACTCCGGTTAGATAACATGCTTGAGAAAGGGTCATGGTTGATATTTTAGTGGTGGGCATTTGTTGAGATATTTTTGTTCTAGATTACACAACTCTTGTATCTATAGTAAAGTGTGATCACCGATTAAGATTGGCATATGATTGATGCGCTATGAGAGAGGATGAACATTGGATTAAGATAGTAGGTTTGGAAAAATGGATAGCTAGTTATATTTTACCTCTTGGTGTGGATGCCCTTTAGGTCAAGGGGCAAGGTGTGATTAAGAAAGCGATGCTGAATTTTGCCACAAAGTTTTGGTAGGTGTTAATTGTTTTTGTTTATGTATGATAATAACAAACAAATACTTGCATGAGATGGTGTAATATTTATTTGGAGCATGGAATCTTGTTATGACATTGACTTTGCGACTATCATCAAATATGATATTCGTAAGTAGGTATTTGGGGAGAGGACCACACTACCCTTTCCTTGCCTGGTATAGTTGCTGCATGATGAGGCTAGTGTACCAGAGATTCTAGGTGTTGATGAGAGAGTAGAGGTAATAGGAATGGACCAACTAGTTTGATTAAGGATCCAGCAAACTCGATTCTTGAACTGAGGTTTGATACATCTTTGATAAATATTTTGACCCAGTTTAAGGGCCCATTAGTTCTTGCAGATTCTAATATTAGGGAGAAAGTAGATACTTGTGTTAGTATGGATTTTGAGATAGGGGAGCAAAGAGATTCCCCCGAGATAAACACATAGGGTGAGAGGACTCTAACCACATCTGCTTCAGTCCTGGATTCCATTTCAAAGATAGTTGGGACATCTATTTTCACCTTGCTCTACAACTACAACTGCTACATCAGGTATGATTTTTGTATCTCATGTGTTTTTCATAGCTTGGTAGATAGTAAGAGTACTACCACTATCCAGCTAGAGAATGTTGAGGTTGAGGTCTCATTTTTATATGATAGATTCAGCCTTGGGTCTGAATAACACTTGAGGAAGTTATGTTAGTCTAATTTACTGATATTAAGGCACCCAATTTGGATGAGATTAGACATAAGGTGGTCAAACTATGGGCAAAGATACGCTCTCAAACTATGAGTAATATTCTAGCTATCCCTTTAATTTTACCTCCAGTTATTTAGCTAGAACCTTCATATGGACCTAGATGCTTTGACTTATTTGCAGAGGATGACGAGATGGTCCCTATAATGGAGATCATGAAAGGCAGAGAGATGGAGTTTTAGGATCCCCTTATACTATATAATTAGGCCTTGAGATGGCCCACACATGATTTAAGGATGATTACCTTTACTGCTAGACAGAGGCATGATGAGATAGCTACGAGTGCATTCTCTACTAGTGCACTACCACCACTACCACCTTCTCCAGTCGAGATACCTCTACAAGGGGATGGGCATATTGCAAACATCTAGTGTATCCCATGAATGTCCTTATTCCCTTGATTTACATTATGTACACACTCTAGGGATAGTGTGCAGTCTTTTAGTTAGGGGTGGGGTCTACCATAAACATCATGGTTTCTCTTTCCGTGTTTCTTTTCCTATTAACCATGGTACATTTATAGAACTGACATATCTAGGTTAATTCTATGTTGTATTATGTTGTGTTTGTGTGTAATTAGGATATTTTTTAGTTTTTAGGAAAGTTGACATGTAGTTTTTGATTTTTGAGAAAAATTATACCCCTCAAAAAAATTGTTTTAGAATTGTGTGAATGTACATATATGTAACCATTGTGGATTTTGTAATGAAACTAGGATTAGGGAGATGATAATCATGAATAACAATTTCATGAACCAAATAGGTTGTAGCTTGTAATATGACCTTGTACCACATATGTGTGAGATACTACTTAGTTCCCTTTAGGTGTTGACTACAGAACTTGACCGATTAGTCTTGCCTAGGTTGTAGGATATTTGATTAGGAAAGAATTATAGGACATTTTTTATATTATTCCACTATTAGACTAAATAACCTTCCATGTATGAATAATTATTCCTTCATCCCAATTTATAAGCCTTATGACCTATTTTTCTTATTACACCTTTCACCTTCCCATTTGTGTTACAATGAACCTATTTGACTCTGGTCATCCTTGGACATTATGCTCCTCCACTCAAGCAAATTACCTAAGTTAAGGATGGCTATCATAGTGGTTCATAATGTAGATTTGGTATGAAGAAGGGTAAATAAGAGAAACATGTAGTAGTCCTAGGTATGGTAGAAATAAAAAAATAGAAAAAGAATAGAAAAATAAAAGAAGGAATAAAAGAAACCACACCCAACCTGAATGTGCGATAAAAGAATAAAAAGAGAGAAATAAGCGTGGAAATAAAAATTGGTTGATAAGTGGACCCAAAAGTATGTGTAGTGTCAAGGAGGCTTAGTCAATAAATGTATCCATATGTACTATATAAGCCCCCAATCCTACATTAGAAGATAAATAAGGTCCTATAGGGATCCTGACTCGATTGTCTGAAAACTAAGGTAAAGAAAATAAGGGAAAGCCTATCGCATTTTATGTGTATTGGTGGAACTTCTCTTGTGAGCTTGAGTGTCTCTTGACCATCCTTGCATTGACATGCATTATTTTATATGAGTGAGTGGGACTTCCTTATTGTGAGGGAACATAGGTTACATTGCTAGCTTCTTACTTGTTTGGGTAGTGTAACTTGTACATATACATGGTTATGTGTTACTAATGTAATTCCATATATCAATTTCCTAATGCACACTATTGTGCTTCATGTATACGCACGGTTGGTTTTGACTTTTAGAAATAGGAGGGGCAATGTGTCTGAGCTTAAAGATAATGGTTGACTGCCTTAGATAGCTTAGAGTTCTCCTAGTTAAACGTCTTTGTTTTGTTTTGTTTGTTGATTGAGGACATGCAAACATTCAAAGTTGAGGGTGTTGATGTTCTATGGATACATGTCACTTTCGATGCTTAAAAGGATGAAAATATCCAAGTTACTAAGGTTGTTTAGTGAGATATAATAGGATTCTTTGTTATGTTTTGCAGGAAATCAGGTTTTGGGAGTATTCTGTAAAACGAGTGAAAGTTGAAGTTTTAGGCCATTGAAGTGGGAACCTACGACTTTTATGTGCTACCTATGGTCTGTAGGTGCCAAATTAGGTGTTAGTAATTAGATATCTAGACACTCAAAAGTTAAGAAAAGAAGACCCTATCAGTTATAGAGGGCACCTTCGACTAACAGGTGCCACCTATGATCCGTAGGTGATAGAGTTGGATACAAAAGAGTTAAGTCCAGAGAGTCCAAGAGATTTTAGAGGAAGGGGTAACCTACTTGGAACCACCTATGATCCGTAGGTACCACCTATTGCCCGTAGGTGGCCCAATAAGTTTCTACCAACCGCAATTTTCCATATTTATTCAGGAATGTTTTCCTAGGGTTTCATTGTATTCTATAAATACCTTTTTGACATTTTTAGTTAGTTTTCACACTCTTCAAGCTTAAAAATATATATTTGATTCCATGATTCAATTTTGATCTTGGGATTATTTTTTATTGACTTTGGTTGATTATTTAGTTAAAGATTTTGGGTTGTATTCACTATTTATTATGATACTGTTTGAATGCTTTCAATTATGAATTCCGTTGATCATTTCATAATAATGAGTGACTAAAACCCTTAGATAGGGTTGTGGGAACCCTCACGGATTAACAAAGTAGGGAAAATGCAAAGTTTTTCTAAACTGATATTCTTGCATGCATTATAGTTATCTTTACTTTAGTAGATTTATTAGCAGTTTCAAACATTAGGATCCTGCCTAGTGTATCACTTCTTACTTTCCAAGGGGATTAGAGATTACGAAAAGATAATTACAATAGTAATTTAAAGATTAAATGTTGATCTAGGCTAATTAATATTTTCTACTTAAGATGGTTATCTATCATCTACTAACTTGATACTCAAAAGGTAATAGTTAACTAGCATCTAGGATAAGGGTTAGTAATGCAACATTCTGAGACTCAAAACATACAGGATGAAATCTGTCAACGAGTCCACAAGACACTTGATGGTACATAACTTATAAGATTCAACATGCAAGATATCAGGTTGGTTCAATAAACCTAGATAAACCTACAGAGTTAAGAAACTAGAAGGAAAATAGTCCTAGTGTTCATTTCCAATTGATTACAACCAAAATTGAGCTTTGTTACCTTTTTAGATTTCTACTATAAACCCCTATTTACTTTATGCACTACCCATTGTGTCTAGAAAAAAAGTGATATAATTCAACATATTCCTTATGGATTCAACCCCAACCTGAGTTCGGTTATTTTACTTGATAGTGACCTCTTTATCTTTAATTGGATATGTATTTTGGGCGTTGATCAATGACATATATTAAGAAATTAAATTGTCTATGTAGAAGTGGGAGATGATTAACATGGATTTTATTATGGCTCTTCTGCGGTCTTACAATCTGTATGATTCTATTTGGGTAATTATGATAGAATGACTAAGTCTTCTCATTTCATGCCTGAGAGGACTAAATACTCAGGAGAGGATTATGATAAGTTGTGCATCCAAGAGATAGTTAAGTTGCATGGAGCGCCAATGTCTATCATTTCAAATTAAGGTACGCAATTTTCTTCTCACTTCTAGCTCTTGTTTTAAAAAGGTTTGGGACTCAGGTGAACTTGAGCACCACTTTCCACACTCAAACAGATGGACAAGTAGACTATACTAGTCAAACTTTAGAGGATATACTAAGGGCCTACGTAATTGATTTTAAGTGGATTTGAGTGGACCTATTTCCTCTTAATGAGTTTGTGTACAATAATAGTTACCATTATAGCATTCAAATGGATATTTTTAAGGCCCTCTATAGTAGGAGGTATAGGTCTCTTATTAGATGGTTTAAGGTTTATTAGGCTAGATTATTTAGTCCTGACTTGGTTTACCAACCCATGGAGAAGGTAAAGGTAATTAGAGAAAGACTTAAGACTGCTCAGTGTCACTAAAAGTCTTATGCGGATGTGAGGTGAAGGTATTTAGAGTTTGAAGTGAATGATTGGGTATTCTTGAAGGTGTCTCCTAAGAAAAGAGTTGTAAGGTTTGGGAATAAGGTGAAGCTTAGTCCTTGTTATGCTGGAATATACCATATTATGAGTAGAATTGGGAATGTCTCTTATGTGTTAGATTTTACAGCTAGTTTGACCTCTATTCATGTGATTTTCCGTGTGACTATGCTAAAAAAGTGTGTGGATAATCTTTATTTGATAGTTTCTATTGAGAATTTTGGTGTTATAGATTCTTTGTCTTATGAGGAAGTCTCGATTGAGATATTAGATAGGCAAGTTCAAAGATTAAGGACGAAGGATGTCATTTTAGTGAAGGTTCTTTGAAGAAACCAAAAAGTGGAAGAAGCTACATGAGAAGCTGAGGATGATATGATGGTCAAATACCTATTCTTGTTTCTTATGGTGGATGAGAGTGCTTAAGGTATGAGTTTCATTTTCCTCTTATTGCATTTCAAAATTGGTCATTTGATTCTGGTGCATTCTTACTAATGTCTAGCAAAAAAAATATCCTAACTCCTCATTCAAGGACAAATGACTCTAAGGAGAGGAGAGAGGTAATGTAAGACCCTTCAAAAACTTTGATGATTTTATTTTTGACCCTCTCATTTTCGAAATGTTAGTTTTTAACTTGAAATATGTTTAGGGGTTTTAAAAGGGTGGTTTGGGAAAGTTTTGAAATTTTTTGAAGGGTTTGAGATTATTTTAGGATCTCGAGGTAGTGAGGGTCTACGATACTGGTGTGTCATGAAGGATAACCTCAGCGATAGCAGGATGGCATAGAGGCTGGCCTCTGCGATATTGGTGTGCCATAATATTGTGTTAAAAATGCCCAGTTTTTGTTTTTTCACTTGGGGTGAGCGGCTTTTGGTCTTTTTACCCCTTTTATAACCTTTAAATATAAAATAATCCCATTACCTTCAACTTTCAATGATCAAATGATTCCCTTTATCTCTATAACTCAAAACCCATAAACATTCAAGGGTTTTAAAGTGAATTCATCATTCGAGCTCCAAACTTTAAATAGTTTTCAATTTATTGTGTATTTCAGGCATGCGTCCCATTCCCTAACTTTAATTTTATAATATGACATTTATTTACTCATTATCCATATGGTTTAAATTTATGGGTTTGGAATTATCCTGAGATATTTTGATTTGAATTACCTAAATTACTTTTCCCATGTTTTAAATTGTTGATTTCATGCTTTAATTTATGGCTTTAGACTGAATGGGTGCATTGTTATGGGAATTAGAATGGGGAACATGGGTTAGCCCATATTGATGAGTTTTTGGCTTGGTAATGGCATTAACCTCAACCCATTTGTAGATTTAGTTTTTGAACATGGATAATTACATAATTCAACTTATTTATAAACCTATTCCATTGTATTAATGGTTAATTGGTTAAAATAGATTTGGAAGGCCCTTGTTATCCATGGTTTGGATTTTAAAATGGAACTTAGGAGTCAAATAGATAAATGGATTGGTTTGGCATAATTATATGAGCTTATAAGTATAATTGGTATGATGATACCAAGTGGTAAATGCCTTAATATAAGACTCCTGGGTTTACGATTGGGATTTTGTGCAAACTATTTTAAATTGGGCTTAAAATAAATTAGGTAGCACACTGTGAAGGTGTAGTCCCAGGGGACTAACACTGGAAACCATGTTTCTCAGCGTAGGGGTTTATATGACCATGTGCTTGGTATACCCATTATATCTTTTAATGGATAGATCTTTGGTGTCTTTAGGCCTTCCTTCAGATTCCTTGGTTCAATGGCTTACACGTACTGGGGCCTTTCAGCAAGGGGAATTGAACCCATATAGCCCGTAGGTGCCATTAGGACAGAGTGAGCTACACAATTTAGGTTAATGGTTTAAACACTCATGTTCATGACCCTTGTACCGATCCCAGCATCCTATATATATATTTATGATTGTTGTGCATATGGTTTTGAATAGTTTATGTTATTGGCATTATTTTATTACTTTCTCTGAGTTACATGCCAGTGCTCATCTGTAACACCCTGTATTTTTGAGGTAAAAATTAAACCGTTATTCCTACATGTGTAAACTCTAATCCTTTGATTTTTATTTTTAAATTCATGTGTCATGATCTTTATCCTTGTGTTTGAAGTGCTTTCGAGGTTAAAAAAATGTTCATAGGAATCACTTAGAGCGAAGTTGAGCTAAGAGCCTTTAATTCGGACAAATCTTTGTATTTGATTCTACAAAGTTCAACTATGAATGTGTATAACTTTTGATATATGTAGAATTTTACAGCTCAAGACCCAACAAATTCTATATAATAGAGTTAGATTTCCAACGATACCAATTTTGCCTTAATCCGATACCCGAGTAGAAACTTATGGCATTTTTTGTGAGTGGAAGTAAGCCAACGTGATTGGAATGCTGTGCTCTGATCTCTCGATGCGATAAGAGATGAGATGCGTTGCTCTCCCAATGCAATATCTGGCATGATCCGAATATTTTTCATACATTATTTCAACTTCTTAAGGGTCTAGGGGCACTTTGGTCATATTACCTTACCCAAATTCATCCATAACATAACATTTTAGCCCCCATGAATCATTAGTTGGCTCTTTGTTCAATTTACTCTCAAAGAAACACCCTAACCACCTCCCAAGAATAAGATTTAACTGTTCTTCCCCAAAGATCAAGAATTCAAACCTTTCAATTCAAGATTCTCAAGAAAAGTTTTAAGATTAGAGTTCCATTCTTCAAACTAAGGAACTTAAGTTATGTGGGATTTTCCTAAACTACATGGGCATGTTGAAATCATTTTTAATAATGTTTGAATGTTGAGAAATTATGTATTTACAAAGGGTTTTGAATTTACATTGACAATTATACATTGTGAACCTTTTTGATGATAATATTTTGGTCTTGAGGACTTCTACTTAAAATTAATTGTTACTCATATATATATATATATATGTATGCATTTGATGTTCTAAAATTTGAATTGAGAGCATGAAGATTTATTCTCCTTTTCTTGTTATGAAGCATCTTAATTTGATATGTTATGAATTACATTCAATTGCATATTGAGAAGCATAATACAAATGACTTTATATTATTTAAGACTTGATTTTTATTATGAATTGAAGAGAGGGTGTTTCTTGTTAATATAAATGAAAAGGGATGATTTAAAGAGTTGTATGTTTTGCTACAAAGTAATGGACCACCATGTGTTAAAGAATTGAAAGAGAGAATCTCTATATAAGTTTTATGAATTTTGATATACAAATCCTATTATATTGTTTAAATGTCTTGGTGGTCTAAACATTGTTTTGAATGAAAGAGCAGTAACATGATAATGTTTGGATTAGAGATATGACTTACAAGTCTTGGTACTACGATACCAAATAGAAGAGTGCCATAACAAAACTAGATTTCTTTTTAAATTTTGATTTTAAAGAATGCATGTCTTAAAGAGCTAAAAATAGTCATAAAGAGAGTTAGGTGGTTACCCAAAGAAAGCATTGAGTGTAAGGGATCATTGCTGGAAATTGTGTTTTTCTGATATGGGTTTATTATGTCCCCAAGAGAAACCATACGCTGGCCTAGTGCCTTTTGATGTATTAGAGACAAAGACTCCGACCCTTGCGGCAAACTTCGGTTTGGGGCATGGCTGCCGAGTTAAGGGCTGATTCCATATAGCCTGTGGGATTATAGAATTTTAAGGTGTACCACCTAGGTTGGAAGTAAGATAAATAGTGAGTCATGGTTTAAAACAAAGGTTTCAAAGTCTTTTAAGTATGTCCATGTGTTTTCCTATGTCATATGTAAATTATTTTATGAATTCCTCTCACTTATGTTGTTCAAAAGTACATTATTTTGAATAGCTCTACATACCAGTATATCTGTATTGACCCCCTATATTTTAGGTTCTGAAGGCCAGTCTAGCTGTCATGATAAACAGTATATTGTTGTCGTACATTCAGAGTTGGTGAGCCTCCCTTACTTTAGAAGGCGTCTTGTTCACTTGTGTTGATCTTATTTGGTTTTGGTTTATGGTTCGACTAGGGTCTTTGTCCTGGTCTTCAAACAAATGTTGTTTTGCTTCAGTTAGTAGATATTTTGCTAATAGGTGATAGATAGATTTGAGTCTTTTTGAACTTATGTCGTGTTGTTTTGTTGATATAATTAGATGACCATGTTTTTGTTTTTTTTCCATATTTTATTGTTATAAATTATGCATATGATTGCAAGTTAGAATGGCTCTTAGGCCTTCGTGGTTTGGGATACCCATCGCGGCCAGGGCCTTAGTTCGGGGCGTGACAAACTTGGTATTAGAGCATGGTTCATGGTCCCAAGGTGTCTGCGAATTCGTGTCTAGTATAGTATTTCTTATGGGTGTGTTGTGCACCACACTTATAATCAGGAGGCTACCACGCATTTAGGAGTTGTTTTTTATTCTCTCATGCTCTAGTTATTGATATAGTGTTGTCCATAAGAAAGTCATCCAAATTCCTTCCTTGTTCAAATTTCATGGGCCATGCCTCATAGTCGAGGTGATACAATTATAATAGTCTAGCTCCTCCAACACAAATTTATGAGTAATCCATACAGTTCCAAATTGTGCTTTTCAGCACGAGGTCCGAAGTGTATTCAGTCCCCTTTCAAAATTTGTGTTGCAGATGTCATGCATAAGGGTAATGATGTGTAGTAGAATGCTGGAACTGTATTTCCACCCTAGTAGTAGTATATGTTAAAGTATCATGACCCATTGGTAGTGAGATGGTCCAGAAGTTGGTGACATAAAGTCACAAGGTTAGCAGCCAGAGTGAGGGTGACTTTTGCATAAATAAGTAGCTTTAGTTGTATAACCCTTTGATTGAGGGGTGGTTTTTTTCTTTTATGTTGGCTAGCTAATGTTATAGCAGGATTATAGATTGTATGGTAGTTGTGAAGGAAGTGTTTGGCTATGATTATTATTGAGTCAAATTAGGGAAAAAACCTACAGTAGATCGGTATGGTAGTTATAGAAATTAGTTATAGGTTGTGAATAGAAAGGGGTTGACTAGTCAATATGTTATGGGTATTGACTCATTGGTGTTTAGGGAATTTTGTGATAGTAAGAATGTATGCATGGGTAAGTAGACTTAATGTTAGTAGGTATGTAGTGGATTTTGAGGTGTAGTAGTAATCTCACGGAGAGGATGTGATTGTAGGTAGTAGTTAAGTGAAATTTCCCCGACTTGATAGACTAGTATAGTCTGTGACATGCTTTAGCAGTGGTACATGATTGATTGTAGACTATCGGCTTGAACTTGAGATGTGGGTAGTGGTAAAAAGGATAGCAACTTAAGATTAGTGATGTAAGTTTTATGGGAATGAATTAGTAGGCTTGATGTGAGGTGTGAAATAGCTTAGGTTGGTAACTTGTGAAAAAAGGAGTGGATAATTGTGACACATATATATACATGAGAACAAGAGTAAAAAGAGATGAATTGTAGTTGAATCATTAAGTGCATAAGAGCGTGAGTATATAAGAATAAGTTGAACCCAGGTAGGATGATGTTAGATAAGCTTTATATAGGTATAAGTGTCATGTATACCTAGTTCACATAGTTGAATTTTATAGTTTGGGGAAGTATTGGGGTTGTTGGATTGTGATCTTTAGAGTTAAATTAAGGAAATATGGGTAGGTTATGCGCCTTTGGTATAGTTTTACATATTTTGTTAAGATTGTAAGTATGTGAGTAGAGGTCTAGTGTTGCCGTGCAAAGTTGAGGAGAATGATTTATTATGTGATAAAGAGTGTGTATGTGTATGCTCATGAGAGTGGGAGTCATAGGGTGATAGCTATAAAGGCTAGCGAAAGTTAAGAGTAGAATTTCTGGAAAGTACTGCCTTCAGAGAATAGTTCATTAGGGGGAGTTTAGCATTTATGTGTATGGTGATACCCCATTATGTTGAGTGTTGTTCTTGTAGATGTAATAAGAGGATATGTCCTCAAGTCTAGGATTGTGACTTTGATCTAAGGGGGAGATGATGAAGTAAGGTAGTTCCTCGAATTTCCTTGTGGGGTCAAGTTTCAGGTAAGAATCATGATAAATCAATTCCTCTTAGAGCAAACTCCTCCTACTTCAATTTGTTGAGGACATTATACCAATGTCTTATGTATAGAAATCATTCCTATGCCCAATGTCTGAGCTATTTATGCAACCTATGTAATGTTCCGACCTCCAAACTAGAAGCAATGATGTCTTAGTAAATCCATTCTTTCATGTATTCAAGCTCTATATTATGATGTTCATAATCCATAAATTTGTATCCTAAGTCATGCTTGGTTCTAACGAACTATATTTTCGTATGTTATCGAAGTATTTTATGTCGGGTTTAGCCAAAGTGATAAAGTTTGTGCAAACTCATGACTATCTCCGCTCAGAAAATAAGAAGCAATAGGTTCAAGTGGCAATCCTTGTCCCAGTTATTGAACCCATGAGTTTTGCCTTTATGTTATACCGCTCATGATATATACTCACGTGTTTCTGAATGTGCTAGTCCTGAAAACTCATGTTGTGTAGGTTTATGTCCGAACGACTCTATTTATAATCCAGACACTTTGTATATGGAGCACTTCGTGTCTACTGTATTGTATCTTCATCTCATATTACACCTTGAGAAATGCAATAAGCATATGATATAATCAAATATGTTACCCTCTTTCTTGATGCATATGCTCGGGTCCTTTAATAAACCTTCGAATGGTAGTGTGATAGTAGTTAAGGAAGAGTAGTACTGACTTAGGAAGGGGGAGCAGATGTTCTTGAATATGAAAATTTTAATGTGATTTCTTTAGATAAGGTTATAGGTGAAGGGCGAAAGGAGGAGATGGACTTTTATTATGTGAAATAGTTGGGAAGGAGGTATATAGCAAAAATATTTATGAGAGTGAATAAAATTATTGGTCTTAGTGGGGAGATCCATGAAGTGGGTATGGTAATGATAGACTTGAATGTTGTGATTAATGAAAACATAAACCAATGTGCTATGTGGTTAGTACTCCCTGGATTAAAAACCCGAAGATGATTGATGATAGTGATAAGGTGAAGTAATATTCTTATATAAGGTCTCATAACTTAAGCTAGCACCTCTTTCTCCGAGTTAGGCTTCAACATAGAAGTACCATGCAGTGAGACTCAAACTCTTATGGTTAAATGTGTGATAGGAGAATTATAAGATGGAAAGGACGAAGTATGTTATTTAATGTTGGGGCATAGCCGAGTAGTGTCTTCTAGGTTAAGTCTACTCGTTATATCATCTAAGGTGGAGAATGCTTCAATCCCAATCTTTTGAAAAATATCATATCAGGACCGTACTAATGCAAATCAAGCATATTATCATCAAATTAACTTATGCTTTATGTTGTGATGGTTATGACTGATAGAACTCACGTGCAAGATCATCCTTATGTAAAGTTTCATTACCTCATGTTTCGTGCTGACATATTTCAGTAGGAGTTATCATGAAGCTCGTTTGATGCCTTTGCATATTTATTGAGGAAAAATGTTCAATACGATATTATGTTCTTTATTCTACACTTTTAGAGCATCAAAAAGTCTCTACCCATCATTTGGGGATGAATGATCCCAAGGGGGAGATAATGTAACACCCTGCATTTTCAAGCTAGAAATCAGACCGTCTTTCTTACGTGTGTAAACACTAATCCCATGATTTTTATTTTTAAATTCATGTGTCATGATCTTTATCCTCGTGTTTGAAGTTCTTTTTAGGTAAAAAAATGTTAATAGGAATCACTTAGAGCGAAGTTGAGCTAAGAGCCTTTGATTCAGCTAAATATTTGTATTTGATTCTACAAGGGTCTACTTTGACAGTGTGTAACTTTAGATACATGTACAATTTTATAGCTCATGACCCACCAAATTATAGATAATTGAGTTAGCTTTCTAATGATTCCAATTTTTCCTTAATCCGATACCCTAGTATAAAGTTATGGCATTTTTCGTGAGAGGTAGTAAGCCAAAACGATTGGGACGCGGCACACTGGTATCTTGATGTGATGCTCTCCCAATGTTATATCTGACGTGATCTGAAGCTTTTTCACACGATGTTTCAAATTCATAAGGGTCTAGGGGCACTTTTGTCATATTCCTTCAACCAAATCCATCTATAACACAAAATTTCATCCCCAAGGAGATTTAGTTGCCTCTTTGTTCAATTTTCTCTCAAAGAAAAACCCTAATCACCTCCCAAGAACAAGATTCAACTCTTCTTCCCCAAATATCAAGAATTCAAACCTTTCAATTCAAGATTCTCAGGAAAAGTTTCAAGATTAGGGTTTCATTCTTCAAACTAAGGAACTTTTGGTACATGGGGTTTTCCTAAACTACATGGGCATGGTGAAAACATTTTTAATAATGTTTGAATGTTGAGAAATCATGTATTTACAAAGGTTTTTGAATTTACATTGACTATCACGCATTGTGAACCATTTTGATTATAATGTTTTGATCTTGAGGCCTTCCTTTTGAAATTGATTGTTACTTGTATATATATATATATATATATATATATATATATATATATATATATGCATTTGATGATCTATAATTTGAATTGAGAGCATGAATATTTATATCCCCTTTCTTGTTATGAAGCATCTTGATCTCGTATATTATGAATTATTCAATTGCATATTAAGAAGCATGATACAAATATCTTTACTATTGTTTATGACTTGATTTTTGTTATGAACTGAAGAGAGGGTGTTTCTTGTTAACAGAAATCAAAAGAGATGATTTAAAGAGTTTTATGTTTTGCTACAAAGTAATGGACCACCATATGTTAATGAATTGAAATAGAGAATCTCTTTATAAGTTTCATGTATTTCGATATACAAATCTTATTGTACTGTTTGAATGACATGGTGGTTTAAACATTGGTTTGAATGAAAGAGCAGTGACATGATAATGTATGGCTTAGAGATATAAGTTGGTAGTCTTGGTATGGCGATACCAAATAGAAGAGTGCCATAACAGAACTACATTTCTATTCAAATTTTTATTTCAAAGAATACATGTCTTAAAGAGTTAAAAATAGGCTTGAAAAGAGTAAGGTGGTTACCCGAAGAAAATATTTGAGTGTAAGGGCTCATTGCTAAAAATTGTGTTTTGCCGAAATGAGTTCATTATGTCCCCAAGAGGGACCATACAGTGGCCTAGTTCCCCTTGGCGTATTAGAGGCAGAGACTCCAACCCTTGCGTCAATCTTGGGTTAGGGGATTGGCCGCCGAGTTAAGGGCGGATTCCATATAGCCCGTGGGATTGTAGAGTTGTAGGGTGTACCACCTAGCTCAGAAGTAAGATAAAGAGTGAGTCGTGGTTTCAAAGAAATGTTCCAAATTATTTTAAGTATGCCTATGTGTTTTCCTATATCTTATGTAAATTGTTTTATGAATTGCTCCTACGTATATTGTATAAAAGTACATTATTTTGGATTGCTCTGCATACCAGTACATTTGTATTGACCCCTTATATTTCAGGTCCTGAGGCCCAGTTTAGTAGTCCTGCTAAACAATATTTTGCTGTCAGACATTCAGAGTTGGTGAGCCTCCCTTACTTCGGAAGGCATTTTGTTCACTTGTGCTGATATCATTTGGTTTTTGTTTATGGTCCGGCCAGGGGCCTTGTCCCAGTCTTCAAATAGATGTTGTTTTCCTTCAGTTAGTAGATATATCGCAGACAGGTGTAGATGTATTTAAGTCTTGTTGAACTTATGTTATGTTGTTTTATTGATATAATCAGAGGACCCTGTTTCTATTTTCTTTCCACATTTTATAGTTATGAATTATGAATATGATTACCATTTAGAAGGGGTCTTGGGCCTTCATAATTAGTGATACCTCACGCGGCCAGGGCCTTGATTCATGTCATGACATCATCCCATTGACCGTCCCTGGATGCTATATCATTTCATGATGTAGGGTCTGAAGGGTTTTGTTGCTCCTGTGCAATGTTAGGTAGTTTGGTATATCTATTGAGTTGTTGTGAAATAGTGATCCTCCATCATTCGAAAATCCCGGTCATTTTATGTACTTTCTTTATGTCTTAGTATTTCTCTTGAATTTTTTTCGGTCATGGTCGGGGGCATGTCCCGACCTATTTGGCATTTCTGGTTTTAGAGGCTTTTGTGGACAAATGTGGGTTGGATGTTGGGTTTGATTCATAGAGTTTACATTTGATTATTTATCCTTCTTATTACTATTTAGTTGGCTTTTGTTGTATTCTTTTATTGTGTTCTAGATGTTAGACTAAGGGGTGGTCTCTGGTTCACGGTGGACTCGAGATACCCGTCACGACTAGAACCTAGTTCGGGTCATGAAAAAACTCAAGCAATTTCATGGTCTGATCAAAAGGACGAATATCTTTCAACAAGAGAAATGCATCACGGAGAAGATGCTGATAATTATCTACCGATGAAAAGAAAAGTCGGAGAATATTTACTATTATTTAATAAGAAATTATATTTTAATATATAATAATTAACCAAAACTTTGTTTTAAGGATATTGATTCTATTCTACAAGTCAGGTACACCATACCTTGATATACACGTGCAATGCACGTGTGGCAAAACTAGAATCAAAAAATTTAATGAAGGACATGCATATAATATTTTAAAGAGCGTAGAAGAAGACAATTTCATAATTTTGAATTAATCTAACAAGAAAATAGAAAAAAAAAATGAGAGCCAAAAAAAATTGCATTTGGGATTTATAAAATCTAAACAGATCAAAACTATGTTTCTTTTAAGAAATATATAGGATTATGCCTTAATTAAAAAAAGAGAAAGCGAGATAATGTTGTATTTGAAATTTACAAAATTAAAATAAGTTAGAACTAAGTATTTTTTTTTACAAAAATATCTAGAATAAAACCTTAATAAAATAGGGAAAAAAAGAAGTTGAAAACGTGTATTTGGGATTTATAAAATCTAAAACAATTCAAAATTGAGATATTTCTTATGAAATATCTAGACACACCTTAATATTAAATATTACATTTAACTTCTTACTATCTCGTGTTTAATATGAAAAGATTACTTGTCATATTGCAAGTTGTGATCCTTTATATTTCGATAGTCATTACTTTATATCCTCACAAATTCATTTCACAATTTTTCAAAAAAAATACTTTACAAAAAATACTACAGCCACCAACAAATAAAATAACTCGTCAAAACATCACATAGAGGCCTATAGGTTAATGTGTTATAATAATAAACTACAACAGAAGAAACAAGCGACTGAATAGGAAAATCAACGACCTTGTTATGATCACATGCCATACGTTAACAATCACCCCTTGCACCAAAACCAACCACTGCAAGAGATGGTGCAGCTGTCTCAAAGACCTCATTACGATCATATGCCATTCTATGACAATCAATTGCAACAACATCAGGAGGAGATGGTACATGTTACTCAATCACTCCCTTGTAAACATATATTATATATTCTAAATTAATGGAAGCAGAAGGTGCAACAACTTCCTCTTGGACATATGTCGTATATTAATAATCAATCGTATCAAGGGGTACAACGACCTCCTCAAAGTCATATGGCATATGGTATGGTGACTCATATTTTTTACCCTACTTCTATCACTCTTCTAAATAATATATACTTATTTTTCCACTATTTTAATCAACTGGTTCTGAATGGGATCTAGTTGAACATGAACAATGCATTCGCCGCTAGACCTGTTGAATCAACTAGTTCATCAATTATGAGCATTAGAAATGTTCATTGGTTGAGGATCTTGACTTGGAACTTAGACTTTAAGATTTTGAGGGACAATGGATTGTAATTTTACTA
The DNA here is from genome assembly GCF_002878395.1 of Capsicum annuum. Taxonomy (NCBI): domain Eukaryota; kingdom Viridiplantae; phylum Streptophyta; class Magnoliopsida; order Solanales; family Solanaceae; genus Capsicum; species Capsicum annuum. The sequence goes on from NC_061111.1 coordinate 173,046,764, forward strand.
TTTTTTTAACTGTCATCTCCATCTTATATTCTTGCAACATTTATATTTTATTTAAGTTTTTATTGTTTAGTCCCTTTTTATAAAGTTACACCGTACTTACTCTCTAATAATAATGCATTATCAAACTTTATTGCAAACTTAAGCAATAAAATGGTTTTATGAGATGGACGAATGTCTTTCAAGTCAAGCACACCATACCTTGGTATACACATGCAATGCACGTGTGACAAAACTAGCATCGAAAATATAATGAAGGGTAAGTAGATAATATTTTATAAAGTAAAGGAGAAGAGAAAGGATAAAAAATGGTGCCTTTGGAATTTAGAAAATCTAAACAGAACAAAACTGTGTTACTTTTTAAGAAATATATAGAAAAATGTCTTAAAAAGCAAAGAAAAAGATAGAGAAAGTGTGATAGATGTTTCATTTGAGATTTACAAAATTGAAATAACTCAGAACTAAAAGTTTTTTTAAAAAGGAAATATCTAGAATTATGCCTTAAGAAAATAGAAGAAAATAGAGGAAGCGGAAGAAATTTTGCAATTAAAATTTAAAAATCTAAAATAGATTAATATTGAGTTGGTTTTTTTATGATATGTCTAGAATTTCACCATAATGAAAAAGAAGGGGAAAAAAGATGTGAAAAAACATGCATTTGGAATTTACTAGATCTAAAATAATTCAAAATTAAGGTATTTTTTAAGAAATTTCTGGAACCACTCCTTAATCATATATATTATATTCAACTTTTCACATATTTTGGGCTTTATATGAAAAGATTGCTAGTCATATTGTAAGTTTTGATCCTTTATATTTCGACGATTATTTATTCATAGCCTCACCAATTCATTTCTAAATTTTCCAAAAAGTAATGCAACCACCAACAAATGGAATACCTCACCAAAACATCACATCGAGGCCTATAGATGTTTGTGATATAATAATCAACTACGATAGAAGCAACAAGAGACTGTGCAAGTGATTCAACGAACTCATTACAATTGTATTCCATACATTAAAAATCACTCCTTGTACCAATAATAACAACAACTGCAAGAGATGGTGTTGATGAATCAACGACTTCGTTACAAAAATATTCCAGACATTGACAGTCAATCACAACAACATCAAGAAGAGGTGGTATATGTGACTCAATTACCTCTTTGTGATCATATATTATATATTCTCAACCAAATGGCAGCAACAGGTGTAACAACTTCTTCTAGGACAAATGTCACGTATTAATAGTTAATCCTATCTTTGGGAATAACGACCTCCTCATTGTGTATGTCCTATGGTGTGGTGACTCATGTAATTTCACCTACTCCTATCACTCTACTTAATCATATAGATTTATTTTTCCCTATCTTAATCATCTAGTTCCTTGTTATGATTTGAACAGAATAAGCAAACCACAAATAAAAGAAAAATAAGAATAACACACAAATTTATGTGAAAACCCTTGTGGGAAAAAACACAGGTAGAGGCAGGGGAGGTTTCACAATAAAATAAATAGAGTACAATGTGGAGAAGGATGAATTTTTTGAATAATGAAAATAACCCATTAAATCTCACCTATATAGTACGTGTATACAAATAGGTCCTAGGCAAAAAAACATAAAGGTCCAAAGCACGAGGACTTGCCCCTGCACCCCCACTGGGATCAGTGGTGGGTTCTGGAATCAGGCCTGTCGGCCTGATACCTACCCTACCACCATAGACCCCAATGAAAATTACAAACATGGGTCACACCGCAAATCTTTTAGGGCCGGACCACAAAAATTTGGGTCACAACTCTAATAATCTCCACCTTTACACAAATTATAATTCAGAACTCAAATCCATTTTATGAAAAAACTCTCCACCTCTTCCACAAAAGCCCCTAAGGGCACATCTTAACAGCTAACACCAACTAAGTCCAAGCAATACTCAAACTTCGCACTTGGTAGAGTCTTGGTCATCATATCAGCAGGGTTATCACGAGTACTAATCTTTCTTACCACAATATCACCACGAGTCATATTTCAAGCACAAAATGATACCGAACATTAATGTGCTTTATCCTTTCATGAAATATCTTATCTTTATTGAGGAAAATAACACTCTGACAGTCGCAAAAGATAGTAGTAATTTGTAAGTCTTTGCGAAGTTTACCAAACAGACCCTTAAACAAAATAACTTCCTTGAAAGCCTCTATAATAGATATGTACTCTACCTCAATAGTAGGCAGGGTATGACTTGTAAGCTTAGGATACAAGTGAAGACCGAGTCGTACCGACTGCCGACTAAACTTTATATTTCTTATTTTTAATAGGATTTTTATTTTATTTTGAGATATTATAAATACCATAGGGTTTATCATTTATTAGGTTACACATTGTCACATTCTTTTACGTGCTATTGCATATTATTACATACTTATTAAAAAAAATATAAGAAATACAAGAAGAGGGAATAAACCTTACCTTCGATCCTATGGCAGTTCAAAATCAACTAGCCTACTAAGGTTGGTCGACTCATCACCGATTCTAAAATGGAAACCTAGATCTAAGCACCTATAAGAGAGAACTTCTCTCAGTATAATATAATCTAGGAAAACATAAATAAGAGAGACTCTTCCCTTACAAAGTAGAGGAAAGAAAACTCATACAAAAGGTTCGTAAAATAGCCTATCATAATGAAGCCTAGATGAAGAATGCAGGAGAGATGGTGAAACCAATAAAGAAGCACTACAAAGGAGTTACCAAGTGCTCTATAACAATTCACCAAACTTCATGGCGGCTCTTTGATTCTCTTTATCTTTATTCTTCTAAAATTGATCATACAAAGTTTGTGAAGCATGAAATGTCCTCTAGTTTCTTCTGGTAACTGCTGGAAATTGAAGTAGTGTGAAATATCATAGTTGTGAATGATGTTAGATAGAGAATCGGCTACAAAATTCGCCTCTCAACAAGTATGCCTGCAAGTAACCTCCTTCAACTGTGTCATGATTTCTTTGATGTTATCAAGATAAGTTTGAAGTTTCCAAGGAGCTGTAGCATGTTGCTTGATCCACTTAATAATGAGTTCCGAATCGACTTCTAAAATAACCTTTGTATAACTATTTTATAAACACAAATTTAGACCAATTCTAACTGCTTCAATTTCAGCTTGATTGTTAGTTCCGAACCCAAAAAGTATGGCATATGCAAAAATAAGATCTCACTGATAATCTCTCAATACATCCCTGGCTCCAATCATGCCAGGGTTGTCAAGCGCACTACCATCTGTATTCAACTTCACCACAGAATTAGTAGGTTTGACCCAACTAACCTCTTACACCCTAGTTGTCTGGTAGCACCCTTCCAAATTTATTACTATGCCTTTCTAGTTTTGAGGCCAAGAGATGCATGGTTTTGAGGCAAAGTATTATTATATACTTTTACAATTGTTCTTGAGATTTTAGGGTTTTATTGAATTAAAGACTTTGGAGTTTATTCATCTTATTCTTGTACAATTGATTTTATGTGTTATTTATTAATAATCAATATTTCTTGCTCAAACATGAGAGGCTAATCTCCTTTGCTAGGGTTGTGGGAACCCTAACAGATTAGCTACGTAAAGAAAGTGTGAGACTAAATTGGCCTAGAGTTTCTACAAGTATCTTAATTCTTCTTCACAATAATTAGGCTCAAGTAGCTGTAGTATCTTGAAATTTCCTATATTCACATCCATTTGATAACCAAGAAGCTTGTGATTAGGAAAATAAGATTAAGACAGTGATACGATAACCAAGTATAACTAAGGCCATATCAAGGGGTAACAAGGTGACACCCTAAGATGATAACCAAGTCAAAATGGTGAAATTTATCTTCTAATTTGTAGATACTACCTATCTTTTAGGCTTTGCATATAGAACATTAGAATAATGGGGTTGATCATGAGAAATTTATGCAGTTAAGAAGCCAATGGGAACACAAACCTAGTGTTTGTTTTATATTAATTTCAACTCAGCAGCACTCAAGTCTTGGTTACTATTTGCAATTGATAACAAAATCCCCCTATTTACTTTGGTATACTGCTCGTGGATTGCATCAAGGCAAGCCACTATTCACGTTTTCCCTATGAGATGGACCCCAACCTTGTTGGATTACTATATTTATAATTGATAGCATTATATTTCTAGCAGAGGTATTGTAACGCCCCGAGTCTGTACCCCAGACACTACATGGTGCTCATAATCCTAAGGGACCATAAGCTAACCCATGACTAGTAACTGCTGCAATAACTGAATAATAATACTATACTATGCTCAAATTAGGAAGAAAATTTCCATAAGGTTCAAAACTATAAATAAATTCTGAGTACGGTATATCAATATAAAAACTGAATATCTGTCTATAAATACTCTAGTTTGAAATGCCCCTACTATCTAAACAAGGTATTGATGGGACAAGTTACCAATTAACTCCGACTACTAAAATAAATTGAGTATTGAAATATTGTAATGATAAATTTGTCCTTAAACAATGAGGAATCACCACTAGTCTACTGCTAATGGATCGGGTTACTAAGTATGATCGGGAGCCCGTGCATCTGAACCTATGATATAAGACATCATAGGGAAAAATGAAGGTATGCGTCAGTACTTTGAATATACTGGTATGCTAAGTGAGGTAGGATGAAAAGTATGGATTCATATGCATGAACAATACTGATTGACTAACATGAGTATAACTGATGAGAGTACATACATGAAATACATAAGTTGTAACTGAGGTCATGATAGCACTGGATACTGAGTTCTAAATTACTGATATTAGATTTTACTGATACTGTATTACTGTTAACTGCGTGACTGTGTCTGGAAGTCCTAGATTTGTGGAACTATTCTGAGCTCCATACTGAAATAAGTGATTGTGTCTGACTGTCTTGATTTATGTAGAACTGAACTGAGTTTTATTCTAAAGACTGAAACTAAAAGTGCGGGAGGTAATCATCTAACCTTCATGCCTCTTTCTAAAAAGATTGGGGTCTAACTTGCAACCCAAGTTAGAAGGGTGTCAGTACCCTGCCATGAGTAAAGACAACTGTGAGTTAACCCTATATGACAGGAAGCTCTTTCGTCAACCCTTGCTGGAAGGAAAACTTGTATGAGATATATCAACCCTAGTCTGGCAGGAAGATATCTCAACCTACAGTAGCTATAAAGTTTTATAATGCAGGGATTGCTCCTAAGGGTTAAACCCTCTGCTGGTAAGAATGCCCCCATCCCTGGGTTCACTTGGTGTGGAATCCTACTCCCAACTAAATAGACACCGAACTGATTCATAGTTCATACTAGGCTTGACTGAACTATTACTGATTATACTGTCTAACTGAACTAAACTTTCACTGAGTTTTCTTGACTAACCGAATACTACTGAATTCTATTGACTAACTGATGTTCGAACTAAATACTGAACTAGACTAGACTAATATTGAGTCTACTGAGTTTTTCCTGAGTTTTGTAACTAATTGAGAGTACTACTGATCATGACATTACTGAGACTATTTTGTAACTGACACTGGCTCTAGGTAAACAGCTAAATTGTTGGGTATTAAATAACCCCAGGACTCGAGAGGATCAAAAGTAAATCACTGCATGACTTTAGTAGCATAATGGTACTAGCTTGATAGTAATACATTCACTTAGACATTTTTGTCAAACACTTGTTATACATGAGATTGTGCATGGTTGAAATCACACAATAACATGTTATGCTTGGACTAGTCTAATCACATAAGCATTTTGAGAAACATTTGGGGAGCATGGGTATTTCACATATCAATAAACATGTAGTAATATCATGGATTCTACATTCAACTTGCAATTCAAGAGTTTGACATGTAGTTCATAAAATTCAATTCAAAGTTAAACTAGTTTGCATGAAACTTGGGACAAATCATGGAATTAGATAACCATTAACATCATAATTTTAATACATTCAAGATCAAACATGAAATCTATAAAATCAATTAACTTATATTTATAAAGAGTTTCTCAAACTCCAAGGGTGGAAGGAAACCCTTGGATGAAACTTCACATACCTTGGTATTCAAATTTGTGAAGAATGATGGAGTGTTCTTGAAGGGTGAATTTTGAATTTGAGATCGTAGGGTTTGCTTTTTGAGAAATTTTGAGAAAATTGAATGGATTTTACCTCTAAACGGGCTTAATTTTGCATTTTGGGGGATGACATAAGTTGAGAAAAGACCCAATTACCCCTGAGGACACAACTTTTTAATGAATAGAAATTGATTTAGCGACGTGCAGACTACCGTGTCGCATCATTGGCATCAACATGATAGTCAACGTGCTGCATTGATTACACATCAGTTCGCTAGAATTTGCATTGGGAGATAGGGAAAAATACTCATTGATAAGATGGGCGATGCGGTACATTTAGATCGCATCGATCCATTGGTTTGAGCTTTCAAATGTGTTTTAAATGAATTTCAAAAAAATTGAAACTTATCTAAGAACACCTACTGACCTTCCTAATCTTGATTAAACGTAAAAATCGTTACTTTAAGGTCATGAGGTTCGTGAAATAAAGTCACCAACTTACAAAGGATAAAATAACAATAACAACAATAAACCCAGAATATTCGCAGAAAAGTGGGGTTTGGGGAGGGTAAAATATACGCAGTCCATACTGCTACCTCCGAAGAAGTAGAGAGGCTATTTCCGATAGACCCCCAGCTAAAGATCGATAATAGTAAACAGGAGCGTAATGAAACATGATGGATGGCATAAATAAAAGGAATAAGACATAATAAAATAGAAATCAGAGAAATATAAAAATAAGGTAGATAAGTGCAATATGAGATAAGCGGTAAGCCATAGGGCATCTGGAATACAACCCCCACCTAGCAGTGACATACACGTAAAGACCAGAGACACCTGCCATACCCAGACCCTCCTGAATAGGGGCTCTTACCTATCAACACAGTCCTAGGATTACTTACCCGGATATACATAAGCTCTTCTAACTACTTGCTATAACCTACACACACAACCTAGCCTTCTACCCTCATCCATTAACTTCACACCTTCTTATCTAGGGTTATGTCCTCAGTAAGCTGAAGTTGCTCCATGTCATATCTAATCACTTTCCTCCAGTACTTTTTGTCCTACCTCCCCTTCTCTTAAATCCATCCAACACAAGCCTCTCACACCTACGAACTGCCGCATCTGTGCCCCTCCTCATCATATACCTAAACTATCTCAACCTTTTTTCCCGCATCTTGTCCTCCATCAAAGCCACTCCTAATAATCTCATTCCTAGATTTATCCCCTATAGTACGTCCAAAAATCCAACGCAACATTTTTATTTCTGCCACCTTCATTTTTTGAATGTGGGAGTTCTTGACTGGCCTTAATAAGCCGTTAAAAAGCTTTAAGGGTTGAGTTAAGGTTAGGATTTTGCTGGGTCTTACAATATCTCCCCCTTGGGAACATTTGTTCTCAAATAAGACAAACTAAGATAGGAATACTGATAGACTGAACTTAGATACTGGATATGCACAACTGTAACATAATTTCATATCTGACATAATTGATATGTTGAAATTTTGTACTAAACATGCATATGCGATGCATGAGTACATAGCAGAACATGATTCATAAAGCATGAATAGGATTGCTAATAAGGTGAGTTTCTCATATTAAACATGGATATCTGCTGCATAAAGTCACAACTTAATATGTAATGGTAACTGGTACTATGCCTTTAAAGGAAAATCTGAGCATGGAACTGAGTAAGTTCAAGGAAAAACTATTACCTTAGGCTGAGTCTGAGTTTGAGGGAAAGAGGTGAGGATATTTGGTCTGCATATCTGCTTCTACTTCCCAAATAGCTCCCTCAACATACTAATTTTGCCAAAGAACTTTGACTAGAGGGACCTCTTTGTTCCTTAGTCTGCAAATATGATAATCAAGGATTTTAACTGGAATCTCCTCATAAGAGAGGTTGTTTTGAACGTCGATACTCCCTACAAGGACTGCAACTGCTGGGTCACCTATGAATTTCTTTATCAAGGAGACATGGGACACTATATGGACTGAAGCTAAGTTTAAAGGCAACTCAAGCTCGTAAGCTACCTTTCCAAAATGGCTAACAATTCAGTAAGGACCGACATATCGGGGACTGAGCTTTCCTATCATGCCAAACCTATTCACTCCTTTCATAGGAGAGATCTTCAAATACACATAATCACCAATCTTACACTTGAGATCCTTTCTGCACACATATAAAATTTTTCTCGGATCTGAGCTGTCTTAAGCCTTACCCTAATCAACTAAAATTTTTCTAATGTATCAAATACTAAGTCAGTCCCTACCACTGCGGCTTCACCCACTTCAAACCAACTAATGGGATATTTACATCTCCTCTTATAGAGCACCTCAAACGAAGCCATCTGAATGCTAGAATGGTAACTATTGATATACGTAAATTCAATCAAAGGCATGTGGTCATCTTAATTACCTTTAAATTCAATGGCATATGCACACATCATATCCTCTAAAGTCTGAATGGTCCTTTCTACTTAACCATCTGTTTGAGGGTGAAAGGTTATACTGTGGTAGACTTGGGTATCAAGACCCTTTTGGAAGGCTTTCCATAAATGAGAGGTAAACTGAGTACCTCTATATGAGAATATAGGTATCAGAACTCTGTGTAATCTGAACAACTCTCTGACATAGAGCTTGGCATACTCCTCGGCTGAATTAAAGGTATCGACTGGTAGGAAATAAGCTGATTTGGTCATCCTATCTTCAATGACACAAACTAAATCTGCTGATGATAAGTATGAGGAAAACCCATCGCAAAATCCATATTCACCTCTTCCCACTTCCAAGAGGGAATATCAAACTCCTGCATAGACCCACTGGGTTTCTGATGCTCTATATTAACCTGCTGACATATAAATGACTTAGCTACAAACTCTACGATGTCTCTCTTTATCCCACTCCACCAATAGATCTCCTGTAATCATGATACATCTTAGTGGCCCCTGGATAAATAGAGTAAAATGCACCATGCACTTCTGCAAGAATCCACTATCTCAGATCATCTATACCTAGCACATATAGTCGACCCTGACAATGCAATACACCATCTCTTCCTTGGGAAAAAACCTCTATCTTTTGATCTCTGACTGATTCTTTCAGCTTAACTATGCTAGGATCCCGATCCTACTTTTCCTTCACCTAAAAAACTAGAGATAATTCAAAACTACTTTGCACCCATACACTACCTTTTGCTGAATCGACTAAGCGGACACCTAGTCGGGCAAGATGATGAACTTCCTGAGCTAACTTCTTCTTACCGTTTTCCACATAAGGAAATATACCTGTACACATCCTACTAAGAGCATCAGCCACTACATGGTCCTTTCCCGGGTGATACAGAACACTCATGTTATAGTCATTCAATAATTCCAACCACCTTCTCTGATGGAGGTTTAGGTCTTTATAAGAGAACACATATTGTAGGCTCTTATGGTTAGTGAACACATCAATGTGTACACCATACAAATAGTGCCTCCAAATCCTTAAGGAAAATACTAATGTTGCTAACTCAAGATCATAAGTAGGATAGCTACTTTTATGGGGTTTGAGTTGTCTAGACGTGTAGGCTATGGCCATACCTCTTTACATGAAAACACACCCCAAACCAACCCTGTAAGCATCACAATACACAACAAAGCCGTCTAAATAATCCGGTAGAGTCAAAACTAGGGCTGTAGTGAGTCAAATCTTCAACTCCAAAAAAATCTTCTCAAAAGAATCTGACCACTGAAATTTGACCTTCTTCTGATTCAATCTGGACATAGGGGATGAAATAGATGAAAATCCCTCAAAAAATCATCAATAATAGCTAGCCAAACCCAAGAAACTCTAAATATCTGATAAAGAGATGGGTCTGGGCCAATTTTTCACCGCTTTGGTATTTTGGTGAGAAAATCTAACGCCATCACAGGAAATAATATAGACAAGGAAGGCTACTGACCTTATCCGAAATTCCCACTTACTGAATTTAGCGAATAGGTAATGGTTTTTGAGAGTCTGCAATATGATTTTAAAATGGTCTAAATGATCATGCTCACTACAGGAGTATACAAAGATGTCATCTATGAAGACTATGATGATTATTTCCAAGTACTTCTTGAAGACACGGTTCATCAAGTCCATGAAAGTTGCTGGAGCATTGGTAAGATCAAATGACATGACTAAGAATTCGAAGTGACCATTCCGAGTTCTGAAAGTTGTTTTTGGAATATCACATTCTTTGACTTTAAGCTGATGATAGCCTGATTTGAGGTTTATCTTAGAAAAGTAACTGGCACCCTAAAGTTGGTCAAACAACTTATCGACTCTGGGAAGTGGATACTTATTCTTGACCATAACTTTATTTAGCTGACAGTAGTCTATACACATTTTGAGGGAACTATCTTTCTTATGTATGAATAGAACTGCTGCACCCCATGGGGACACACTGGGTCTGATAAATCCCTTCTCTAGGAGATTCTTCAACTGTTCTTTTAATTCCTTAAGTTCTGCTGGAGCTATTCTATATGGCGGAATAGATATGGGATGAGTATCTGGAAGAAGGTCTATTCCAAAGTCGATTTCCCTTTTGGGAGGAACTCTAGGAAGATCTTCGATAAACACGTCTGAGAATTCACATGCTACTGATACTGAATCAAGAGTAGGGGTTTCTAATCTAGAGTCCTGGACTTGAATGAGATGGTAGTCACATCCCTTAGATATCATTTTCCTTTCCCCAAGGTAGGAAACAAGTTGACCCCTAAGTGCTGAAGTACAACCCCTCCACTCTAGGATGGGATCATTCGGGAATAGAAACTGGATAGTTCTATTTCTATAGTTGATTGAGGTACAAAATGAATAAATCCAATCTATGTGAATAATTAAATCAAAATTAGTTATCTCTAATTCGACTAAGTCTGCTGAAGTGACTTTATGAGATACTATAATTAGATAGTTCCTGTATACTCACCGGGCAATGATAGATTTACCCACTGGGGTAGAGACTGAGAAAGGCCCTACTAGAATTTCTGAACTAACTCTAAAGTCAACAACTATATAAGGAGTTAAAAAAGACAAAGAACCTCCTAGATCTAGCAAAGAATAAACATGCAAATGATAATCTTGTTACCAGCGACCACATCTGGAGAAATTTCCATATCCTTTTGGGACTAAAGTGTATAGAGTCTATTTGGGCATTGTCCACTGGTGGTAATAGAGGTGGCACCATGCTAATTTGGGCAACTGGACTGAGTTGATGGATGGTTATGCTGACTTTATGAACACACCTGAGGATAGTGTCTAACTATGTGGCCTAGCTTTCCACATTTGAAAAATACGTCACTGCCAGCTCTACAGATACCTTAGTGGTTTCTGCCATACTTCTGGCAGAGAGGATTTGTTCGGGCACTGCTAACACTACCCTGGGGTTTAGGTCCTGACGCCCTATCTCTATTTCCATCTTTAAATTTTGACGCGTAAGCACTAGCTGAGGATGGAGCTGGAACTGAAGATTTTGGGTGAAACTAAGAACGATTACCACCTTCTGACTTAGGTTGAGTAAAGTTGAAAATATTTGTTCTCTCTTTCTTGTTCTGTATCTCCTTCTCCCTATTCTTAGCCTCCTCTATCTATTGAGCATGGACCATGAGGCTAGATATGTCCATCTCCTTAATCAGCATTGCAGTCCTACACTATTTAACTACACCGCTAGACACCCCTGACACAAACTTACTCATCTATACTCTACTATCTGTTACCACTTGTGGGGCATATCTAGATAACTGGGTAAAGTTAAGAGAATACTCTTGTACCATCATGTTGCCCTATCTCAGATTTATAAACTCTAAAAACATTATTTCCCTCAAATTTAGTGGGAAGAACCTATCCAAAAAAGCAATAGCAAACTCCTCCCATTCTATGGGCGCTGAATCTGCGACCCTCTCTGCTTTCCACTGTTTGAACTATGAGTGAGCCACATCCTACAACTAATATATGGCCAACTCAGCACTCTTAATAGCAGTCACCCCAAACTATCTATAACTTTCTTCACCTGATCAAGAAATTCTTGAGGGTCCTCATCTGACTTAGACCCAGTAAAAGATAGAGGGTTAATTCAGGTGAAGTCTCGAATCTTGGCTGTAATAGTATTGGCTACTGGGTTGACCAGAATGGTAGCTGAGCATTTATTTTGGGCTACCATAGAATGAGCTAGGGTGGTGAAAGCTGCACTGAATTCAGCGGGGAGACAAGTTCATCCAGAGGATCTGCCTGAATGGGCCAAGGTGCTAACTTTTTTTCGATTCTCCTTTTATTAGTCTTTTTAGGAGGCTTGTTCTATAAACAAAAAGGAGAGAACAGATTAGAATAAGATTTTAACTTAAGCTCATGCTCCATCACACATTATGAATGATAAAAGAATAGAAACTTTTCCCAAAAAATCTAATAGATTCCTATCCATAAGTGTGGCGCACTATACACCTATGCATAAGACTTTACTAGATAAGGCTTTTATACTTCCTAGTACTTTGTTAAACCTTTGGCTTTGATACCAAGTTTGTAACATCTCGAGTCTGTACCCCAGATGCTACACGGTGCTTATAATCTCGAGGGACCACAAGCTAACCCATGACTTGTACGTATTGTAATAACTCAATAATATTATTGTACTATGCAAAAATTAGGTTAAAACTTTCCATAAGGTTTAAAATTATAAATAAATTCTGAGTACGGTACATTAATACCAAAACTGAATATCTGTCTATGAATACTCAAATTTGAAAAGCCTTTACTGTCTAAATAAGGAGTTGATGGGACAAGTCCCCAAGTAACTTTGATTACTGAAATAAACTAAGTACTAAAATACTATAATGATAAATCTGTTCTTGAACAATAAGGACTAACCAATAGTCTGTTGCTGATGGATCGGGCTGCTAAGTATGATCAGGAGCCTGTGCTTCTGAGCCTATCATATAAGATATCATAGCGCAAAAGAAAGGTATGATTCAGTACTTTGAATGTACTAGTATGCTAAGTGAGATCGGTTGAGATGCATGGGTTCATATGCATGAACAATACTAGCTGAATAGCATGAGTATAACTGAATGAAAGTACATGCATGAAATATATATGTTGTAGCTAAGGTCATGATAACACTAGATACTGAGTTCTAAATTGCTGACTTACTAATATCTAAGTTTACTGATATTGTATTACTGTTAACTAAGTGACTGTGTCTGATAATCTTATTTATGTGGAACTATTCTAAGTTCCGTACTGAACTGAGTGACTGTGTCTAACAGTCTTAATTTATATAAAACTAAATTGAGTTCTATTTGGAAGACTAAAACTGGCTCTATGAGAGGTAATCATCTAATGGACATGACCCTTTCTGAATAGATTAGGGTCCAACCTGTAACCTCAGTTGGAAGGGTGTCAATAACGTGCCGCGGGTAAAGACAATTGTGAGTTAAATATCTCTAACAGAAAGATATTTTGTCAGCCCTCGCTATTAGGAAAAATCATATGAGATATATCTACCCTAGTCTGGTAGGAAGATATATCAACCTACACTGGCTAAGTAGTTCTATAATGCAGGGATTGCTACTAAGTGTCAAACCCTCTACTATCAGGAATACCCCCATCCCTGAGTTCACTCGGTGCTAAATCCTACTCCCAACTAAATAGACACTGAACTAATTCCTAATTCATACTAGGCTTGACTGAACTGTTACTGATTATACTATCTAACTAAACTAAACTGAGTTCACTAAGTTCTGCTGACTGACGAAATACTACTGAATTCTAGTAACTGACTGAGGTCTAAGCTGAATACTAAATTGGACTAGAATGATACAGAGTCTACTAAGTTTTTCCTGAGTTCTGTAACTGACTAAGAGTACTATTGATCATGACATGACTGAGATTATTCTATAACTGACATAGGCGCTAGCTAAACAACTAAATTATCGGGTATTAAATACCCCTAGGACTCGATAGCATGAAAAGTAAATCACTGCATGACTTTAGTATCACAATGGTACTAGCTTGCTATTAATACATTCACTTAGACATTTTTGTCAAACACTTGTTATACATAAGCTTATGCATGATTGAAATCACACAATAACATGTTATGCTTGGACTAGTCTAATCACATAAGTATTTTGACAAATAGTTGAGGAGCATGGGTATTTCACATATTAATAAATATGTAGTAATATCATGGACTCTACATTCAACTTGCAATTCAAGAGTTTCACATTTAGTTCACAAAATTCAATTAACAATTAAACTAGTTTGCATGAAACTTGGGACAAATCATGGAATTAGACAACCATTAATATCTTAATCATTAATACATTCAAGATCCAACATAAAATCCATGAAATCAATTAACTTTTATTTAGAAAGAGTTTCTTGAACTCCAAGGGAGGAAGGAAACCCTTAGATGAACACTTCACATACCTTGGTATTCAAATTTATGAAGAATGATGAAGTTTTCCTGAAGCTTGAATCTTAAATTAGAGATCCTGGGCTTTGCTTCTTGAGAAATTTTGTGAAAGATGAATGGATTTTGCCTCTACAGGGGATTAATTTTGTGTTTTAGGGGCTGACATAAGTTGGAAAAAGACCCAATTAGCCCTGAGGATAGGGCTTTTTAAGGATTGAAAACTGATTTAGCAATGCACAGACCGACGCAATGTATCATTGGCATTGATACAATAGCCAACGCACTGTGTCGGTTCACTAGAATTTGCACTGGGAGCTGGGGAAAAACACTTATCTATGCGATGGGAGAGACAACGCATCGAAATCGCATCGATTCACTGGTTTGAGCTTTTAAATCTCTTTCAAACAAAGTCCAAAAAATCCAAAAATTGTATGAGAACACCAAATGACATTTCTAATCATGATTCAACCTAAAAGTCATTACTTTAAGGTCATGAGCATCATGAAATAGAGTTGCCAACCTATGAAGGAAAAAACAACACTAAGTTTGAATACTTTGCTAAAGTTTTCTAAGTCTAGGAACCCTTAACAAGATTTAAAGGACTGAGTTAAGCGTTGGATTTTGTGAGGTCTTATAGGTGTAGTTTTGGGTAACATCAAATTTTAGCACCGTTGTCAGGGAGAACGCTTTGAGTAGTGAATAGAAATGGTGAAGTTCATAGGTTTTTACTTTTCTTTTTTTTTTGGCATACATCGGTGTATGCCAAGAACTAGGAGTATATGGAATTCCTTACTCCCTTTTGATCCAGAACCAAAGAGAATTCTTCAAACACCTAGAAGGATATCAGTACAAGTTTGTCATGGGGTGCAAGATCCCTCACCTATGGACCCAAATGTGGTACTCCCGCGTGTTCCATTAGATCCACAAAATATTGCAGACATACGAACTTAACAACTGTTAAAGCAAGAATATAGAGAACTAGAAGAACCCAGACTTAATGTAGAGGTGGCAGTAGCTCAGTAAGGATTGGTACAATTGAGACAGTTTTTTGTTCTTCGAGTTCAGAGAGGTAGGGCTTCATTTATTCCAACATATCAACACTTAGACTCATATAAAGATCTAGGTTATGTAGAGACTATAGAGTTTAGAGCCATTGTTCCCTCTCCTTTAGCCCCTAATTTGAAGTTTGATATCACTAGTGCTATGATCCAATTGCTAAATATGAAGGGTGTGTTTTTGGGAGCTTCAAAGGATGATGCAAATATGAACCTTAAAATTTTTCTTGGGATACAAACAAATTACAATATTCCAAGGGTTAGAAAAGAAGCATTAAAATTGAGGTTGTTCCAATTTTATTTAACTGGAGAAGTATCTTTATGGTTAGGGAAACTTCTAAGAGGATCTATCAGTACTTGTCACAATTTGAAGATACAGTTTTTGAGAATATTCTTCCTTCTCGCATGGATGTTATAGTTGAAGGATGAAATTTACAATTTTAGATAGTTTTCTGTAGAGTCTATGTATGAAGCATGGTTTTGATTCAAGAAGAAGTTGAGAATGGTATCAAATCATAGAATTAGAGGACCTAACTTGTTTGAGATCTTCTGTCGATAATTGAATGATATCTCAAAAGATATGATAGATACTATTTGAGCAGGAGCATTTATGCGTCTTTGATGGGAACCTGCACAAGTAATGCTGGATGATATTGAGATTACAAACAGAGGATGGTATACTCAAGATTAATAATGTGGTGGTGGTACATATGCTATTAGAGCAACAAATATGCATGGAGCATCGAATGATATGGTAGCACAAGAGGTTGCACGGCTTTGTACAAATATTAGGTTCGTTACAAAACAATTTACATCAATTAGTGCTGAGAAGGTGAACGAGTAGTGGCAAGGGGTCTACCTCAAAACCATTCTAATATAAAGAAGAGATAAAGTATCTTCATCGTAGATTGGTAGATTTCTAAGATCAAGGGCAAGGAAATCAAGGTTGGAACTATTATAATAATAAATATAGAGATAAGAGCAGAGATAGAGATGGTGATTGGCAGTGTATGGATGGATGACTATAAGGAGAAGAGTGATAAATATATTCTACCAAGGAGTAGAGATTAGAATCCAGAAGGAAGGCAATCCTGGCCAAGACAGTCAAATGGTAAGAAAGTCAATAAGACTTCTTGAAGGATATAAAAGTTGATTTGTCAGGGTTGAACTAGAAAGTTGCATCACATGCTATAGTAATCAAGTAGTAATTTGGTTAGATATCCGCCGTAGTGAATCAGAGAAAGGCTGGCACTCTTCTAAATAACACAGGGGTAAATTCCAGAAATGATAGTCAATGCTAGGCCATTACCACTCGGAGTGGTAAGGTTAATATAGATCCACCTGTACCCACAACTAATGAGAAGAAGAGTGAGGATGAGCTAATTCATATGGGGAGCAACAGCAAGCCAAATGAAGAAGAAGTCAAGGATACAGAGCCTATGTAGAAACCCATTCTAAGACGACATCCTCCCTATCCATAAAGACTGAAAAAGAAACAAGAAGAAGGTAAGTATCAAAAATTTCTATCTATGTTAAAAGAGTTGACTATCAGCATACCACTAGTAGAGGCATTGGATCAGATGGAAGGATATGAAAAATTCATGAAGGATTTGATCACCAAGAAGAGGTCAGTCAGTTCTGAGCCAGTAGATTGTATTAATCATTACAGTGTTATGGTTACTAGATCTTTAGTAGAGAAGAAGGAGGACCCTGCCACTTTCACAATACCGTATACTATCGAGTCTTTCAACTTCAGTCAAGCATTATGTGATTTAGGGCCGAGCATAAATCTCATTACCTTGGTTGTATTTAAGAAGTTAGGGTTAGGAGCTCCCAAACCGACCACCATGAAACTAGTAATGGTTGATAGGATAGTAATGAAGCCTGTTGGTATCCTTTATGATGTTTTGGTAAAAGTATCTTCTTTTATATTTCCTACTAATTTTGTTATATTAGACTGTGAAGTGGACTTTCAAGTCCCCATTATCTTGGAAAGACCATTTTTGGCTATAGGTATGACACTGATTAATATGGAGAAAGTATATCTGATGATGTGACTCAATAATGAATAGGTGACATTCAATGTATGCAAATCTATGAAGAAGCCTAAAAAATTGAGAGTGATGTCTATGATTTATGTAGATGATGAGGATATAGATTCATTCCATGATTTTGATGCAGTTAAACTGTGGTATGATGGTTCTAATATGAATATTCCTATTGAAGTGAGGATAGGTGTTGAAACTCTTGGGGCTGTGATTACGTATTTTGACTCTGAAGGTATCGAGAAGTATGAGGAGTTGGTGAGTGCATTGCATGGTGATAGTTATAATTATGCAACAAAGAATCTTTATCTAGATTTAAAGAACAGAACAACTCCACCTTCTTGCCCATCTATTAAGGAACCATCGATTTAAGAATTGAAGGCCCTCCCATCTCACTTGCAATATGCATTTTTGGGGGCCAACAATAATTTTTTGGTTATTATGGCAGCTGATATGAGCTAGTCAGAGGTAGAAGAATTATCATCAGTATTGTAGAATTTCAAAAGGGCCATTGGATGGTCCATTGCACATATTGTGGGAATTCCACATGGTTTGTGTACTCATAAAATTCAGCTTGATCCAGATTGTGTTCCATCTATTAACATAAGTTTCGACTCAATCCTCCTATGCAGTAGGTGGTAAAAAAGGAGATTATCAAGTGGTTGGATACTAGTATAGTATTTTCCATTACTAATAGTAAGTGGGTTACACGATTTAATATATACCGAAGAAGGGCAGAATAACTGTGGTGCCTAACGAGAAGAATGAGCTAGTGCCTTTGAGACCAGTCACTGGATGAAGAGTATGCATGGATTATAGGAAGATGGATGCTTGGACTTAGAAGGATCATTTTCCAATTTCATTCATAGATCAGATGCTGGACAAGTTAGCAGGCAGAGACTGGTACAATTCTCTTGATGGGTACTCCAATTACAATCAAATAACTATCGCATCAAAAATCCAAGAGAACACTACCTTTACATGTCCTTATGTCTATTTTCTCTGATATAGTGGAATAAGCAATTAGAGTTTTCATGGATGATTTTTTAGTTATGGGGGACTTTTTTTATGATTGTCTACATCACTTGGGTAAAGCTCTAGTAAGGTATAAAGAATCCAACTTGGTACTTAATTGGGAAAAGTGCCATTTCATGGTCAAAGAAGGAATTATACTTAGGCACAAAATTTTAAAGAGAGGAAGGTAGGTTGATTGAGTAAAGTTTAAGGTGATTGAAAAATTACCTTATCCAATTTATGTAAAGGGAATTCAGAGTTTTCTAGGGCATTTAGATTTTTATTAGCGATTTATGAAGGACTTCCTAATGATGAAGCAAGAAGTGTGACCACATTTTTGATAAAGAATATTTTTTCTCGATTTGGTATACCAAGTGCTATTATTAGTGATAGAGGGTTAGTTTTTGCAATCATCTATTCTAAAGTCTACTTTAAAAATATGGAGTGAATCAGAAGGTGGCAACACCTTATCATCTGCAGACTAGTGGACAAGTTGAAGTATCCAATAGATAAATCAAGTCCATATTTGCAATGACTATGAATGCCAATAAGACTGATTGGGCAAGAAAGTTAGATAATGTGTTATGGGCGTACCATACAGCTTACAAGACTCCCATAGGTTCGTCACCCTATCAGCTCATGCATAGCAAGGCTTGCCATCTACCAATTGAGCTTGAATATAAGGCACTATGGGCATTGAAGAAGCTGATTTAGATTGGAAGAAGGCAGCTAAATCTAGGTTGAATGGAAAAATATGTTGGATGAAATCTAGATTTGAGCTTATGAAAGTTCAATACTTTACAAAGCGAATATGAAGCTGCATCATGACTGCAAGATTGAGAAGAGAGTATTTGAAAAAGGTGACCAAGTTCTTCTTTATAATTCTAGGCTTCATTTGTTTCCTGGAAAGCTAATATCTAGGTGGCATAGTCCATGCACTGTGACAAGAGTGTTTACCTATGGTGCATTAGAAATAATGAAGGATGGCATAAGTGTATTCAAGGTAAACGGACATAGAGTAAAGGACCTTATGGGAAATATAGAAGAAGTAAAGGAACTAGCTGATATAGACCTAATGAAGTCTTGGTAATCAAGGCAGTTGTGTCATGCCACGATTTGGTGAAGTCTAAGTATCCAACTTAGTCACATTGTGCCGCGATATTAAATCAAGCGTTGCATCAGAGGCAAACCATGTTTTTTGTACTTATTGAAATTATAGGGTAATGTTTTTGTTCAATGTATAGGGCTAAGGAATACCGACAAAATCTAGAAAAGCTAAAAAGGTATCATACATATTCTTCATGAGTCGTATCTATATGGTATGACTCATGAGTAGGAGTCGTAATGACCTGAAAGATAAATCAGAATTAGAAATTAAGTTCAGGAAAAAGTACGATTCCTGGTATGAGTCGTACCTTTTGGGTACGATTTATGACCAAGAGTCGTACCCACTCCAGAACCTAGGTAAGTTTTCTAGCCATACGAGTCAAGGAAATGACCCATAAGCCAGGATACGATTCGTATCGACAATTCATACCCTGTCTTACCAGGTAAGTTCTCGAGTTGACCCGGTCCAAAACCTAAATTAAAAAAGGGGAAATAAACTCAATCAGTTACCTGACACATACAACTCGTATCCGATACATTTTTCACTCAAATTTAAACACCAAACCATAAATTGAAGTGTTTTAAAATTGATTTCACTACCATCATCTTCCAATCATTCAATTATTGTGCTTAAACTCAAATTTGGGAAGTAAAAAAATTCAAACTCGAGATTTGCTAACTCTCACTCATCAAGTAAGTTCCCAATCATATTTTCTTTACTTTTAAAGTAAAAATAAGTTATGCTTTTCATTGTAAAAATGTTTTGAATAGAAGTTATGCAAATATTGGGTAGAAGATAGCATGGTGTGGTATATTGTGGCAAAAATTGAATTCAAGGAAGAAATAGGATTTAGAAATAGATTTTTGATATATTCATATGTTTAAAATATTGGATATAGCTGAATAGAGGAATAGGTAATTTGGGAATTTCGTCAGAGTCAAACTTTAAAGTTGGAATTCGATGTTAAAGTGGATACGAGACTCCTTACGACTCATACCCATCGATGTTGGAGTTGTAATAGGACTCATACCCACTGACAATATGGAAATTTACCAAATTCAAGGTTCTAGAATAGATACGACTCAACCATATGAGTTGTATCCTGACCTCATGACTTGTATACATTAATCATACCCACCTAGGAAGAATGAGAATAGAATAAAGGTTTTTGATCAGCTTACGAATGTTGTTCACGAGTCGTAACTAGTCCTTATGACTGGTAAGGAGGAGTCGTAAGATGACCCGAGAACAATAATCATATACTTTCTATGATATTACTCAACTATACGAGTCGTACCAAATGGGTACGACCAGCACCTACCACTCATACCCATTCCAAAAAAGGCACATTAAACTTTAGTTTTTAACTTTTCTTTTATTCTCTTTCATTAGTTACTAATATTAGTATACTTGAAGGAAAATGCCTTCAAAGAATGCATCCTCATCCAAAATAGTCACTAAAAGGGAAACAAGCAACGACCCATTGAAAGTGAGGAGTCCAGTATTTTTGGGTTTGAATCCACATCTAAAAGCAGTGGAGAAGAGTATGACAGAACTACATCTAAGAATGTCGCGACTAAAGAAAAGTTACCTGCTAAGTCAAAAGAGAAGAAAGCAGTTCCCCAAGAATCTAAAACACCGCCACCAAAGAGACCAAGGAAAAAGAATGTGATAGTCCCTCCCTTACCCATAGACACCAGTGCCAATTAATGTCGATAATGATGAGGCTGAGTTTAGCTCAATCAAGAAGAGTGAAAATGAGGCTTGGGGTCTCAAGGTAGAGGCTACCCCAATAGAAAGACAAGATCCCCTACTCTCACTGGCCCCTGCTCTGATGCCCATTGTAGAATGATGGGGCTACCCTATTATACAAGAGATATTTAACACTGGGCTATCTCGTGTACTAGGCAATAAAATAAAGCGAGTGTTGCATGAAAAAAAGAGAATGACTACTGCAGGGATGGCTGAGTTACCTGAGTTTACTGAACGCTTTAGGTAGTATGGGTTTTAATGGATGATGAGTTGATTAGGTAGATACAACGAGGTGCTTGTTCATGAGTTCTATATCACATATAAAGGAGAACTTCAGCGGTAATATCCATAGGGTATGTTGTGGAAGGGAGGCGAGCCTATTACCTCCCTAATGATTTGAGGTATGCATGTTGATATCTTTTTCCAGACTATTGGGAGATTTTTGTAAAGACCAAAATATCAAACTCCCGCTAGCATAACTAAAATGGATTATAGAATGTTGAAGATAAGAAAGATCACTAACCAAACGTTATGTACTGAGGATAAGATGGCAATGTTCAGATGGATAGGTCAGAGGATCACTGCACATGGTGAGAATAATACTTGTGTTAC
>NC_061111.1:173071874-173114927 GCF_002878395.1 Capsicum annuum
ATAGGTCAGAGGATCACTGCACATGGTGAGAATAATACTTGTGTTACAAGCGGTATTGGTAATTTATAGAAGATAAAGAAGAGTACTCTTACCTTTGAGGGTAAGGCATAGTGAAAAATAGCCCAACACAGGATATGTCCAATGATAGGTGATGATGTACTGAGACCAGTCGGGGCAGTGATGATACCCGAGGTTAATGAGATGATTGAGGCCTGGAGGACTTTTGATATCAAGCTTATTTAAGATGCAGCTAACCCATTAGCCTGACCTATAAGGTAGGCTGTGGATGCAATAGAGGGAGTTTTCTCACAAGATTACCAGACAGATGCCCCAACTACAACTGAGACTACTGAGAAAGGTGCATAGACTGAGGCTGCACCCACAGACCCAGCGAGCACTTCTAGTGCCCTACTGCCAGTCCAGTCTATGCCACCTAGGCAATGTGGTACACCTCCTTGTGTAATGTTGATTTCTCAGGCTGTATAGACAGAAGTTATGACCAAATTAGCTACCTCACTATGGAGGTAAGATATATATAGGGTGGAGTACAAATTCAGATCGATCATTAGTTTGAGGCACAGGATAGGTAGGTGCCCAATGTTGCTAATATCTGAGCTGAGATTGCAAAAATAAAAAAGATGGTCACTGACTTTATGAGAGGTTGATTGTTGAAGAGCTAGTTGTGAAGACTGTGAATCCTACAGTCTAGGTGCCTAACATTTGGGCAGATCCGTATAATGTACAGGTGGAGGATAATAAAGAGAAGAGGTGTGAGAATAAGAGGAAGAGGGAAAAAAGAAAAAGAGGACATGAATAAGGACAGACATATGAGTAAGTAAGATGAAAAGGACCGTCGTACGAGGGTCTGATAGATGGCCATAGGAGCTAGTTGATCGAGACCACCTATTGATGAGGCTGATGGGGTTGATGTTGTACTCTCTGTTATTTATCGAGTCTCGGTTGGGACAGTTGCTGAGGAGAGTTAGACCCAATCTTAGGGCTCATATTTTAGTGTTGAAGGTTTTATGCCTTGAGCACATAGGTATGACTTTTACCCTTACTTTCTTTATATATTTAGCACTGGGGACAATGCAATAATTTAATGCGGGGTGCGGGTACCAAAAATTTTTGGAGCAATTTGAAAATTTTCAGATGTTGCTAAAATTAAAAGCCTGTTATGACTTACAAGTTTGGTGCAGGCAACTGAGATAGGGAGTAGATGAGCGCGCCTATGGCAGCGGATATTTTTGATTTCTCATAATGATTTTTATGGATTTTGAAAAATTTCAGGTGTATTGAAATGATTTTTAATGTTGTTTTGGTTTTTACCTTGTGATTGATGAAATACTATTGATTTGTCCTGAATTTTAAAATAAAATTATGAAAGTAGCGTCCCCCCAAAATTTTTTTTTTGTTTAATGAATTACATGATTTGTATATTTGTTTAAGACTATTGAGTATCTGATAATGGAATTAGAATTAAGGATAGAAAAATTGGGACAACACTATTGCATAGTTAGATAACTGGTACTTAGTAATATAGCCCTGTGCAAGTGCGTGTAAGGGTTACTGAGTTCCCAGTTGTGCTGGAATATAGAACTTGCCTGGCTACTTTTACTTAGGTCAGGGATAGCTAGGTAGAAGATGATCATAGGCCTTTTTTGTGTGAGTCCACTTAAGATTAAAATGCCTGAACAAAATGAAAAAATCCCCTTTATTCAAATATTTGAGTTTTAATAGACCAATTTTTCTTATTACACCTATCACCTTCCCGTTAAACTTATAATGAATCTATTTTTGCCTGGTCCTCCTATGGACACTGTGTATCTCAACTCAGGTGAATCCCTTAAGTTAGGTGGCTTTTATAAGGGTGCATAAGAGAAAAGCTAGAATGAAGAAAAATGTGTACAAGGAAAATAGTTCAAACATGGGCAGGCATGATGTAAAGAAAAGAAAAAAAGTACAAGGTATAGAAAAATAAAAATAATAAGAAAAATAAGTGCTAGAAAGGAAAATATGACACAAGTGGAATGTGCTTAGAAGAAAAAAAGAGACGTAAGGGTGGAAACCAAAGAAGTCAACAATAGTGGACACCAAAAAAAAATGTAGTGTCTAGGAGGCTTAGTCACTTTAAATATCCATATATATCATGCCAGCCCCAGTCCTATGTTACAAGACAAATAAAGTCCTATAGTGATCTAACTGTGACTATCTGACAGCTTAGGAAAAGAGCATAAGGGCAAGCCTATGGTTTTTTGTGCACACCGGTGATAGTTATTTGTGAGTGAAAGAGTCATTTATTATATCCGTGCATAGAGTAGTCTATCCATGAAGAGTGAATAGGATTTCATTGTCTGTGAGTACACATGGGTTATTTTTCTAGGGTGCTATATTGTTTGATGACTTTAAAGCATATTTATGCCCAAGTGTCTATTGCTAATGTCGTGCCATCATCGGATCCTTGCGTGTTTCTATATGTGCTAAATTTCCATACACAAGTTTGAGTTGTAAAGTTGAAAAATTAAGAGGGGGAACAAAAGGATTAAAATTTAATTCAAAATCATTGCCATGTGCTTGCTTGAGATCTTCCTGTTTAAGCATACTCTCTATGCTAGAATTAGTAATTTAGTTTTGTTTGCCTGAGGACATGAAAAATTTTTAGTTGAGGGTGTTGATGTGGCAAGGAAACACGACACTTTTTATACTTAAAACCACAAATTTATGCGCGAACTTAGGGTATTTTGTTAGATATGATGCACTTTGGTGTGAATTGTAGGAAAAAATGGTCAACAATAGTACTTGAACAAAAACCAAGGAAAAGATCTGAAAAACCCCAACTTCAATTAGTATACGAGTCAGCACCTAAATCGTAAACAATCAATACTACTCATTATTGAATCGTACGAATAACAGAACCAAAATCCAAACTGAGGAGCCAAGTATGAGAAAGACTCAAGGACCCCAGTAGTAAGTTAGGGAACAATTCGTATGGATAACAAAATCTGAGCTACTATGTAGGAGTGAAGTGCCAAAGCTATACGAATTGAAAGTCTGAGTACGACTCATATAGGGATATCATATACAAACTAGTGTTAAAGACTTGAAAAGACTAAAGTCCTAGGTAGATACGAATAAAGGACACAAGTTGTATACAAAGTTATACCTCGTAATCCAAAGTTGTATGCTGAATAGGGAATTGAATCCATGGTAAGAGTAGACACTGGAACAATTACAACAAGGCAGGGCACGACTCGTAAGCTGAAGATATAAGTGAAGACCTACTCGTACTGACTGCCGAGTAAACTTTAATTTTTTTATTTTTAATAGGATTTTTACGTTATTTTGAGATACTATAAATACCCTAGGGCTTATATTTTATTAGGTTACACCTCATCACATTCTTTTATGTGCTATTACATATTATTACATACTTTTAAAATTGTTCTTGAGATTTTAGGGTTTTATTCAATTAAAGACTTTGAAGTTCATTCATCTTGTTCTTGTGCAACTAATTTAATTTGTACTTCATTAATAATCATGGTTTCTTTCAAAAACATGAGCGGCTAATATCCTTAGCTAGGGTTGTGGGAACCCTGGCGGATTAGCTACATATAGGAAGTGTGAGACTCAATTGGTTTAGAGTTTCTGCATGTATCTTAATTCTCCTTCACAATAATTAGCCTCAAGTAGCTGCAGTATCTTGAGATTTCCTACATTCACATCCATTATATAACAATGAAGTTTGTGATTGGGAAAAGAAGATTAAGACAATGATATGATAACCAAGTATAACTGAGGTCGTATCAAGTGGAAATAAGGTGACTTCCTAAGATTATAACCAAGTTAAAAAGGGTGAAATTTATCTTCTAAGAAGTAGATAATACCTATATTGTAGGCTTTGCATGTATAACAATAGAATAATTGGGTTGATTCTGATAAATTTATGTAGTTAAGAAGCCAGGGGGAACACAAACCTAGTGTTGGTCTCATATTGATTTCAACTTAACAGAACTTAAGTCTTGGTTAATATTTGAAATTGATAACAAAATCCCCCCATTACTTTCTTGCACTGCTCTTGGATTATATTAAGTCAAGCATCTATTCAAGTTTCCCCTATGGGATCGACCCCAACTTTGTTGGGTTACTATATTTTCAACCGACCACACTATACTTCTAGTAGAGGTGTAGTTATGGGCGACATCAAGAAAATAGAGTAAGGTAACTCTTGAGTGGAAAAGGTAGTTGTAGTTGTGTAACCTTTGTGTAGAAGGTGGTATGTCTCTCTATGGTGATTGGATAATATTATAGAAAAATTTGTAGATCATATGGTAGTTGATGGAGGGAGTGATTAACCATGATAATTTGTTATTTAAAATATGGAAGGATCTTAGAAAGTATAGTTATGGTGGTTGTAGAAATCATTTCTAGGTTGTGAACTAAAAGAGACAGATTATCTAATATGTTATGAGTAGAGACTCACTAGTGTTTAAAAGGTCTTTAAGTTAGTTTGGATTTATACATGGGTAAGTAGATATGATGCGATAAAGTAGAATATGTTGATAAGATCGTAATGGGTTATATTATGAGATTAAGATCGACTACCCTTATTATGTGAGTTTACCCCCGTGATTTTTTTCTCTAGTAGTGGTAAACTAGTACAGGATGTGAGAAGAAGTGTTGTAAATTCTAAGGTGTAGTAGTAATGTAGTGGAGAGGATGAACTTCTAGGCCATAGTTAAGTGAAATAGAAGATTTAGGTTGATTTTTTCTATTCGACAGACTAGTATAGTATGTGCTATGCTCCATAAGTGGGACATGATTAATGCCTTACTCTAATCTTGAACTTTAGATGTTGATCATGATGATAGGATGTTTGCTCAAGAGTAGTGATGAAAAATTTGTGGGAATGAATTAATAGGCTTGATACAGTGTGTGAAAGAGGCCTAGGTTGATAACTTATTAAAAGTTTGGGTGAAAAATTATGATGTATATATGTATATGAGGATGATTTTTTGAGCAATGAGATTGTCACAACCCAGGTGTTTGTGAAGCCTAAATTGTGCTTAAAATAAGCCTACATTGTCCATAGATCTAGTATACAGCTCCCTGAGAGAGGTTCTGATACATTACGGAATGTTTGGACATCAAAAATAGGTCGGGCATAAAGAAGGGTGAATTTTCATTGACTTTGCACTGCGAGGGATCCGCGAAGGCTCACTTCCTCAACTTTGTGCTGCGCTATACACCGTAAAGCTATTGCTTCGCGTTGGGCTTTGCACTGTAAAGTTGGAGGTTTACCTTGGACTTCATACTATAGACCTCTCTTTTTCATTGGCGGGACTTCGTTTTAAGAGAGTATTAAGGTTATTTTTGTCCTTTTATGTCTTATAGACCATCCATTCTTTTTATAACCCTTTTTTAAGCCTTAAAACTTCTGTATTATCTCAAAAGGGTCACTCTTCATTCACAAACTAAGGTTAAAATGTAGTGAGGTTAGAGTTCAAGCTTAGAGGCTCGAGAAAGTTGAGATTAGTTCCCTAGGGAGGAAGGTCATAGCAACATGTTATTACTTTTTATATATTCGTGTATTAGGGTGATCCTAGAATTCATGGGTATAGAGGTAACCCCCCTTTGTGGTTAGAATTGTGGTTATAGATTTGATAAGATGCTATGCCCGCAAGTATAGGATTGTTACTTTGATCTACGGGGAGATGTTATGTCTGCAAGTATAGGATTGTCACTTTAATCTAAGAGGGATATGATGAATTAAGGTAGCTATTGAAAGAATCACGATAAATCTATTCCTATTCAAACAAACTCCTCCTACTTAAATTTAATGAGAACATTTTACTAATATCTTACATATTCAAGTCATGCCTATTCCTAAGGTTGGAATTCTCTATGTAACTTATGTCCATGTTCTGAACTCCAAACAAGAAGCTTCAGTGTCTCAATAATCAAAGTTTTCAAGTATTCAATCTCTATGTCAAGATGCTCATGATCTATAAAAATCTATGTCCCATACCATGCTTAGCTCTAAGAAACTATGCTTTCTATATGTTACCGATTCATTTTATGTTGGGTCTATCCAAAGCGATAAGGTTTATGCATTTTTAGTTTTTAAATGAGGAGCAACAGCTTTAAGTGGCAATCTTTGTCTCAATCATCGACTACATGTATCTTAGTTTTATGTTATAAAACACATGATATATGTGCGCATGTTTCTTACTATGTCCAGTCCTAAGAACTCATGTTATGCTATGTTTATGACCGAACGATCCTCTATTTATAATCAAGACATTTGGAATATGAAGCACTTCATGCCTATTGTAATGTATCTTATATATCAGACTCCACGTTTAGTAGATCAACTTATTATGACCCAAATTAACTACTGGACCGTGCTGGCACCTATGCTAATCTAAGCAGCTAAGAGAACCCTTATTACACAACTATAAATATGCGAAAGATTTCTATTTTAAGAGAATACTGGATTAGATATAATATGGTAAATTAAATACTAATAAATAAACTTTTTCAAAAACTTCTTACAAGTGTGCTTTACCATCCCAAGACTTGGTCAGACATGTACAAAAGCTATCTACTACAACATAGACTGACAATAAAATAAATTATACAAAGACTTTAACATCTGCCAGGAAGAAAGTACAGAAGTTAGTGTTGAATATCGTCATCCATCGTGTAACTGCAACTAACCTACATCCAGTCTACACTCTAAGAAGGAATGTAGAAGAGTAGGGTCAGTACAACCACACGTACTGGTAGGCATCATCGGCCGACCATGTTAGTTCATATGATCATTAAATAGAATTAACGAAAATAAATCATGACATCTTGAATGGAATATAATTCAACTAAGGTTGTAGTAATATTATTACTTTACCTATATAAGTTACAGCATCCAACTACTCTTCCACCACCATCAATACTATATTTGCTACTAACACACTCTCGCCTCATTAATTCACACCATCAACCATAATCTAACGCTAATACATCATTATTCCTCTTTATTCACCTTATCTTTTTCATTACTCATATTCACTGGAACAAACCCATAATCATAGACAACTTACACTAAATTCTCCGGCTAACAATCAAATGCTCTATTATAATATTAAAGAATGATAACTGGCCATTCTAGTACGCTACCATTAAAATGCGTATAAATGAAGCAAGTCAACCCTCATATAAGTAAGTACAAGTTTCACTTCTTCAAATATATATCACACAATCAAATACCCAATGAATTAACAATACAACACTAATAGATAAAACAGTGCTCACAAGAAAGCCACATAACCATCAAGAGCATCAACCATACTATAAACATCCACAGACTCAACACAAAAATGTACACACATGGTATGGGACTTATTTTTGCCCGAATAGTCATCACCTGCAGGGAACAATCTATGTTCATGTACCATACCAGCATGGTATCCAATCCACCATATACTTATCCATATCGGCGTGGTACCCGATCCAATATATACATACCCGTACCGGCATGGTACCCAATCCAAAATATACATAACCGTACCGGCGTGGTACCCGATTCAACATATACATATCTGTACAGGCATGGTACCCGATCCAACATATATATATCCTAACTAGCATAGTACCCAATCCAATATACACATATTCGTACCAGCATAGTACAAAATCCAACATATACATATCCGTACCAGCGTAGTTCCCAATCTAACATATACATATCCATACCGGAGTGGTACCCGATCCAACATATACGTACCGTACCGATGTGCTACTCGATCCAACATATTCATATCCGTATTGGCGGGGTACTTGATCCAACATAAACAAGTAATATCTATATCAAATTTAAACCACCTCACAACGTATAATACGATGTACCAAGTTTACAAGTACACTTAAAGTCATAAGACAATTCCATCAAGCAAATTTTCAATAATCATTTATACACGTCTTAACAATCTAAAAAATATCAATTTCAAGCCGAATATCAATCAACAAGTATCCAATTTAGGAGTTATCATTATCAAACAAGCCATTTATAGGCACAATTCAATAAACCATCAGTATCACCAATTTAGCATCTCATGGACATCTAATAGATATAAAATTTTTATCAATATCAAAAAAAGTTTATCATAAAATAAATTACAATTTACTTCTTACGCATACAAGTCACTATTAAGCCTTAATTACTCATTAATTATTAAAAATATCATTATCTTCATAAATACCACAACTTGGGTTCTAACATCACCACGTATAACAAGCACATTCACGTATATCATTATCCTCTACTGCTTTCCACATTATACAATCACCACACTAATTCAAGTAATCTATTTCTTACATATTACTATGCTCAACAATATTCGATCTTAGCATAATTGTCCTCATCATATTATTTCACAATGCATACAACTTAGTACCATTACAACTCAACTAGGTTCATCACTAGAACAACCAAAACTTTTATGTCCACATACTTCATTTACAATAATCTTGTTGTGAGCACATATCACATAATATCACAAGTATTACATAATTAATCAATGATGTAGTTTTCGGGATTAAAGTTAAGTACTCGTGTATTTATACACCTCAACTCCATGCCCGCAGGCCTAGACGTGTTTTCTCCCATCAATTCTAAATTATGAAAATATAAAATAACACAATCTTCTACTCATTAAACCTAGCCTACCTAGATGCCAAGTTTATGAATGAAGCAAGCCACAGTAAGAATGTTATTTCTTTTCCTTCTTGCCTTTGATTAATCAATCATCTAAAAATCACGTAATAATAAGAGTAATTATAAAATTACTCTTCAAACAAATATATCTTGGGGTTTCAAACTCACTAGTTCTATCCTTAATTCAAGGTTTATATAGTTTCCCAATGTTAGTTAGCCATTAATAAGCTCTTTCAAGCTTAACTCATCTCCATTAATAGAGTTTTTATGCTAAGGGTCTCATTTTTACGGAATTCAAGGTTCCTAACCATCAAAATTTATAATCTACTTTATGAAATTCAAGTTAGGAATATTTAATTTATAGTTTAGAATCATCTCTAGGTCACATTAAAAACACCCATGAGTCCTTCACAAAAGAATTCCCCCATTAAAGGTCCTAAGATGTTAAAGGATTAAAAAACGAAGAGAATAATGTAAAAACTTACCTCAACGAGGGAATTTCACCTTAAGCCTTGAGAAATCACCTCTCTAGTTTTGGAGAATAAAATTTGGGGTTTTTCAACTTCAAAAACGGCTGAAGTCGATTTAAATACAACCAGAATTTTTGCTACAGCGAAATCCCGTTTCAGTCCAGACAGTGATCAGTAAAACAGTCATAACTTTTTATTATGAATTTGGATTGAGGAACGGTTTGTTGTGTTGGGAAGAGGACTCAGAGATCTTTGATTTGATTGTTAATGGGAACACTAAATCCTTATATTCTATGAGATATGATCGTTTGAAATTGGGTCTAATAAAAATTCTTATCGAAACTGTATCGGAAAAAAGTTTTATACTTAACTTTAAGACCTTAATTCATACCTAAAGATCTTTTGAACTAAATTATTGATATTAGAACTCATGAATAATTAAATTAATCGAGCTTGAGTCTATCTAGACACATCTGAAGTCTAAAATCTTTGCTGAAAAGTTTGAGCTGACGTAATAAATAAAATATTGGTTATTTTGGACCCAAGTTAATACTTGGAATGAAAATTAAGAATTTTCACGAATTTATTATCAATAATTTAGTAACGATGAAATGGGTCATTACAATCAGATACCAATTTACCACCCGTTCATCCCCGAATGGGCATTCAGTGGAGAAAAGCATGAGGCTAGAATTAGATAGACTTTACTAACAGAGTTGCTTATACTGCACCCTATTCCGTCACTCGATATTCTTATCGACCAACCCACATTCTATACTCGATCATTCTATAAAAACTTTTTAAAATACTGAGATGTGGAGTAAAATATTTACACAGAAATCACTCATTCTCCTTTCAACGGCCTAATTCTGAAACTTGAGTTTCATGAAAGCAAGATATAGATGGTTATAAGATTCACCTTGATGAAGACAAGTATCCAAAAACACCTCTTTTTCACTACCAAAGCTCCAGAGTCCCGAATTCAATTCTAAAAAGTGCTACGAGATGTTACATGAATTTACCATTCAAATTTCAACACTAAACAAGTCACACCTAATCCACCCAACACACAAGCTCTCTTTGAGATACCTAATTCAGTATTTAGCCAAGACTATCCTATGGAAAATCTACATCTTAATCATATGGAAGTCACCACACCAATTACCAGTCACATAGCTTAAATACTTACATGCACTCAATCAAGACTACTAAATTTATTTTATAAATCTAGCATCAACATCTCATAACCACTATCCCCTTTAACTCAAGATCACTCATCATTTCAAGCTTAGTGTTTACTATTGTACATAGATGACAACATAACCTCTCACTCATTACGCAGACTTACAACTATTAGCGATAGAGATCCCACAGAATTAGAGCCTACAACACATTCTCCTCTGCAACATTGTTAATATCCATTTAATCATCATATCTTAATCACTAAACAAACATATCCACCAAGAATCACCCAAGAAAAGATCAATCATGTCATTTAACAATGCACTTATTCCCACATTCAGGGTTGTTCTTAATTATTTTAAGGGTGTAACTAAGTTATTTAATTTTGCATTTCTATCATCATAGGGATTACTATCCTCTAAAAGAGTCATACATCAGCTAACTCTACAGGACAAGTAAATGCATAATTTAGCCACAAGTTCAAGTCAACAATAATTTATCTTCTCAAGATTTTTCCTAATGCAGAAATCCACAGCTAAAATTTATGCCCAAGCAGTCACTAACTCAACATTTTTCACATGTCAAATACTTCATTGTCAAGCCAAAACACCCGAATATCACTAATACCAAATTAAGATATACAGAGTCATTCTTATTTTTATCTAACAATATTTTATTATGGGTTTCACTTAACTGTTAATCACCTCAAGACTGGTCCCTACACTT
Organism: Capsicum annuum; assembly: GCF_002878395.1. Taxonomy (NCBI): domain Eukaryota; kingdom Viridiplantae; phylum Streptophyta; class Magnoliopsida; order Solanales; family Solanaceae; genus Capsicum; species Capsicum annuum. Next base: position 173,082,963 of record NC_061111.1, read on the forward strand.
CTAGCACATAAGAAAGGCCGAATAAAATAAATTGATTGCAGGTCATTAGTTGTCTCATAACGAATATCACATTCTAGACAAGTTATCAAATCGATCAAATTCTGTAGGTACCAAGAATCTCTACTAATTTTTGTCACTTTTTTTTAAAACTCATTATTTTGCCAAACATTAAGAATATTTTAACATAAGGACCTCAAAAATAATGTCACTTAGCTAGTCCTCACAAGGACCTATTATACTTTTAATAAAAGAAATGCACAAAAATTTTAAATATAGTCTCAATAATCGGACCACACAAGGATCCCCAGATAATATCAAATAATTGTACCACACAAGGATCCATCTACAACATTATTAACAAGAACCTCTCATTACAGAAGACATATCACCTCAGTGTTTTGTTCATGTTAATTTTTCTTGACATCATGTTATCATATCATCCTCTCAATTCTCATACCATCAATTTCATCAGTATAATAGTGTAAAAAATAAGTAAGCACCATAAAATTCCTAGTTTTACAATAACAAGAAATCAAATAATCCCATCATAATTATCAACAAAAATAACTTAGTCAATTTTCATCACTTAAATTAAAAAAAAAATGATTCACAACAATGATAAAAATCTAGCAACACAAGTTTAGCCAAATATCAAGCACAAGCAACCTATAAGTTCACTACTTTCACAAGTCTTTACCTATTAATAATAACCTTTAACCTTAGTAATAGATACCAATTGAAATCTTCTAAATTTTTATTTAAAATTACAAAGATACCAATTGGAATCAACTACATTCCAATTGAGCTCTGTTACTATACCAATTAGAATTGCCTAGATACCAATTGAATCCAACCCAATAGTCATAGATTAGGATGGCACAATGGAGAGAAAGAAAGGAAAACAACTTCTACATGCCTCATAGCTTTTGGAAGATTGGGTGTGGGGCCCTACACACCAATCTACAAAATTCTACTTGATAATGCTTTTGTACATGTGATACCTATTAACCTAACTCTTTGATACCAACTATCATGACCCAAATTAACTACTGGACCATGCGGTGACCTATGCTATTCTAAGCAGCTAGGAGAACCTTTATTACCCAACTGAAAAAATGCAAAAGACTTTTATTTGAAGAGTATACTGGATTAAATATAATAAGGTAAATTAAATATTAATAAATAAACATTTTTAAAAACATCTTAAAAGTGTACTTCACTATCCCAAGACTTGGTCAGACATGTACAAGAGCTATCTATTGCAACATAGGCTGATAATAAAATAAATAATACTAAGACTCTAACATCTACAAAGAAGAAAGTGCAGAAGTTAGTGTTGAATATCATCATCCATCTAGTAACTGCAACTAACCTGCATCTAGTCTACACTCCAAGAAGGAATATAGAAGAGTAGGGGCAGTACAACCACCCGTACTGGTAGGCATCATCAGCCGACCATGTTAGTTCATATAATCATAAAATAGAATTAACAAAAATAAATCATGACATCTTGAATGGAATATAATTCAACTAAGGTAGTAGTAATATTATTACTTTAATTATATAAGTTCCAACATCCAACTACTCTTCCACCTCCGTTAATATTATATTCGCTACTAACACACTCTAGCCTCATTAATTCACATCATCAACCAATATCACTATTCCTCTTTATTCACCTTATCTTTTTCATTGCTCATATTCACAGGAACAAACCCGTAATCATAGACAACCCATACTAAATTATTGAGCTAACAATCAAATGCTCTATTATAATATTAAAGAATTATAACAAGCCATTTTGGTAAGCTATCATTAAAACATGTATAAATGAAGCAAGTCAACCAACATATAAGAAAGTACAAGTTTCAGTTCTTCAAATACATATCACACAATCAAATACCCAAAAATTTAACAATACAACAATAATAGATCAAACAGTAATCACAAACAAGCCACATAACGTTCAAGAGTATCAACGATGTAAACATCCACAGACTCAATACAAATATCTACGCACATGCTATGGGACTTATTTTGGCCCAAATAGTCATCACCTGCATGGAACAATCTATATTCATGTACCATACCGGCGTGGTATTCGATCAACCATATACATATCCATGCCGGCGTGGTACCCAACCCAATATATACATACCCATACCAGCATGGTACCTGATCCAAAATATACTTACCCGTACCGGCGTGGTACCCAATCCAACATATGCATATCCGTACTAGTGAAGTACCCGATCCAACATATACATATCCATACCGACGTGGTACCCAATCCAATATATACATACCTGTATCGGTATGGTACCCGATCCAACATATACATATCTGTACCAGCGTGGTACCCTATCCAACATATATATTCTCGTATCGGCGTAGTACCCGATCTAACATAGACATATCCATACAAGCCTGGTACCCGATCCAACATAAATAAGTAATATCAATATCAAAATTTACACCACCTCACAGTGTTTAATACGATGTACTAAGTTTACAAGTGCACTTAAAGTCTAAGACAATCCATCAAGTAAATTTTTAATAATCATTTATACACGTCTCAACAATCCAAACATCATCGGTTTCAAGCATGTTTGAATACCAATCAACAAGTATCCAATTTAGGAGTTATCATTATCAGACAAGCCACTTATAGGCACAATTCAATAAACCATCATTATCACCAATTTAGCCTCTCATGGGCATCTAATAGATATAATATTTTTATCAATATCAAAAGAAGATTATCATAAAATAAATCACAATTTAATTCTTATGCATATAATTCACTATCGGAGCCTTAATTACTATTTAATTATCATAATATCATTATCTTCTTAAATACCACAACTTCGGATCTAACATCTCCACCTATAACTAGCACATTCAGGCATATCATTATCCTACACCTCTTTTCACATAATACAATCACCACACTAATTCATGTCATCTATTCCTTAGATATTACTATGCTCATCAATATTAGATCTTAGCATAATTCTTCTCATCATATTATTTCATATTACATACAACTTAATACCATTACAACTCAACTAGGTTCATCACTAGAACAACCAAAACTTTTATGTCCACATACTTCATTTACAATCTTGTTGTGAGCACATATCACATAATATCATAAGTATTACATAATTAATCAATGATATAGTTTTCGGGATTAAAGTTAAGTACTCGTGTATTTATACACCTCAACTCCATGCCCGCAGGCCTAGACGTGTTTTCTCCCATCAATTCTAAATTATGAAAATATATAATAACACAATCTTCTACTCATTAAACCTAGCCTACCTGGACACCAAGCTTTTGAATGAAGCAAGCTACAATAAGAATGTTATTTCTTTTTCTTCCTTCCTTGGAATAATCAACCATGTAAAAATCAAGCAATAATAAGAGTAATTAAATAATTACTCTTCAAACAGATATCTTGGGGATTCAAGCTCACTAGTTCTATCCTTATTCAAGGTCTATATTATTTACCAATGTTACTTATCCATTAATTAGCTCTTTCAAGCTAACTCATCTCCATTAAAAGAGCTTTTATGCTAAAGGTCTCATCTTTACGTAATTCAAGGTTCCTACCATCAAAATTCATAATCTAGTTTATGAAATACATGTTAGAAATCTTTAATTTATAGTTTAGAATCAGCTCTATGTCACATTAAAAACACCCATGAGTACTTCCCAAAAGAATTCCCCCATTAAAGGTCCTAAGATGTTAAAGGATTAAAAAATAAAGAGAATAATGGAAAAAATTACCTCAACGATGGAATTTCACCTTAAGCCTTGAGAAATCACCTTTCTAGGGTTGGGGAATGAAATTTGGGGTTTTTCAACCTCAAAAATGGCTGAAGTAAATTTAAATACAAACAAAATTTTTGCTACAGCGAAATCCCATTTGAGCCCGGACAGTGCTTAGTAAAATAGTCATAACTTATTATTCCGAATTTGGATTAAGGAGCGATTTTTTGCATTGGAAAGAGGACTCAATGATATTTGGTTTTATAGGTAATGATACCACTAACTCCTTATATTATATGAGATATGATTGTTTGAATTTTGTCCTAATAAAAATCGATATCAAAACTGTATCGAAAAGTAAGTTTTATACTTAACTTTGTGTTAGGGATATTATACAACCTTAATTCATACCTAAAAATATTTCTAACTAAAGTATTGATATTAAAACTCACGAATAATTAAATTAATCGAGATTGAATCTATCTAGACACATTCGAAGGCTAAAATCTTTGCAGAAAAGTTTGAGGTGACATAATAAATAAAATGTTGGATATTTTTGACCCAAGATAATACGGAGGAATAAAAATTAAGAATTTTCATAAATTTATTATAAATAATTTATTAATGATGAAATGGGTTGTTACAATCAGATACCAATTTACCACCCATTCGTCCTCGAACTGGCATTCAGTGGAGAAAAGCATGAGGCTGGAATTAGAGACATTACTAACAGAGTTTCTTATATGACACCCTAATCCCTTACTCGATATTTTTATCGACCAACCCACATTCTATACGCAATCATTCTATCAAAACTTTTGAAAATACAGAGATGCGGGGTAAAATATTTACACGCGAATCACTTATTCTCCATTCAACGGCCTAAGTCTGAAACATGAGTTTTACGAAAGCATGATAAAGATGGTTATAAGATTCACCTTGATGAAGACAAGCATCTAAAAGCACCTCTTTTTCACTACCAAAGCTTCAGAGTCCCGAATTCAATTCTAAAAAGTGCTACGAGATGTTACATGAATTTACCATTCAAATTCCAACACTAAACAAGTCACACCTGATCCACTCAACACACCAGCTCTCTTTAAGACACCTGACTCAGTTTCTATCCAAGACTAGACTATGGAGAATCTACATCTTAATCATTTGCAAGTCACCACACCATTTACAAGTCACGTAGCTTAGATACTCCCATGCAATCAATCAAGATTACTAAATTTATTTTATAAATATACCTTCAATATCTCATAACAACTATCTCTTTCACCTCAAGATCACTCATCATTTCAAGCTTAGTGTTTACTATTGTACATAGATGACAACATAACCTCTCACTCTTTACACAACCTTACAACTATTAGCGACAGAGATCCCACAAAATTAGAGCCTACAAGACATTATCCTCTGCAACATTGTTAATATTCATTTAATCATCATATCTTAATCACTCAACAAACATATCCACCAAGAATCACCCAAGAAAAGATCAATCATGTCATTTAACAATGGACTTATTCCCACATTCAGGGTTGTTCTTAGTTATTTTATGGATGTAACTAGGTTATTTAATTTTGCATTTCCATCATCATCGGGATTACTACCCTCTAAAAGAGTCATACATCAGCTAACTCTACAGGACATATAAATGCATAATTTAGCCATAATGTCAAGTAAATAATATTTTATCTTCTTAAGATTTTTCCAAATACACAAACCCACTACTAAAGCTTATGCCCAAGCAGTCACTAATCAATATTTTTCACACATCAAACACTTCATTGTCAAGCCAAAACACCCGAATATCAATAATACCAAATTAAGATATAAAGATTTCTTCTTATTTTTATCTAACAGTATTTTATTATGGGCTTCACTCGACTATTAATCACCTCAAGAGTGGTCCCCACACCACTAGCACATAAGCAAGGCCAAATAAAATAAATTAATTATAGGTCATTAATAGTCTCACAACCAATATAACATTCCAAACAAGTTATCAAATCGATCAAATTCTGTAAGTACCGACAATCTCTACTAATTTTTGTCACTTTTTTTTTAAAACCCATTATTTTTCCTAACATTAAGTATCTATTCACATAAGGACCTAAAAAATAATTTCACTTAGCTAGTCCTCACAAGGACCTATTATAATTTCAATAATAGAAAGTACAAAAATTCTAAATATAGTCTCAATGATCGGACAACACAACGATCCCCACATAATATCAAATAATTGAACCACACAAGGATCCATCCATAACATCATTAACAAGAACCTCTCATTACAGAAAAGACATATCACCTCAGTCTTTTATTCATGTCACTTTTTCACCATCTTTTCTTGACATCATGTTCTCATATCATCCTCTCAATTCTCATACCATCAATTTCATCAGTATAGTAGTATAAAAAAATAAGTAAGCACCATAGAATTGCTAGTTTCACACTAACAAGAAATCAAATAATCCTATCACAATTATCAACAAAAACAACTTAGTCAAAGTTCATCATTTAAATTCAAACAAAAAAAATTTGTAGTAATGACAAAAAGCTAGCAACATAAGTTTAGCCAAATATCAAACACAAGCAACCTATAAGTTCACTACTTTCACAATTCTTTACCTATTAGTAATAATCTTTAGCCTTATTAACAAATACCAATCGAAATCTTCTAAATTTCTATTTAATAGATACCAATTCTAAATTTTTCATGAGTTTATAAAACAAATAGAAAAAACAAAAGAGAAAGCAGAAAAAATGTTGCATTGGATATTTACAAGATTGAAATAAGGTAGAACTAAGTGATTTTTAAAAAGAAATATCAAGAATTATTCCTGAAGAAAATAGAAAAAAAAAGCTGAAGAAATTTTGCAACTAAAATTTAAAAATCTAAATTATGTCAAAATGGAGTTGGTTTTGTTATGATATATCTAGAACTACAAAGAAGTGGAAAAAATGTGTATTTGGAATTCACAAAATATAAAACAATTCAAAACTAAGCTATTTTATTAAGAAATTTCTAGAATTACTCCTTAATCATAATTGTTATATTAAACTTCTTACTTATCTCACATTTATATGAAAATATTACTCGCCATTTTGCAAGTTTTGATCCTTTATATTTCTATGGTCATTTCTTCATATCCTCACCAATTCATTTGTTAATGTTTCAAAATATACTTTATAACAAATACCATAGCCACCAACAAATAGAATAGCTCATCAAAACATAACATTAAGGCTTATAGATTTTTGTAATATAATAATCAACTATATTAGGAGAAATAAGATACTGTGCAGGTGACTCAACGACCTCATTAAGATCATATGCCATACATTAACAATCACCCCATGCACCAATAATAAAATTGCAAAAGATGGTGCAGGTGACTCAAAGACCTCGTTGTAATCATACTTCATACATTGACAATCAACTGCAACAACATCATGAGAAGAAGGTACATGTGTCTCAATCACCTCCTCATGATCATATATTATACATTATCTATCAATGGCAGCATGCAAGACACCCAAAATTTTAATGATTTTATTTCGACACTCCCGCATGCGAAATGTTAATTTTTTATTTGAATTATATTTAGGAATGTTAAAAGGGTATTTTGGAAAAGTTATAGAATTTTTGAAAGGTTACGGGGTCATGTTAGAACTCAGAGGCAGTGTACCTTCCTAATAGTAGCATGGCACAGAGGTTAGCCTCCGCAATAAGGATGTACATGAAGCTGCCCCTCCACGATATTGGTGCGCCATGCTGTTATGTTAAAAAAACCTAGCTTTTGTTTTTTTCACTTGGCATGAGGGCATTTTTGTCTTTTTACCCTATCGTACGACTAATAAACACAAAATCAACCCTTTTTCTTCAATTTTCAAGGATCAAAATCTACTATTTACTTTCAATTATTCTATATTTTAGGAATGTTTCTCATCCCTAACATGTATTTTTACAATATGGCATTAATTTATTGAATTTTTATTGATTTAAATATGGATTTGAAATTGAGTTGAGGGATTTTGATTGGGTTTACTTGAATTGATCACCTTATGGTTTAAATTACTTATTCATGGTTTAACTAATGGTTACGGGGACTGAATTCGTACATCATTATAATGGTTTGAATTGAGGACATAGGTTTTCCTAAATTGATGGAATTTTGCCCTTATAATTGCATTAGTATCAACCCACCTTGCAAACATGACTTTGAATATGAATAAGCAGTTGACCTTCTTTTTCTAAAGCTAAATTCAGGGTAGGTTCAATGCTTTCACAATTATGAGGAACATTTCCCCACTATTTGGCCTCAACCATGGTTTAGCTTGTCTTTTAAACCCTTTGCATTGCATTAAAATATAAATGAATGAATATGGTTTTGGGATTAGTGGCCTTGGTTTTAGATTTTAAATCAAATTTAGGATTCAATTTGGTTATACGAACTAGTTTGCCATAATTATATTAGCTTGCAAGTATATTGGTATGATGATCCAAATTGGTAAATTCCTTAACAGATGATTCTCTTTTTAATGGCTGGTTTATGTATAGCTATTTTAATTTGGGATTAAATGAAATTCTGTATCTGACTGTGAAGGTGTATATCAAAGAGGGATTAATACTGAAAACCACTTTTTTCGGTGTTGAGGGTCCATGTGATCGTCTGCTTGGGGCACAAATTATATATATATTTTGCAAGGGCTATTGCCATGATTTCTTTAGCTTTTCCTTGTTTTTTCCTTGGTTCGTGTCACTACCATACACTGAGGCCCTTCCAGTGGGGGGAGCTAGATCCATATAGCCTATTAGTTCTTTTAGGATGAAGTGAGCTACACATTTCAGGTTAATGGTTTAAACTCTCATGTTCATGATCCTTGTATCTATCTTGAAATCCTATATATATTTATATTAATGTGGTGCATATGGATTATGACTAGATTTTTGTAATTGTACTATTTTATCCCTACCCCTAAGTTACATGCCAATGTTCACCCCATAGACCTTTCCTAGATGGTACATCATCTCATGATATAGGGTCAAAGGGTTTTTTTGTTGCTCATGTGTAGCATTAGGTTATTGGTCACTTCTATTGATTAGTAGTGAAGTGGTGAGTCTCTATCTATCAAAAGTCTAGACATTTCATTGGTTTCATTACTATTTTAGTATTTCTTTTGGATTTTTTAGGTCATAGTCGGGGGCATATCCTGACTTAGTTGGTATTTCTAGTTTTAGAGGCTATTGTGTACAAGTGTGGGATAATTTTGTGTTTTGAATCTTAGAGCTTGATTAGACTTTTCTACATTTATTATATATATATATATATATATATATATATAAATATATGTTTTAGTCTTCTGGTATTTATTATTAATGTGCTCTTGTGGTAAGGCTAAGGGGGTGTTCTTCAGCCTACAATGGGCTTAAGATACTAGTCACGACCAGGCCTGGGTTCGGGTCATGACACAGTAGCAGCTGTAATAACTTTCTCTTAGACTTATGTCATAAATAAAAAATCAATCATATCCAGGGGTATAACAGCCTCCTCGTGGTTGTATATCATATGGTGTGGTAACTCGTATTGTTTTCCCTACTCCTATCACTCTTATTAATCATATAGATTTATTTTCTTACTATTTTAACCAACTGGTTTCAAGTAGGATCTAGTTGAACATGAATGATGCATTGGCCACTAGGCCTGTTGAACCAATTAGTTCATCAATTAAGAGTATTAGAAATATTTCATTAGTTGATAAGCTTGACTTTGAGCTTAGACTTTAAGATTTTGAGGGACCATGGGTTGTGGTTTTAATATTTTGTTTTATCATCATCTCCATTTTATATTTTTTACAACATTTATCTTTCATTTAAATTTATGTTTTAAGTCTATTTTTATGAAGTGACACCTGTACTTACTCTCTAATAGTAAGGCATTCTCAAACTTTATTGCGAACTCAAGCAATACAATGGTCTTATTAGAAGGATGAATGTCTTTAAACAAGAGAAATGTATCATGTAGAAGATACCAATAATCATCTAATGATAAAAGAAAAGCCATAGAATATTTACTATCATTTAATAAGGAATTATATTTTTATGTATAATATATAACCAAAACATTGATTCTAGGATATTGACTCTATTCTAAAAGTCCGGAAGACATATCTTGATATACACGTGCAATGCATGTGCAGTAAAACTAGTATCAAAAAGAATAATGAAGGGTAAGTAAATAATATTCTAAAGAGTATAGGAAAGACAATTTCTAAATTTTGTATGAGTCTGATAAGCAAACAAAAAAAAAGAGAAAGTCAAAAAAATATTGCATTTGGGATATACAAAATCTTGAGAAATCAAAACTGCGTTGAGTTTTAAGAAATACATCAAATTACGTCTTAATAAAATAAAAGAAAAAAAGTGAAGTCAAGATAATGTTGCATTTGTGGTTTACAAAATTAGAATAAGTCTGAACTAAATGATTATTTTTAAAGTAAATATCTAGAATTACACCTTAATTAAATAGAAAAAGAAAGAAGTAAAAAAACGTGCATTTGGGATTTACAAAATCTAAAACAATTCAACAATAATAACATACCCAGTTTAATATCACTAAGTGGGGTCTGGGGAGGGTAAGTGTACGTAATCCATACCACTACCTCAGATGTGAGATAGAGAGGTTATTTTTGATAGACCCACGACTCAAAATTAAACAATCTAGAAAAGGAATATTAAAAGAACAAGATGCAATAGAAATCAACACATCCAATAATACCATATACATGATACACCTAGTAATTAAACAAAAGATACAACATCCTAAACTCACACAAACCTTCTACCCTAATCCACCTCCTACACAACTGCCTATCTAGGTTCATGTCCTCAATAAGCTGGAGTTGCTCGTCCTATCTAATCATCTCTCTTTAATACTTATTTAGTCTACCTCTACCCCACTTGAAGCCATTCCTAGCCAACCTCTTACACCTCTGTATTGGGTCATCCATGCCCCCACTCATCATATGATTGAACCATCTCAACCTTGCATATCTATAAAAATTCAAACTTGAGATATTTTTAAGAAATATCTAGAATCACACCTTAATTATAATTGTTAAATTTAACTTGTTACTTATCATGTGTTTAATATGAAAAGATTATTCATTGAATTATAAGTTTTTATCCTTATTATTTCAACGGTCATTTCTTCATATTTTGAAAAATTAATTTCTCAAAAATATTTTACAAAATAATAGTACAACCACCAACAAATAGAATAGCTGAAACATCCTGGGTTTTGACACTTAGAAAATATCCTGGAAATTTATTCTCTAGACCCAATACGTTTCATGGGTACGAGTCATATGCTGGGGTATGAGAGGTATGGTCCTATTTTATGCTGACCAGTATTAGTGGGTGGGATGGTTTTTGTCACTTTAATGTGTAAGACTTAGGGGTATTAATTGTAGGGCTTGGTAGGAGTCATATCAAGGACTTATATGGTGGGCAATTTTGATTCTCCTGGTATTTTATTCTGCCAGGGATATAGGTTGCGGGTACGGATCGTATGTTGTAGTAACGAATTGGTTAGATGAGTCATATACTATATAATTTTTGATCCAAGGGTTGAGTCTTGTATATGAGTGGTGGATACCGATCTTATAGGAGGGTACGATTTATTTGGGTCAGTCGTATCCTTGTAATGGGTTTCTAAAGGATTTAAGTAGGGGTATCCTGGACATTTCCCTACTTACCTTAACTAGGACCCACGACTTCTAATACACTTAGGAGGTTATTTACCCAATTATTCTATTTATTAACACTTAGAAACTATTCTAAAATATCTCATAATTCTCTCAAGAGATTTTGGGGAAAGAAGGCAGAGGTTTCATCTTGTGGATATCTTTGGGGATTGCCTTGGTGATATCCTTTCATCAATTCTTTGATATAAGACATAATTCTCTTCTCTCATAGTAATTTCAAATAAAGGCATGGTTTATATGATTTATTTCATGATTATGGTTTCCAACTATTATTTGGGGGTGTTGCTATTGAATGCTTGGTTATGGTTTCCTATGGTTTTACTTATCCTTTTATATGCACCAATGGTGGATTTTAACAACTAGATTGCATTGTAATGGCTTAATTGTCTTTGAAATTGGAATTCGTTATATAATGCCCCCAGGGTATTTGATAAAATGCTTATAAAGATATGTTCATTGCATTGACTTCTTTTAACGGAACACTTGCATGTTTTAAACTGGATAAAGAATTTCTGCATGGTTTAAATAGTTTGAAAAGGCTAAAGGATAAATAGTTATACTTGTGGAGAACATTGAAGTCTCCCAAGTGGATTTAATATGTTAATTGAAACGACACCTAAGGTCCCCTTAACCTAAATGGTTTGGCTATGGATATTACTTACAAGTAAGGGGTGGTATGATGATACAACTAATATTGGCCTTGGTTAATAAATGGTAAATGGATTCGTTGGACACAATTTTAATTGGCCATTATGGCGGGGTGTGTAGCTAAGCTATGGAAGGTGACAGACACTAAGGGACCAAAATTGGAAACTCATATTTATAGTGAGTGTGTTATATTTTATATTAGGATATTCCCTGGTTGTGCGGCTACACACACTAGGCCTTTTCAGCAGGGGAAGCTAAACCCATATGGCCTGTGGGTAGTTAGGATGGCAAAAGCTACATATCCCAGGTATAAAGGTTTTAAATATATTATAAACCCAGTTCCCTTTCCCGAAACTTATATATGTATGGTTTTATAACCGACATTATTTTATCCTTATCTTGAGATTCATGCTAGCGGTCATTCGCTAACCCCACCTACTAGCAGCTGTATACCCATGCTATGTAGGAACTAGCTATTCTATGTTTCCAATTTACCACGCAGATTTGGTATCAGTGTTTCGACTAAAGTGGTGAGCTTCTATCCTTTTGGAAGGCATTATTTCATGTTATGGATTTATTTAGACACTTTTCTTTTATTTTGGATATTGGTTTTGGACATGGTTGGGGGCATGTCCCAACCAAATTTATTTACTCTTTTGGATAGATTATTTGTAGTACTTTTAGGATTTTGGAATGGGAGAGATCGGTATTAGTGTCGGCCTATGCATTGGAATAAGCTAGTGGGCTGACATCATTGAACAATATTATTGGTTATTCCATCCTTCTACATTTTGGATTTATTTTCATATTATGTTTTGGTATTCCCTTTGGTTCATGGTCTATGGTTTAGTTTGGTATGGTTGGGCAGTTAGTTTGGTACGGTTATACTCGGTTGGGTCAGTCATGATTACGGCCCTATCCTAGAGTCTTAGTAAGAACAATAATGCTATCTTGTTATATCTTTGAAATTCAGCCCATCTAAGGCTGGATATAGGTAGATGGGTTGGGTAACAGGGGGTGGTCCCCGATCCTGGTTGGACTTAGGATGCCCATTACGATAAGGCCTGGGGTCGGGTTATGTCATGTTAATACTAGAGACTAGGTTCAAGGTCAACTGGGAAGTCCACAAAGCTCTGTCGAGTAGAGTTTCTTTTAAGGATGTGAAATTTGCCACACTTATAAGAGAGAGGCTGCAAGACATTTAGAAGTATTCTACTTTATTGGTATTCTATTTTTAAGTTTGAGTTCTCAATCCTGGAATCTCCTCTAATCCTTATTTGTTCGTCTTTCTAATCATGCTTCTTAGATCTTGAACATAAAGAAATTCTTCCATCCCATCTGGGGATAATCCAGAAGGGGTACGCCCTACTTCTGGATTATATCTTCAATCTTATGGTCTTATTCCTGATGGTGCTGGAGTTCCTCCTATTCCAGCAAGTTTTCTTCAGGTCCCTCATGGCAGTGTAATAAATATAGAATTTGATCAGTCTATCTATGATATTGCCTAATTAGTTACTACTCCTGCTGAGAGGGGTGCAACTAGTGCTTTGTCTGTTGAGGCCACAAAGGTTGGTTAATTTATGAATATGGTTCCTCTAACTTTTATTGGAGTGAAGGTGGAGGAGGATCCATAGGGGTTCTTAGATGAGATGGAAAAGATCTTTCAGGTGATGCAAGCTACTAATGTAGATGGGGTTAACTTTGCAGCTTATCAACTCAAGGATATTTCTTATTAGTGGTATGAGTAGTGTGATAGGGATATAGGTGATATGGAAGAGAGAGGGTTATGGGAGGCTTTTTCTAATGCCTTTATGGATCGGTTCCTTCCTTAAAAGTTAAGGGAAGCTAAGATGGAGAAGTTTGTAAACCTTAGGCAATAGAGGATATCAGGAAAGGAATATACTTTGAAGTTCCATCATTTATATAGGTATGCTCCTAATATGGTGGCTGATATAAGGTCTAGAATAAGGAAGTTTGCTTCTTGGTTGAACAGAGATTTGATTCTGGAGAGAAAGACTTCCTTGCTGATTAAAGATATGAATATCTTGAGGTTTTCAATTCATGTGCAGTAGGTTGAGGATAAGAAGAGGAAGCAGGAAAAGTTTAGGGATAGGACGGGAAAGAGAGATATTTTTTTTTATCAAGGAGGTATTTAGTCTAAGGGTGGTAAGGATGGTGGCAAGTGGTAGAAAAAAAAGAAGGAGTTCTTACTCCTTTTCTACTAGTGCTCCTTATCAGTTGGGAGACAGGCGTTATCAAGGTAGTAACAATTGTCAGGCATAGCATGCCCAATCTCAAGCGAGTAGAGGTTAGTCAGTTTCTTCGTGTCCTCCTTGTTGATTCAATGGTCGTCCTTATTGGGGCTATTATGAGAAAGGAAGGGACAAATACTTTAATTATGTCTAGGTAGGCCATCAACTCAGGGATTATTTGGTCAATAAAGTTGCTACGGGGGCAAATAAGATTCATATGGATTCATCATCTGCTCTTATGCCTGTTGAGATAGCATGTAATTCTATTACTGCTCTTAGTTCTAGTGTTGGTCGAAACAGGTTGTATGCTTTGGGATCCCAATAGGAATTCAAGATATCACCTAATTTCTTTACTGGTATGTTATAATTTTTCTTTTGTAACGTATATGATTTGATTATCCAGGGTCCACTCTTTCTTTTATGACTCTATATGTGGCCTTCTCTTTATTTTCTTAATTCGAAAGTTATCTCAGATCCTTTTTCTGTTTCTACCATGATAGGAAACTTGGTTGTTTCTAAGAGAGTCTATAGGGAGTGTGTGGTATCTGTTGGTAGCAAGTAGACCTTGGCGGATCTATTTTAGTTGGATATGGTTGATTTTGATGTAATTCTATGTATGGATTGGTTGCATTCTTGTTATACGTCCATGGATTGTCAAACCCATAGGGTTATCTTTAAGTTTCTAGTGAACCGATTATAGAATGGGAAGCTAGTTCCTTAGCTCCTAGGAGAAGGTTTATTTCTTATCTTAGAGCTTAGAGGTTAATCTCTAATAGTTGTCTGTATCACTTGGTCTGATTTAAAGATTCTACCTCAAAAGGTCCTTATTTTTCATTGGTCCATGTGGTTAATGAATGTCCAAAATTCTTTCCTAATGATCTTCTTGGTGTTCCCCTGGATAGGAAAATAGAGTTTTGTATTGATTTTCTTTCAAAAACTCATCAAATTTCTATTCCTCTTTATAGAATAGCTCTGGCTGAACTGAGAAAACTCAAGGAGCAACTTAAGGATCTTATGGATAAGAGGTTTATTCGTCCTAGTATTTCTCCATGGGGTGCACCAATGTTGTTTACACGTAAGAAGGATTGTTCCCTTTAGATATGCATTAACTCAGGCAATTGAACAAGGTGATGATCAAGAACAAATATCCATTTCCTTAGATAGATAACTTATTTGACCAGTTATAGGGTTCTAAGTTCTTCTCTAAGAGAAATCTTCGATCGGAGTACTATCAGCCAAAGATTAGGGAGGTGGATATCTCTAAGATAGTTTTTCATACTCTGATAGCATTTATGGAGTTGATGAATAGGCTGTTCAGGAAGTATTTGGATTTCTTTATCATTGTGTTTATTGATGACATTGTGGTTTATTCAAAAAGTTAGGTGGATCATGCTAATCACCTTCATGTGGTGTTATAAACCTTACAGGAATAACAATTGTATGCCAAGTTCTCCAAGTGTGAGTTCTTATTGAACTCTATGACTTTCTTGGGCCATATTATTTCTAGTGAAGGGATCATGGTGGAACTATAGAAGGTTGTTGTGGTGAAGAGGTGACCTAAGCCCATAACGCCGTTCAATATTCGGAGCTTCATGGGTTTAGCTGGGTATTATAAATGGTTTGTGGAAAGCTTTTCTTTGATAGTTTCTCCTTTGATTAAGTTGACTCAAAAGAAGGTTAAGTTTTCTTTATCGGATGCTTATGAAGAAAGTTTTGAGAAGTTGAAGAATATGTTGACTTCGGCTCTAATCCTTATCTTACAGAAAGGCAATAATGGGTTTGTGGTTTATTGTGATGCATCTTGGATAGACCTTGGTTGTTTTTTAATGCAGCATGGGAAGGTGATTGCCTATGCTTCCAAGTAATTAAAGGTGTATAAGAGGAATTATCTTACTCATGATTTGGAGTTATTGGCGGTTGTGTTTTCTTTGATAATATGGTGACATTATTTGTACGATGTTCATGTGGATATCTTTTATGATCAGAAGAATCTTCAGGACGTGTTCAGTCAGAAAGATCTTAATCTCAGGCAGAGAAGGTGGCTTTACCTTCTCAAGGATTTTGATATGAGTCTTCACAACCACCTAGGTATGGCTAATATAGTTGCTGATGCTCTTAAAAAGTTATCCATGGGTAGTTTGACTCATATGGAGGAAGGCAAGCAGGAATTGGTGAAGCATATTCACCACTTGGCTAATCTTGTAGTTTATCTCTTCGACTCTAGGGATGGTGGTGTGATGGTGCAAGAAGTGGTTCAATTTTCTATTGGTGCAAACATTAAAGAGAAGAAAGTGCTAGATCCTATCTTGATGAGAATTAAGTGTGATGTTCGTGGGCAAAATATAATAGTGTTTGAGATTAGTTGTCATGGTACTTTATGGTACTAAGGGTGGTTGGGTGTTCCTGATGTTGATGGGATGTAGCAAAGGGTTTTGGCCGAGGCCCATAAGTTGCGCTATGTTGTTTATCCCATCTCGACAAAAATGTACCATAATCTTAAGAAAATCTATTGGTGGAGAGGTATGAAGAGGGATGCGGCTGATTTCATGGTGAAGTGTATGGTTTGTCAATAGGTTAAGGTTGGCACATGAGGCTAGGAAGGTTATATCAAGAAATTGATTTTCTCAAATGAAAGTGGGAAGTGATCAATATGGACTTTGTTATCGGTCTTCCTCGGTCTCACAATAAGTATAGTTTGATTTGGGTCATCGTGGATAGGATGACCAAGTCTGTGCATTTCTTTCTAGTGCAGACTACTTTTTTGGCAGAGCATTATGAGCGATTGTATCTACAGGAGATTGTAAACCTTCATGGGGTACCTATTTTGATTATCTCTTATTGTGGTTTGTACTTTACATCTCATTTCTAGCGGTCTTTTTAGGGAGGGTTAGGGACAAAGGTTAGTCTGAGTACTGCTTTTCATCCACAGTTGGATAGGTAAGCGGAGTGAAGTATTTAAACATTTGATAATATGCTTTGGGCCTGCGTGATTGACTATGGTTGCAATTGGGTTTAGCAGATAGCTTTGGTGGAGTTTGCTTACAACAATATCTATCATTAAAGTATTGGTATGGCTTCTTTCAAGGAATTGTATGGTAAGAGGTGTATATCTCCTATTGGGTGGTTGGAGAAGTGGAAATGTTTGGTTTGAATTTGGCTTATCAGGCGATAAAGAAGGTCAGGATATTTTGGGATAGGCTTAAAGCTACCCAAAGTTACCAAAACTCTTATGCGGATATTAGGTGTAGAGACTTAGAGTTTAAGGTTGGGGATAGGGAGTTACTCAAGGTGTCTCCCATGAAGCGGGTGGTGCGGTTTGGCAAAAAGTGGAAACTCGTTCCTCGGTTCATTGGTCTGTATGTGATTTTGTGGAAAGTTGGTAACATTTCTTATGAGTTGGAGTTGCAATCTAGCTAAGTTTGGTTTATGTCGTCTTTCATATTTCTACATTGAGTAAGTGTCTGGATGATCCTTCTTTGGTTGTTCTTTTTGAAGGATTGTGTATTTTGGATTCTCTGTCTTATAAAAAGGTCCTAGTTGAGATATTAGATAGGCAAGTTTGTTAGTTGTGGACCAAGGATGTGTCTTTGGTTAAGGTTCTATGGCAGAACCATAAGGTGGAAGAAGTGTTTGGGAAATGGAAGAGGACAATAAGTCCAAGTATCTGCATTTGTTTTCTGCTCCTTGGATTCATGCTAAAGGTATGTGTATTGAAAACATCTTTATTTTCTGAGTTTGTTAAAGGAAAGATTTACATCTTTGCCTCTTTGTTTTCAAACTTTGTTGAAAGGATTTATGATAATTTAAATGACTCCATGTGTGGTTACCCCAACCTTATCCGTCATTCATAGATAGATGTGCCTAGTTGGGGAGACTACAAAAACCTGGGTTTTGACCCTTTGAAAATTTCCTGGAAATCCATTCTCTGGACCCGATATGACTCATGGGTACGAGCCATATGATGGGGTACGAGTGGTATGGTCCTATCGTATGCTGACCAGTGTTAGTGGATGGGATGTTTTTGGTCACTATAATGGGTACGACTTAAGGGTATGAGTCGTAGGACTTGGTACGAGTCGTATCAAGGACTCATATGGTGGGCAATGTTTGATCCTTCTAGTATTTCATTCTGTCAAGAATACGGGTTATGGGTATGGATCGTATGCTATGGTTACGACTTGATTGAATGATTCGTATACTAGACAGTGTTGTGTCCAAGGGTTAAGGCTTGGATACGAGTGGCGGATACTGATCGTACTGGAGAGTACGACTCGTCTGGGTCAATCGTATCCCTATGATGGGTTTTTAAAGGATTCGAGGGTATTCTGGACATTTCTCTACTTACCCTAACTAGAACCCATGGCTTGTAATACACTTAGGATGTTATTTACCCTATTATTATATGCATTAACACTTAGAAACTATTCCAAAACATCTCATAATTCTCTCAAGAGATTTTGGGGCAAGAAGGCTAGGGTTTCATCTTATGGATTGCTTTGGGCCTTGACTTGGTGATTTCCTTCCATTAATTTTCGGTATAAGGCATGATTCTCTTTCCTCATTGTAATTCCCACTATAGGCATGGTTTATATGATTGATTTCATGGTTTTACTATTTTATGGTTATGGTTTTCAACTAAAATTTTAGGGTTTTGATATTGAATGCTTGGTAATGGTTTCCTATGGTTTTACTTATGCTTTTATATGCATCAATTGTGGATTTGGAAAATTGGATCGCTTGGAAATGGTTTAATGGCCTTAGGAATTGGTTGTGGTTATATTATGCCGCAAGGTCTTTGATAAAATACTTATAAAGATATGTTCATTGCATTGACTCTTTTTAAGGGAACTTTTGCTTATTTTAAATCGGATAAAAGATTTATGCATTGTCTAAATGGTTTGAAAAGGATAAAGGATAAAGATTATGCTTGTGGATAACTTGGATGTCTTCCAAGTGGATTTAATATGGTAATTGGAAGGGCACCTAAGGTCCCCTTAATCTAAATTGTTTGGCTATGGATATTACTTGCAAGTAAGGGGTGGTATGATGATACCACTAATATTGGCCTTGGTAAATAAATGGTAAATGAATTGTGTGGTCATGGTTTTAATTGGGTATTCATGGTGGGTGTATAGATAAGCCGTGGAAGGTGGAGCTCCTTGGGGGACAAAAATCAGAAGCTTATATTTTCCGATATGATGGGTCTTTATAACTATGTGTGTGTGTCATATTTTATATTGAGGGATTTACTAGTCATCCCATGGGATATTTCTTGGTCGTACAACTATACGCACTGGGGCCCTGCCCTTTCAGCAGGGGGATATGAACCCATAAGGCCCTGGGTGATTAGGACAGCAAAAGCTACATAGCCTAGGTATAAATGTTTTAAATGCATGCTAAACCCGATTCCCTTTCCCAGCATATAGATATGTATGGTTGTGTGCATTATAGATGGTTTCACTTGGTTTTATAACTGACATTATTTTATCCTTATCCTGAGATTCATGCTAGTGGTCATTCACTAACACCGTCTACTAGTGGATGTATACCCATACTATGCAGGAACTAGCCATTCTACTCCTCATATTTAGCACGCGGATTCGATATTAGTATTTGGACTGAAGTGGTTAGCTTCCATCCTTTCGAAAGGTATCATTTCATGTTATGGATTTATTTATACATTGTTCATTTATTTTGGATATTAGTTTTGTCAATGGTTCGGGGCATGTGCCAATTGGATTTATTTACTCTTTTGGATAGAGGCTTTGTGGTATTTCTGGGGGTTGGTATGGGCGGGATCTGTATTGATGTTGGCCTTGACATTGGAATAAGCTAGTGGGCTGACATCATTGGATGATATTGTTGGTTTTTCTATCCTACTACATTAGGGATTGATTTTAATATTATATTTTGGTATTCCCTTTGGTTCATGGTCTATGGTTTGGTTTGATAAGGTTGGGCGATTGGTGTGGTACAATTGGACTCGATTGGGTCTGTCATGGTTGCAACCCTATCCTAGAGTCTTAATGAGAACAATAACGCTATCTTGTTGTATGTTCAAAATTTAGCCCATCTAAGGCTGGATATAGGGGGTTGGGTTGGGTAACAGGGGTGGTCTCCGGTCCTTGTTGGTCTTGGGATGCCCATTACGATAAGGCGTGGGGTCGGGTCATTTCAATAGCTCGTCAAAACATCACATCGAGGCCTTCAGGTTTATGTGACGTAATAATAAACTACAACATAATAAGCAAGCTATCGTGCAGGTAACTCAAGTACCTTGTTATGGTCATATGGTCTACATTAACAATCACCCCTTGCATAGACAACAACAACTGTAAGAGATGGTGTAGCTGACTCGAAGACCTTGTTATGATCCTATGCCATACATTGACAATCAACCGCAAAAACATTAGGAGGAGATGGCTCATGTGACTCAATCACCTCCTCGTGAACTTATATTATATATTCTCAATCAATGGCAGCAACAAGTGCAACAACTTCCTTTAGGAAATATGTCGTATATTATCAATCAATCATATCAAGGGGCATAACAACCTCCTCATAGTTGTATGTCATATGATGCGGAGACTCCTATTTTTTACTGTACTCCTATAACTCTTCTTAATCATATAGAATTATTTTCTCAATGGTTTCATTAACTGGTTTCGAATGGATCCAGTTGAACATGAATGATGCATTGGATGCTAGCCCTGTTGAATAAACTAGTTCATCAATTAAAAGTACTAGAAATATTTCATTAATAGAGGATCTTCACTTTTAGCTTAGACTTTAATATTTTGAGTGACCATGGACTGCAAATTTACTATTTTTTTGTTATTATCTCCATCGTATATTCTTGCAACATTTTAATTTTATTTAAGTTTTTGTTTTGAATCCTTTTTGATGAAGTGACATAGTACTTACTCTCTAATAATAGGGTATTGTAAAAATTTATTGTAAACTCAAGAAATAAAATGGTTTTATGACAAGGAAGAATGTCTTTCAACAAAAGAAAAGTATCACGAAGCAGATACCAATAATCATATAATGATGAAAAGGAATGTCAGAGATTATTTACTATCACTGATTAAGTAATTATATTTTTATATATAGTATTTAATTGAAACTTTATTTTAAAGATATTGATGTTATTTTACAAGTCAGGCACACCATATCTTGGTATACATGTGTGGCAAAGCTAGAATAAAAAAGTAATGAAGGGTAAGTATATAATATTTTTAAGAGTAAAGGAGAAGACAATATCTGAATTTCGTATGAGTCTAATAAGCAAACAGAATAAACAGAGGAACCCAGATTATGGTGCATTTAGGATTTACAAAATCTAAGCAGAATAAAACTGTGTTATTTTTTAAGAAATATATAGAATTATGTCACGAACCAATCCTGATCCTGGCTGTGATGGGTAATCTCAAACCCACCATAGGCTAGAGACAAGCACCTTAGCCTTAACTCAAGAGCACATAAATGTAAACAACAGAATATAACTAAAAATTTTAATAAGAAGGATACATAAACCAAATGAAAGTCCTATGAATGAAACAAACCAACTCGAAACTTGTCCACAAAAGAATCTAAACCAAGAATACTAAACTAAGTAGGGACATGCCCCCGACTACGACAAAGAATCAAAAAGTACTGAGACAGTAAAGAAACCATTGAAATAATCGGTCCTTCCAGAAGATGGAGGCTCACTACTTTAAAAAAGGATCAACAGACATGCCACACTATCTAACGCTACAAAGGGGTAACCATAAAGTCCTCAAAACCTACATCATGTAACGATGTAGCATCTAAGGACGGTCACTGGGGAAAGCACTAACATGTAACTCAGGGGAAAGGGATAAACATGTCATTCCCAAAAACCAGTCAAACTATATGCACAATATTTTCATATATATATATATCTATAGGATGCCGGGATAGAGACAAGCTCATGAACATGAGAATTCAAAACATTAGCCTGAACTGTGTATATCGCTATGTCCTAAAAGCACCAATGGGCTAAGTGGTTCCAATTCCCCCTATTGATGGCCCCAGTGCGTGTTGGCCACACAAACCAAGGAATGGCTAAAGAAACTAAGGCTGTAATACCCTGTATCTTTTTTGATCTTTGTCTGACATATGACTCATGATCCTCAGTAGTACCCCGTTTTATAATTCGTATGTCAAACTCATACCTAAGTCAATATAGCATGTTGAACATTTTGTTATAGGTACGACTTGACCCCATGAGTCATCAATAGGGGTACGAGTCATATCACCCAACCGTATAAACATTAGTATTGATCCCTTGTTTCTGTCTAAGATATGAGAGGGGAATATTTAGTCATATACAAAGGTACGACTAATGTAGAGAGAATTAGTATCAATAATAGTGTTCATTTCCTAAGTTGTCCGTTCATCTTGCGAGTGACTTTACCAATCATATAAGAATTTTATGAGTTGGAAGTATGACTCATATCCAAACCAGTACATGTCCTTAAAAATCTTCCAATCTTATGAGTCAACAGTCCAGACGTACCCTAATATTTGAGTCATAAGGTCGACTCGTACCGACTAGGAATGGGATTTTCTACACGTTTTTTAGAGTCTTTTATGACTTTCCCCACTCCCTTAAAAGCAAAACATTGTTTTGGCTTTATAAGAGGTGGTATAAAAGGTCCTAAATCCCCAATTTACATCATTAAATATCAATTTACTAAATAGAATCAAGAGAAAGCTATTTCTTCATCTTCCCCAAGTATCTAGGGTTTCTCAAGGTCAAGAACAACTTCAAGGAAATTTCCCCAAAACATATACTTTAGGTATGTACGATATTCATCCATGGGTCCCTTTCACCCATGGAGCCCAAAAATCCTCTTTTAGTTTAGTTTATGAGTTTACCCGTGTTAAAGATGAAATAAGTCCACGAATCTCTTGTCAATTCAATTTCAAGTTATGGTTACAAGTGTTTTCTAATGGAATGATTCATATTATGTCTTAAGTGTTGTGAATCCCATGTCGTGTTTTATTGATTTCAAAAAAAATCTCCAAATTATGAATTTATCCATGTAATTATGTTGTTTGTTCACATTCAAGACAGTCCTATGTTCAAGATTATGATTCTTACATGTTTGATGAAATGTCCATGCTTTGGGTTTTTGAACCCTTATTGTATACTACAGTATTTCAAGTTTGATGTCGTATTTTTATAATCATTCAGTGCTGGAAGGTTATGAACACTCGATACCTATGTGTTTTCCATGATTTCAGATTTTCAAGCAATAATTTAGTGAAACCATGAGTCTTGTTATTTACTTAGATATTTATGATCACGATGAGCACTATTAATTATCAGAAATAATGTTCAGTTAAACTTAGTTCAGTTCAGTACTAGTGTTAGTTTAGTTGAAAGTAGGATTTAGCACCAGTGAACCCAGGGATGGGGGCTCACCTTCCAGTAGAGGGTATGAACTTTAGTAGCATTCCCTGAGTTCTAGAACTATGTAGCCAGTGTAGGTTTGCGATGTCCACCTTCCAGTCGATAGTTGACATATATCTCATAAGGGCATCTGCCAGTAGATAGCGACTCCTCAGTCCTTCTGGACAACAGACCAGTAGATCCACACATCCAGTGTTAGTACCTGTGGTATGGTACTAACACTCTTCCAACAGGGGTTATAGGTTGGACCTCAATTGTCTTAGATTGGGCCCTGTCGGTTATATGATACCTGCCACAGTCTTAGTATAGTAATCAGTGTATTTCAGTTCAGGTTTTCTTGACCAAGTGTATAGATTTTTAGTTATTCAGTTATAGATCTTTCAGTCTTCCAAATTTCAGATTATCTCTGAACCATGTTTATGCTTGATCTTGCATTCTCAGATATTACCTGTTCATGCATTTATACTCAGATGTCTCATGTATTTTAGCCAACCCTCATCTTATATACTAGTACATTCAAAGTAATAACCACATACTTTTCTCTGCGCTATATTGTCTTATAACATAGGTTCAGACTCACAGTTTCCTGACCACTCTTAGACAGCCCGGCGTTACTTAGCAATAGTTGTGGTGAGTACTCATCCATTGAGGACATGATTTTTTTATTATAATTACTTCAGTGCTTTCTTATGTTTAGTCACTTTGAGTTAGTTAGGGGTCTGTCCCATCAACTCCTTAAGATGTTTAGAGGCTTTCAGACAATCAATTAGACAGTCAATTAGTCATTTTAGTAGTAATAGTTATTTCAGATAGATAGTTTGGTTTCTAATATTTTATCAAATATTTTAGAAAAGTTTTCTTCTTATTCTATTTCTAGTTTTACAGTACCGTATCAGTGTATCTTTCACTCATGCATCATATTATTGTATTACTTAGTGCTCATAGAATGTTCCAGTTCATGGGTTAGATTATGGTCACTTGTGATCGTAAGTTCCATTGTTACGACTAGAGGGTAGCCTCAGGTCACGAAAAAATATGGTATCAGAGCCAAAGGTTTTAAAGTGTCCTAGGGTATCTGAATGATGTGCTGAGTAGAGTCTTATGCATAGGTGTGAAGCGCGCCACACTTATGGATAAGAGGCTATGAAATGTTTTTGGAAAGTTTTCCTTCTTTCAGTGTTCATGTGTTGTGAAAGAGCATGATCTCTATTTAAATTATCTTTATAACTCATCATTCATTCTATTTAAGTAAAATTCTAGAACAAACAATAGAAGAAGGAATGGGGATCAGCCCATACCACCAACTATTTAGGAAGATTCCCTGAATGAGAATGTCTCTCATGATAAATTCAAGGTCGCTTTCGCAACCCTAGCCCATTCTATAGCTACTTAGAACAACCAGAAGGTTATTTCCCCAGCCAATCCAGTGGAAAATACATCTACAGTTAGGATTTTGTATTTCACTCAAATGAATCCCCCTCTATTTTTAGGATCCAAGTTTGAGGAGGAGTAGCAGGTGTTTTTGTACATGGTGCAGAAGGTGATTGATAACATAGGTGTCACTTTGATTAAGAGTGTAGAGTTGGTTGTATATCAGTTGTAGGATGTAGCTTATACCTAGTTTTAGTAGTAGAAGGAAGACCATGGTGTTGATAAAATGCCGGTAGAATGAGAGGAGTTTTCCACGGCTTTCTTAAATAGTTTCTTTCCATTAGAGTTGAAGAAATCTAAGTTTTAAGAAGTTTATCAATTTGAAGCAAGGTAGTATGAGTATGAAGGAGTACTCGCTTAAGTTCACTATATTAGCTAGGTATGCTCCTACTATGGTGGCGAACAATACGTCAAGAATGATGAAGTTTGTATTTGGTGTAACTCATATTATGGTTAAGGAGTGTAAGACTTCCATGTTGATTAAGAAGATGGACCTATCTAGTCTTGTGGCTCATGCTCAATAGATTGAGAAGGAAAGCATGATGAGAAAGAGAGAGAATAAGAGGGCCAGAAAAGGTAGTTTTAATTTTTCTCAGCCCAAGTTAGAAAGTGGTAACCGTTTTCAGTTCCATCAGAAATTTTTAGTCCTAGCTCCATCTTTAGCTAGTGCACCAGTGCCTAAGTTCAAGAAATATAGTTAGGATAAAGCGCCAGGTTCTAAGTCCCAGCATAGTGTGAATAGTGGTCATAATAATCTCCTCTGTAAGAAGTGTGGTAGGAATTATTAGGGTGAGTGTAAAGCTGGTAGTGATAGGTTTTTTGGATGTGGCAAGCCTGGCTACAAGGTTAGGGATTGCTCAAGGGTTGGTTACCAGGGTAAGTCCAATCGTTCTTTAATTCCAAAAGGTGGCGTGACTCAGCATGGTGCTACTTCAAATGCCACTAATAGGCAGTTTCAGAGCAGGTTGTATGCACTCTAAACTCGACATGATCATGAAAGTTCTTCTGGTGTGGTTACGGGTACGTTACAGATTTACCATCTTCATGTTTATGCATTGTTAGATCCTGGAGCTTCATTTTCTTTTGTAACTCCTTATATAACCAGCAATGTCGATGTCAGTACCAAAATATTAGTAGAGCCTTTATTAGTGTCTAACCTAGTGGGTAAATTTATTACAGCTAAACGGGTATACGAAAATTGCCCGATCGAAGTATCTCAGAAAATTACCTTAGTTGGTCTTGTAGAGTTAAAAATGACCGAATTTGGTGTCATTCTTGGCCTAGATTGTCTCCACTTGTGCTATGCCTCAGTTTATTGTTAAAATAGAGTCGTTCAGTTTTAGTTTCCTAGTGAAATAGTCATTGAATAGAGTGGTAATACTTTAATGCTTAGGAGTTAGGTTATTTCTTATCTTAAAGCAAGAAAGATGATAACTAAAGGGTGTGTTTACCATCTTATTTGACTGAAAGACTCTAGTTCTATGAATCCATGTCTCAAGCTAGTTTCGGTGGTAATGGAATTTCCTGATGTGTTCCCTAAAGATCTTCTTAGAGTTCCTCTCGAATGGAAAATTGACTTTGGAATAGACCTCCTTCTAGATACCCAACCTATCTCTTTCCACCTTATTGAATGGATCCAGCTGAGCTTAAGGATTTGAAAGAACAGTTAATAGATCTCTTAAATAAGGGTTTTATCAGGCCTAGTGTTTCTCCATAGGGTGCTCTAGTCTTATTCGTACGTAAGAAAGATGGTTCTCTCAGAATGTGCATCCACTACCGTCAGTTAAACAAACTGACAATCAAGAATAAGTATCCACTCCCTAGAATTAATGACATATTCGACCAACTTAGGGATGGCAGTAATTACTCTAAGATAGACGTTAGATTCGGTTATCATCAGCATAGAGTCAGAGAACGTGAAATTTTGAAGATAGCTTTTGGAATTCAATTTTAACGACTCGAGACTACCCCTAGTCATCAAACGGTCCTTACGACCCTGAAGGACTACAAGCTAAATCATGACTGATATCTGCTGTGAGCACTAAACAAGAATACTAAAATAATAAGAATAAAAGCCTAAAATTCTATAAGGTTCAAATATCTGAAACACTGTCTGAATCTAGTCAGAAAAGCCTTTAACTAAAGCTGTCTGAAAGTAGAGTTGATGGGACAATTCCCCAACTAACTTCATTTACTAAAATACTACTAAGCTAAAGTACTAAAATGAAAGCATATCCTTGATAGATGAGGAATCACCACTAAATTTGCTACTACTGGCTAAATCTGGCTAAGCACGGTCAGACACCTAAGCATCTAAACCTATGATATGAAACATCATAGAGCAGGAAAGTATACGTCAGTACGTAGGAATGTACTAGTATGCTAGATGACGTAAGGCTGAATACATGTGTTTATATGCATGAACAATAACTAACTAAATGATATGCGATAGCTAGATTAGCATACATGGAGGATCTGTAACGACTGAACATATTGTGCATACTGTAACTGAGTATACTAGAACTATATCTAATAACTGATAACTAAATATACTAATAATCTAAGATCACTGATAATCTAAATTACTAATAACTGAGTGATTGTATCTGACAGTCCTGATTCTTTAGAACTAAACTGAGTTCTAAACTGAAGATTGAAATCAAAACTAAAACTGTGGGAGGTAATCATCTAACCAACATACCCCAATCTGAATTAATAGGAGATCCATCAATAACCCCAATTGGAAGGGTGCCAGTACTGTGCCATGGGTAAAGACAAGCTGAAAAGTAACCCTTTACTAGCAGGTTCCCTAAACGAGAATAGTGGTACCCTCCACTGGCAGGTAGAGCACCTCATCAGCCCTTAACTGCTAGGTTTGATGTCTTAACCTATGTTAGCTACGTAGTTATAAAATATAAAGATTGCTTCTAAGAATCACACCCACTGCTGGCAGGTAACCCCCAATCCTTTGGTTCACTCGGTGCTGAATCCTACTCCCAATTGAAAGATATGAAACTAATTAACTGAATTGGACTAGACAAATATATTGATATTGCAGACTTTTCCTAAGTTTTGTAACTGACTAAATTCTACTGAATTCTATAAGGGATTGAGAGTACTACTGATTGTGACATGACTGATACTATTCTATAACAGACACTGGCTCTAAGTAACAACTATATTATCGGGTATTAAATACCCCTAGGACTTAATAGCATGAAAAGTAAAGCAAAGCATAATCTTAAATAACATGACAATGTTCACTTAGTCATAATTCATTCATAAAGACATTTCATCAAACACTTGTGATGCATTAACTTGTACATGAATGAGGATTACATGTTAGCATGCTATAATGACATCATTTCATTCTCATAGAAAACTTATCACACACATGAGAAGTATACTTGGTTCATTTAATCATAATCACTTAGGGTTAAAATGGATACAACAATCAATGTGGAAATTCATGGATTATAACATGGGGATTACTCAATTCAACGTATATGCTACACAACTTCATGGAATCTACCATTAATCATAGATTGAAACTCAACTAATGTCAAAATATGAACACAAATCCAATTTCATGCATGTAAATCATGAATCATAATTCTTGAAGTTTTAAAAATGAATTCATTAACTCTATGGGTAGAAGGGGCCCATAGATGAACATCTAACATACCTTAATTCGTGAGATTCTTGGAGTTCTTGAAGAGATTCTTGGGATTGATCTTGATTCTTGAGAGCTAGGGTGTGTTTTATTGAGATACAACTACCTTTTAATTTTGGAGAAAAGTGAATAATGAAGGGTTTTACACATTTTTAGGGCTTAAATCCCACATCTGGGCAGAATAAAATCATGGGAAAAGACTGTTTTAATCCTGGGCGCTACTTTAATTTTTCATGAAATTTTCTTGATCTGGACCTCTAGTGCGACCACCATTATCGTACTAGGCCACTGGAAAATAATGACTGGGAAATTGCATAGTGGCGCAACGTGGTGGTATCACATTGCCACTTTGTTTGTCAGCTAAAAGTGCACCGTGATGCGGTGGAATCACGTTGGTACACTGGAAATTGAAAATTATGAACTGGGTCTATGGCGCGATGTACCAATTTGTGGAGAAACACTAGAAATTAAAAATTGCTATTTTAACACACTCCGCAACACGCTACTGGCCTGAATGCCGATGTTTAACGACTGAATCTTAAAATTTCCATAACTTCTTATCCGGTTGTTGGATTTAGGAAAATTTTATATCATTGGAAATATAATTGAATTTTATACTTAATGGAAGGCTCTAATATTAAAATTACTGAGAATTTAAAATTTTTTATTTAGAATAACCCATGTACTAAGGGCTAACTAGGCTATGGAAATACGGGGTACTACATCGGTATGGTCACTTCAAATTCCTAGTTATGTCTTTTGGACTAATGAATGCCCCTGCAGATTTCATCGACTTAATGAATAGGGTATTCAAATAGTACTTGGACATGTTTGACGTAGTCTTCATTGATGATATACTTATCTATTCCCATAGTGAGAATGATTATGCAGATCATTTGAGAATTGTGTTGTGGACCCTTAGAACTCATCAGTTGTTCAAAAAATTAATCAAATTTTTTTTTGATATTAGTAGATTTTCTTGGCCATATTATTTCCAATGATGGCATTAGAGTTGACCCTTAAAAGACCAAAGCAATGAAGAGCTGGCCCAGACCCATCTCCCCATCATATATCAGTAGTTTCTTTAGTTTGGCTGGCTATTATAGGTGGTTTATTAAAGGGTTTTCTTATATTTCATCCCCCATATCTTGATTGACTCGGAAGATAGTTAAATTTCAGTAGTTAGATTCTTATGAGAAGAGTTTTCAGAAGTTAAAGACTCGATTCACTTCTGCTCTAGTCTTAACTTTGCTAGATGTTCAGATAGGTTTGTAGTTTTCTATGATGCTTCCAGAGTTGGTCTTGTTTGTGTTTTGATATAGAGGGGCAAGGTCATATCCTATGTCTCTAGGAAGCTTAAACCCATGAGATGAATTATCCAACCCATGATTTTGAGTTGGTAGTTGTTATTTTCGACTTAAAATTTTGGAGGCACTATATTTATGGGGTTCATCTTTATATGTTAATTGACCATAAGAGTTTACAATACGTGTTCACGTATAAATATCTGAATCATCATAAGAGAAGGTGGCTTGATTTGTTAATAGATTATGATATTAGTGTGTTATATCATCTGTACAAGGCTAATATAGTGGCAGATACCCTTAACGGTTTTTCTATAGGTAGTGTTTCTCATGTTGAGGAGGATAAGAATAAGTTAGTGAGTGAATTTCATCAGCTTGATAGATTGGGTGTTAGGTTGGTTGATTAAGCTGAAGGTCATGTAGGGTTCAGAATGGTTCAAAATCTTCAGTTAATGGCTGAAGTGAAACAAAAATAGGACAACAATTTTCTCTCAAGGGGGAGATGATATGCTTTATTATCAGGGAAGGTTATGTGTTCTGTGTGTTGATGGCTTGAGACAGTGGATACTTACAGAAGGGCATAGCGCGCATTACTCTATTCACCCAAGAGCCATTAAGATGTATGGTAATTTGCAGGAAATCTATTGGTGAAGTGGTATGGATAAGGATATTTAGGATTTGTATCTAAGTGTTCAAATGGTTCACAGTTCAATGTTGAGGACCAAATACTAGTGATACATTAAAGGAGTTTACCATCCCGACTTGGAAGTAAGTAGTGGTGAACATGTATTTTATGATAGGGTTGCCTCATACGCACTGTCAGTATGATTTAATATGGGTCTTTTTAGTTTGAATGACTAAATTAGCCTATTTTTTGCCAGTTCATTCTTCGTACTCAGTTGAGGATGATGCTAGGCTTTACCTTAGGGAGTTGGTCAAATTGTATGGGGGTCCCATTGCCTATCATTTCAGATAGAGGTACTCATTTTACCTCTCATTTTTTGGAAGGCTTTTCAAAAAGGTATTGGTACCCAAGTTTATCTCATTACAGATTTTCATCCTCAGATAGATGGTCAGGAAGAGAGGACCATTCATACCTTAGAGGGTATGTTGAGGGCAAGTTCTATTAACTTTAAAGCTAGTTTGTATGACCACTTACCTTTGATTTAGTTTTCCTACAACAATAGCTATTACTTCAGTATTTAGATGGATATATTTAAGGCTCTCTATGGGAGGAGATGTTGAACTCCTATTTGTTGGTTTGAGGTAGGTGAAGCTACTTTGATAGGGCCAAATTCAGTGTTTGTGGCAATAAAGAAAGTTTAATTAATTCTGGTGAGGCTGAAGACAGTCCAAAGCCATGCAGATATGAGGAGAAGAGATCTTAAGTTTGAGGTTGGTGTTTTGATCTATTAAGGGATTTCTCCTATGAAGGAAGTAAAGAGATTTGGCAAGAAGGGGAAACTCAGTCTTCGCTACGTTGGCCCGTATAAAATCTTGAGTCATTTTGGGAAAGTAGCTTATGAGCTAGAGTTGCCTACCGATTTGGCATCAGTACATCCAGTATTTCATGTTTCCTTGTTAAAGAAATGTGTTAGTGTTTTAGATATAGTTATTCCCTTATAATATATAGACATTAAGGATATACTTTCCTACGAAGAAGTC
>NC_061111.1:173117927-173289271 GCF_002878395.1 Capsicum annuum
CCTTATAATATATAGACATTAAGGATATACTTTCCTACGAAGAAGTCCCAGTTGAGATCCTTGATCGTCAGATTCATTGTTTAAGGAATAAAGAATTTCCCTTGGTTAAAGTTCTTTAGTGAAATTAGTCTGTTGAGGGAGCTACTTGGAAAGCAGAAGAAAATATGCGAACCAAGTACCCTCACCTTCTCTCTGCAAACCCAGATTCATCTTGAGGTAAAAATCTTCCTTCGATTAAATCTTTTCCATCCCTAGTTTTAGCTATGTATCCAATCTCATGTCAATGCATTCATACATAAAATTAGTTTAGTTTATGTATCATGTTTCAGACTCAGTTATGTAATTAGGTTTCAAGTCCTGTACGATATATGTTTCCTTAGTGGTCTCAGTCAAAGCAGACTCATTTGAGTATGAATCTTCCCAAGGGGGAGATATTGTAACACCTCGTATCTTTTCCGGTCTCTGTGTAGCATAATACTTATGATCCTTAGTCATACGCTAGTGTACGAGTCATATAAACCCATCTATGTGGACATTAGTATTGATCCCTTGAGTTTTTATCTAGGATATGAGAGAGAAGTATTTAGTCATATACAAGGGTATGACTCATATAAAGAGAAGTCACTTCAATAACAATGTTGGTTTCCAAGTAGTCCGTTCATCTTATGAGTGACTTTACAAATCGTATAGGCATCTTACGAGTTTGAAGTCTGACTTGTATCCAGATCGGTACATTTCTTATGAAATCTACCTAGCTTACGAGTGAATAGTCTAGTTGTACCATTACATACCAGTCGTAAGATAGACTCGTACAAACTAGCAATGCAATTTTTTGCATGTTTTCTCATGGGCTTTTATGTCTTTCCCCACTTACTAAAAAGCCAAACCCATGTCATTTTTACTTCACAAGGGGTGGTATACAAGGCCCCAAATCCCCAATTTACATCATTAAACATCAATTTACTAAATAAAATAAAGAGAAAGCAGTTTCTTCATCTACCCTAAGCAGCTAGGATTTCCAAAGGTCAAGAACAACTTCAAAAAAATTTTACCAAACATTTTGCTTCAAGTATATGGGATGTACATCCATGGATTCCTTTAACCCATGGAGCCGAAAAACCCTCTTTTGGTCTAGTTTATGAGTTTACATGTGTTCAAGATGAAATAAATCTATAAATCTCTTGTCAATTCAATGTCAAGTCATGGTTACAAGTGTTTTCTAGTGTAATGAGTCACATTATGTTTTAAGTGTTTCAAATCCCATGTCATGTTCTATTGATTTCAGAATAAATCTCTAAATTATGAATTTAGCCATGTAATCATGTTTTTTTTCATGTTTAAGACATTCCCATGTTCAAGATTATGATTCTTACATTTTTGATGAAATGTCCATGCTTTTCCTCTATGAACCATGATTATATACTACAGAATTTCCAATTTGATATCATATTTTTATAATCATTCAGTGCTGGCGAGTTATGAAAACCCGATACCAATATGTTATACATGATTTTAGATTTTCAAATAATAATTGAGTGAAACCATGAGTATTGTTATTTACTTAGATATTTATGATCATGATGAGCACTATCAGTTATTAGAAATAATGTTCAGTTAAACTTAGTTCAATTCAGTGCCAGTGTTCATTCAGTTGAGAGTGAGATTTAGCATCGAATGAACCCAAGGATGAGGGATTACCTGCCAGTAGAGGGTGTGACCTTTAGTAGCAGTCCCTGAGTTCCATAACTACATGGCCAGTGTTGGTTTGAGATGTCCACCTGCTAATCGAGGGTCAACATATCTCATGAGGGCACCTTCCAGTAGAGGGTGACTCGTCATTCCTTTGGGACAACAGACCAATGGATCCACATAGTTAGTGTTAGTACCCGTGGAACAATATAGATACCCTTCTAACTGGGGTTATAGGTTGGACCCCAATTACCTTAGATTGGGGCATGTCAGTTATATGATACCTCCTACAGTGTCAGTATAGTAATCAGTGTACTTCAGTTCAGGTTTGCTTGACCAAGTATAGATTTTCAGTTATATAGCTTTCAGTCTTCCAGATTTCAGATTATCTCAAAACCATATTTATGCTTGGTCTTGCATTCTTAGTTATTACATGTTCATGAATTTATTCTCAAATACCTCAAGTATTTCAGCCAACCCTTATCTGGTATACCACATACATTCAAAGTACTGACCGCATGTTTTTCTCTATGCCATGTTGTCTTATAACATAAGTTCAGACATATAGTTTCCTAACCTCTCTTAGATAGCTCGGCGTTACTCAGTAGCAATAGTGGAGAGTCTTCATCCACTAAGGACATGATTTTTTTTTATCTTAATTACACTAGTGCTTTCTTATGTTCAGTTAGTTGCAGTTAGTTGGGGTTTATCCCATCAACTCCTCAAGACGTTTAGAGGAATTCAGACAATCAGTTAGAGAGTCAGACAGTCATTTCAGTATTAATAGTTATCTAAGACAGATAGTTTGGTTACTAGTATTTTATCAGATATTTCAGTCTTGTTTTGCTTCATATTCTAGTATTCAGTTTTATAGTACCTTATCAGTGTATCTAAGACAGTTGTTATTTTCGACTTAAAATTTTGGAAGCACTATCTTTATAGGGTTCATCCTTATATGTTCATTGACCATAAGAGTTTACAATACGTGTTCACGTATAAATATCTAAATCATCATAATAGAAGGTGGCTTGAGTTGTTAATAGATTATGATATCAGTGCGTTATATCATCTGCACAAGGCTAATATAGTGGCAGATACCCTTAACAGTTTTTCTATAGGTAGTGTTTCTCATGTTGAGGAGGATAAGAATAAGTTAGTTAGTGAAGTTCATCAGCTTGATAGATTGGATGTTAGGTTGGTTGATTAAGCTAAAGGTCATGTAGGGTTCAGAATGGGTCAAAATCTTCATTTGATGGCTGAAGTGAAACAAAAACAGGACAACAATTTTCTCTCAAGGGGGAGATGATATGCTTCATTATCAGGGAAGGTTATGTGTTATGCGTGTTGATGGCTTGAGACAGTGGATACTTACAGAAGCGCATAGCGCGCATTACTCTATTCACCCAAGAGCCATTAAGATGTATGGTAATTTGCAGGAAATCTATTGGTGAAGTGGTATGGATAAGGATATTTAGGATTTGTATCTAAGTGTTCAAATGGTTCACAGTTCAATGTTGAGGACCAAATACTAGTGATACATTAAAGGAGTTTACCATCCCGACTTGGAAGTAAGTAGTGGTGAACATGTATTTTATGATAGGGTTACCTCATACGCACTGTCGGTATGATTTAATATGGGTCTTTTTAGTTAGAATGACTAAATTAGCTTATTTCTTGTCAGTTCATTCTTCATACTCAGTTGAGGATTATGCTAGGCTTTACCTTAAGGAGTTGGTCAAATTGTATGGGGGTCCCATTGCCTATCATTTTAGATAGAGGTACTCATTTTACCTCTCGTTTTTTGGAAGGCTTTTCAATAAGTTATTGGTACCCAAGTTTATCTCATTATAGATTTTCATCCTCAGGTAGATGGTCAGGAAGAGAGGACCATTCATACCTTATAGGGTATGTTGAAGGCAAGTTCTATTAACTTTAAAGATAGTTTGTATGACCACTTACCTTTGATTGAGTTTTCCTACAACAACAGCAATTTCTTCAGTATTTAGATGGATCTATTTAAGGCTCTCTATGGGAGGAGATGTTGAACTGCTATTTGTTGGGTTGAGGTAGGTGAAGCTACTTTGATAGGGCCAAATTTAGTGTTTGTGGCAATAAAGAAAGTTTAGTTAATTCTGGTGAGGCTGAAGACAGTCCAAAGCCATGCAGGTATGAGGATAAGAGATCTTAAGTTTGAGGTTGGTGATTTGATCTATTAAGAGATTTTTCCTATGAAGGGAGTAAAGAGATTTGGCAAGAAGGGGAAACTCAGTCTTTGCTACGTTGGCCCGTATAAAATCTTGAGTTATTTTGGGAAAGTAGCTTATGAGATAGAGTTGCCTACAGATTTGGCATCAGTACATCCAGTATTTCATGTTTCCTTGTTAATGAAATGTGTTAGTGTTTCAGATATAGTTATTCCTTATAATATATAGACATTAAGGATATACTTTCCTACGAAGAAGTCCCAGTTGAGATCCTTGATCGTCAGATTCATTGTCTAAGGAATAAAGAATTTCCGTTGGTTAAAGTTCTTTAGCGAAATTAGTCTGTTGAGGGAGCTACTTGGGAAGCAGAAGAAAATAAGCGAACCAAGTACCCTCACCTTCTCTCTGCAAACCCAGATTCATCTTGAGGTAACAATCTTCCTTCGATTAAATCTTTTCCATCCCTAGTTTTAGCTATGTATCCAATCTCATGTCAATGCATTCATACATAAAATTAGTTTAGCTTATGTATCATGTTTCAGACTCAGTTATGTAATCAGCTTTCAAGTCCTGCATGATATATGTTTCCTTAGTGGTCTCAGTCTAAGCAGTCTCATTTGAGTATAAATCTTCCCAAGGGGGAGATATTGCAATACCTCATATCTTTTCCGGTCTCTGTGTAGCATAAGACTTATAATCCTCAGTCATACACTAGTGTACGAGTCATATAAACCCATCTATGTGGACATTAGTATTGATCCCCTGAGTTTTTATCCAGGATATGAGAGCGAGGTATTTAGTCATATACAAGGGTATGACTCATATAAAGAGAAGTCGTTTCAATAACAATGTTGGTTTCCAAGTAGTCCGTTCATCTTATGAGTGACTTTACAAATCGTATAGGCATCTTATGAGTTTGAAGTCTGACTTGTATCCAGATCGGTACATTTCTTATGAAATCTACCTAGCTTACGAGTCAATAGTCTAGTTGTACCATTGTATACCAGTCGTAAGATAGACTCGTACCAACTAGGAATGCAATTTTTTGCATGTTTTCACATGGACTTTTATGTCTTTCCCCACTCCCTAAAAAGCCAAACCCATGTCATTTTTACTTCACAAGGGGTGGTATACAAGGCCCCAAATCCCCAATTTACATCATTAAACATCAATTTACTAAATAAAATAAAGAGAAAGTAGTTTCTTCATCTACCCTAAGCAGCTAGGATTTCCAAAGGTCAAGAACAACTTCAAAAAAATTTTACCAAACCTTTTGCTTCAGGTATATGGGATGTACATCCATGGATTCCTTTCACCCATGGAGCCGAAAAACCCTCTTTTGGTCTAGTTTATGAGTTTACATGTGTTCAAGATGAAATAAGTCTATGAATCTCTTGTCAATTCAATTTCAAGTCATGGTTACAAGTGTTTTCTAGTGTAATGAGTCACATCATGTTTTAAGTGTTTCAAATCCCATGTCATGTTCTATTGATTTCAGAATAAATCTCTAAATTATGAATTTAGCCATGTAATCATGTTTTTTTTCATGTTTAAGACATTCCCATGTTCAAGATTATGATTCTTACATGTTTGATGAAATGTCCATGCTTTTCCTCTTTGAACCATGATTATATACTACAGAATATCCAATTTGATATCGTATTTTTATAATCATTCAGTGCTGGCGAGTTATGAATTCCCGATACCAATATGTTATACGTGATTTTAGATTTTCAAATAATGATTGAGTGAAACCATGAGTATTGTTATTTACTTAGATATTTATGATCATGATGAGCACTATCAGTTATTAGAAATAATGTTCAGTTAAACTTAGTTCAATTCAGTGCCAGTGTTCGTTCAGTTGAGAGTGAGATTTAGCATCAAGCGAACCTAGGGATGAGGGATTACCTGCCACTAGAGGGTGTGACCTTTAGTAGCAGTCCCTGAGTTCCATAACTACATGGCCAGTGTTGGTTTGAGATGTCCACCTGCAAATCGAGGGTCAACATATCTCATGAGGGCACCTTCCAGTAGAGGGTGACTCGTCATTCTTTTGGGACAGCAGACCAGTGGATCCACACAGCTTGTGTTAGTACCCGTGGAACAATATAGATACCCTTCCAACTGGGGTTATAGGTTGGACCCCAATTACCTTAGATTGGGGCATGTCAGTTATATGATACCTGCCACAGTCTCAGTATAGTAATCAGTGTACTTCAGTTCAGGTTTACTTGACCAAGTGTGTACATTTTCAGTTATATAGCTTTCAGTCTTCCAGATTTCAGATTATCTCAAAACCATATTTATGCTTGGTCTTGCATTCTTAGTTATTACATGTTCATGAATTTATGCTCAGATACCTCAAGTATTTCAGCCAACCCTTATTTGGTATACCACATACATTCAAAGTACTGACCGCATGTTTTTCTCTAAGCCATGTTGTCTTATAATATAAGTCCAGACATATAGTTTCCTGACCGCTCTTAGATAGCTCGGCGTTACTCAGTAGCAGTAGTAGAGAGTCTTCATCCACTAAGGACATGATTTGTTTTTATCTTAATTACACTAGTGCTTTCTTATGTTCAGTCAGTTGGAGTTAGTTGGGGTTTATCCCATCAACTCCTCAAGACGTTTAGAGGAATTCAGATAATTAGTTAGAGAGTCAGACAGTCATTTTAGTATTAACAGTTATCTAAGACAGATAGTTTGGTTACTAGTATTTTATCAGATATTTCAGTCTTGTTTTGCTTCATATTCTAGTATTCAGTTTTATAGTACCTTATAAGTGTATCTTCTGCTCATGTATTAGATTATAGCATTACTCACTTCTCACAGTAGGTACCAGTTCACGAGTTAGCTTGTGGTCACTTGTGATCGTAAGAACTATTTCGCGACTAGGGGATTGCCTCGGGTCGGGACAAAGGCGATAACTATCCAAAATATAATATGTATCCAGATACATGGTCATATATACCCCCATGCTGGTAAATATGATTTCCAGTGTTGGTTTTTCTGGTACTTGATAATGCTTAATTCACTCCCATTATTTAACGGTGAGGCGGTCGTTGTCAAGTAACCTAATTTGAATTGGGGTCAAATCTAAAAAAGTGAATTATAGACTACAAAACCTATGGATGCTCAAATTACTACATGTTTACCAGGAATGATAATAAACAAGACAGAAATATTAAAATAGGGGGATTTTGACTGTGAGGTGATTTGTGAACAAACAAAGCACGGATGCAATACATTTTATTTTAAGATCAAGAATAGAGAGGGTCTTAGGATCATGTCTACCTAAAGGTAAAGTGTGTGGGTTAGTTACTGTTTTGCATGAGTTTTAGTTATTGATTAAAGGATAGGTTAGGTCGATGTCACTGTAGTCAATATTTCAATTAAACTACAACAATTTAACCTATTGGCTCTTACGAGCATCTAACAAGTGTACAATTTATAATCACCCAAAACCTCAATCAAACATCCCTATTTCTAGGATGATGATCTTAACATGGCTTACCCTCCAATCACACTTATTTCTAAGATTGCAAAAGGTATCAAACCATAGACTTAATTGTCTACCATTGCCTTATCCCTTAAAACACTCTTTCGAGGATTTATGGGTTACCTAATGTTCATCTTCATCCAACTTTCAAGGATGATAAAGGGTTTCTGGAGTTTGGGGTTTTCACCCATCAAACCTATTTTGAGATTTGGGGTTTTCACCCATAAAATTCCAACTAGTAAGCTCAAGCAATGGTGGAATCTATACTCAACAACTAAAGTCGTGCAACAAACACAACACCCACACACAATTACACTTTCGTTTAACATTATCCCAAGACTAAATTACTCAGCTACTCATGAAGAAAATAAAGAGAAATATACCATGGGTATTTCCCAAAACATCTATTCTTTACAAAACCACTAAAAAATTAACCCTCCAAGAGTAGTTACACACTATCTCAATGAGGGTTTCCTTCTTTCAAATCCAAAAATAGTTATGACTTAAGCAATACCAAAAGAAAAAAGGTTTTTTGCTTATATATGGCTTGGTATTCTTCTAAGTACTTTTATAGATCTGTCCCTAGGCATATTTCATTGAACCGCGATCGCTCATGAATGTCCATAACTGCATTCACGCGATGGCAGTTATGTGCTGCGATTGCATTGTGTTGATCATCTTCACAGACCGCGACCCTAGATTGAGAACCGCGGTCATAGTAAATGAGGCTGATGTTGTCCAGGTCTTCAGCTGCACTCTTCTTTGCTCCCTTTTTAATCATTTTTAGCCACAATCCATATCTTTTGATCTCATCAATTCTATGCATGCAAAGAGTGGGTATTAGTGTATTTTATCACCAATAAGTATCATTCATTTATTTTAAACAAGGTAATGTGCACAAATATTTAGTGAGAATGAGTGGGAAAATCACCCCTCATCAATACCCCCAACTTAATACCTTGTTTGTCCTCAAGCAACACTATCTGTATTATGAGACGACGCATATGTATGCCCTCATTCTATCACTCAATGATCTTGATGACTCAAACTTGATTTCTTCTGCCAAAAACTTTTCACACATGGGCAAATTGGCTTTTAACAACTTCCCTCATCATAAGATGAAATAGCGAAGGATGAAATAGACTTTGTGGAGAAATCATGTAACAACAACTAACACTCTAGAAATTACTCACATGTTCACACAATCATACAATACTTCTATTTATCTCATTATGCTGAATATGACAAAATCACCCACCCTAACTAGTTCACATGACTCCTCACAAGAAAGGAAAAATTCACACACCTTGTTACCATGAATGCTACAAGGAATTTTAAGTGCAAACACTCACTCTCTCAAGAAATTCTCCATGCTGACAAGTACTATGCCATAGGCTTGTCCATATTTTCAATCATTACTACAATGACCACACTTGGTTGGGAATCACAAATGGTTTTTTGTACTTGTAATGCAGGTTTAGGGTTAGGGTAGGATATCATTTGAGAATAACATGGCTACACCCCTCTTGAACATTCACATCACACTTTTTCAATCTTTCTTTTTAGCTAAGGGCCACTTTTCTTTAATTTCTTTCTTTTCCTACACCTAATAATAGCTTCCTTTGTGCACTACTATTCTTTCATTTCTTTTTTTTGAAACTT
Organism: Capsicum annuum; assembly: GCF_002878395.1. Lineage (NCBI taxonomy): Eukaryota > Viridiplantae > Streptophyta > Magnoliopsida > Solanales > Solanaceae > Capsicum > Capsicum annuum. The sequence continues at coordinate 173,126,988 of NC_061111.1, forward strand.
AGGCATACTTCATTCCTTTGATAGAATCATTACTTTTCTATTTATTTATTTTCGCGGCTCATGAGGCATTTAACTAACAACTTTGTGAACTTACACTTTCTTCCATTAACCTTTACCACACCCAACTTAGGATTTTAGCCTCAATTTACATTTTTAAGTTCAAGGAGGGTTTGGTTCACTAGAAAGATAAAAAAGATGGGTCATGGGTTGTAATGAGTTTGCCAAAGAAAGTTCTAAAGGCTCAAAGGGGGCACTAAGGATAATTATGCATAGGTGGGATTTTTAGGCTAGATTGGGCTTCAAAAATCACAAGATAGCCTATGATCATTTTACCAACAAAGCGCAATAAAAGTTTAGATTTGAAAGACTAATGGGGCAAGTTCTAGATGGTACAAGTACACATGAGATGAAGATAATTAACCTGACACACATGGCATGCGAATGTTGTCAGGGGGTTCAATTGTTCTACCCGCTCGATACAAAGATGAAGTATTCACTATTTATCTAAAGTCAACTTTAAGAGTCATAAAAAGAGGGAAAAATTTTATCACAGAGTTGCTCACGTCTATGCCTTCTAATTTTGCAAATATTTCAGATGGAGGGGGTTGTTTACTTTTGTATTCGCACCATACATAATTTGATAATCATGGAAACCACCCAAGATATCGTCTAATATTGCAAATCATAGAACAAGTGATCCACCATATGGTTACTCAGACTTCACCAATGGATAATAATGCAACCCCAGTTTAGCAATGCTATAGGTACTTAGACTTCCCTTGCATTCTATGGCCTCGGTGCCATGGGTACACAGAATTCCCCTGCACCCATGGTTATAAATCCAATCAAAGAGGAATTAAAATAAAGTAACAAACCAAGAACAAAATAGCTAATCCATGCAAATGTAGGAACCATCAATGTGCCCGATTATTACAACCTAAATTAAATTAAAGATAAAATTTATCTAAAAGAGCAAAAAAGTATGCAGAAATATCAATAATACAGGTCTAAATTAAATGAATAAGAACAAGGAGATGCTCCAAACTGAAAAAATAGCAGTGTCCCCACTGCAGAAATAATTAATGGTAAAAGAGATAAGGGTGCTCCCTGAAACTGCATCAAGGGTTACAATCACTGTTGGACTCTACATCACTACCCTCTACCTTAAGATTGGATCACTTGGCTGGGTATTCATCGTCACTGTCCACCCAGGAAGAAGGAAGTGTATCTCGGGACCTTAGAACCATCCATAGGCCCTTCACACTCTTCCATATCCTGAGAAAGAATTTTTCCCTCTTTTTCTACCTTGTAACCATTTTTTCATCCATGATTTAGAGGTCTCGATGTGACTCCATCAAAGAGGAGTAGGCCTTTTCAAGATTATTGCTTCTTTTGGTCTTTCTTGTATTTCTCATAATCGATACATGACACATAAGAATGATGAGCGGTGGAAGAATCTCCCAATCCTTGGGGAAAACTAGACACAAGCTTTTTGATGGTTGCAATATTTACTCAAATATCCTTAAGAGCTCCTGCGGTGGTTGGCTTATGAGACTGAGGCTCACTACATGTCCGCTTTTCTAAGTCGATCTTTCTTTTCATTCTTTTTCCAGGTAAGCCTCACCTCTAATCATTAAGGGGTAAATGGGGGTATTAGGGCGCACCCATGTATCACTAGCATACTCTTCCACCCTTACTCTTTTGCAAAGCTCTATAATTAAGGAGTGAAAGAATAAATGTGTACTACCTTGGTCCTTGAAATGATCTATCTCATTAACCATGAGTTGAACAATATCTACAGGGATGCTATCTAGAATACATGTATATATTCTACCACGCAATTTAGGGACTAGTGTCTTATGGGTGCAAGGAGAAACTCGGCTACAGATGATGTACAACCATATTCGGGCCTTGGAAGTGAAGTCATTCATGGAAATATTACTTTTAGTATTGGTCCATGAGACTTCCATTGCGGGGCTTAGTCGTGCCACCTAACTCCTAGATTTACACCCCTTTGCTTAGAATTCACACATGTCAGTATGCTTGAGTCCATAAACATCATTGATTTCTTTAGCCCCAACTTTCACCGGCTTTCCCCAAATCTTAATAGTCACATTGAGTGGGTCCGTAAAAGAGACTTCACTGATATTTGGAAAAAATTCATGATCCCATTGCTCATTTGCAATGCATGGATCTGGGGTGAAGCACCGCCACCCTATGGCTTCAAGTTTGTCCGGAAGTTTTGGTAGTTTCTCTGGCATATTTTTCAAGAAAATTCTTCACTTTGGAAGTAACTTTGTCCTCAAAAGATCCCTGCTGTAATAAGTGTGTCACTTGGGTGACATGAATCGGATGTGACCATACTTATCCATGATGTTATCCTAAAATCACTAAGCCCACATTATATATTTTTATGACATTTTAACTATGCAAACTGTGCTATATTGATCACTAGAGTTAATTGGACTAGGTGCTTGGTGTTGCTTGATTAAAAAGTGAAAATGCAGGATTTTTTCCTTGGCAGGAAAGTACTCTCAGTTACCGTGATTGTGAGTCAGGACCACGTTCACATTTCCACGATTGTGGTATATGACCGCTGTCATAATACCTGAGGGTGGTTCCATTTTTAGCTTTTTGTTCTTTGATTTCTTCTAATTTTAGGCTAACAACATGTTCTACAATATGGATACATGAAAAAGTCATTTGAACAATGCTAAAAGGTGGATGGATGTTCTCTTTAGAAAATAAACATCATTAGCGAAAGTTCAATTGGGTAAATCATCAAAGGCTTGGTGTGCACAACTCATTTTTCTTCATTTTCCAAACATCCTTAGGTACTCAAGACTTCCCACTTGTATGAACACCTTGTTCAAGCAGTCAACATCACACCAATACCAAGTAAGACAATATGGAAAGCATAACAATAAAAACTTTATGCCCTCTCTAAATTATGCATTCTAGGGATTATTGTTATAAATAAAAGAACAGATTTATTACACTTACTGGAGTTGTAATGAAGGAATTATGCAAGGATTTTATTTGAAAGCTCACAAACTTGGCAAGAAATCAGCCCAAATTATAGAGTACAATCTTGAAACGGAGTGTGAGGGAAATAAGGGAAACTAGGGGTTAAATGGAAGATGTGGCCACAACCGTGGTCAAGGGAGTGAGATTCCAAACTCCTGTGTGACCGCAATCACCCTTTGGGACAACGATCGTGGTAAGTGAGAGCGATTTTGCTCTCTTATTTTTCCCTGTTCTGCATTTTACTTAATTTTAACACATTTCTCCCCTGTTCAGCTTATCCAATGCACTCCATAGTGCCGCAAATGTATGGGTTATTAATATGGAAAAGATAACATCTACCCTACAAAACATAACAAAAAAGAATACGATCTAGTCTCGTGGAATTTGTGGGTTTCCTCCCACCTAGCGCCTTAGTTATCATCATGGTACGAAGTCTTTCTTCCTTTAATCACAAGGTGGTTCTTCGAACTCCTCTTTACTCATCTTCTCATTTTCAAGATCCACCACGGATACGACTTGTAACTTCGGGATTTGCTTCTTTGACATGCAAATTTTAAAAGAGACCTCATCCTCTTACACTCTGAATTTTATCTCCCCCAGCTCTAGATAAACAATGGCTCTCCCAGTGGCAAAGAAAGGACGACCAAAAATGATAGGCACCTCTTGGTCTATTTCACAATCCATTACCATAAAATCTGTTTGGAGAATGAACTTGTCCACTTTCACAAAGACGTCAAACAATATACCCACCTGCCTTTTTATAGACCGGTCCACAATCAAGAGTCACATAAAGGTTGGCATTGAGTTACCCAAACCAATTTTCTTGTATATGACAAAAGGTATTAGGTTGATGCTTGTACTAAGGTCACATAGAGCTTTTGCAAATTCATGAATCCCAATTGTTTAAGGAATAGTGAATGCTTCTGGGTCATCTTTCTTTTCCACAACCTTGCTATCCATGATATGGCTATACCCATTAGTGACCTCAATAGTATCAACTTCAATAAGTTTCTTCTTAGACATCAACTTATTCACCAACTTAGCGTATCCTGGGATCTCTTGGATAGCTTCAAGAAATGGGATATGTATCTATAGGTGTCTAAGCTTTTCCATGAACTTCCTCAATTTGTCAACTTTATTTTTTATGCAATCATTGAGAGAATGGGGGAGGAACTTGGATGGTTGGCCTTGCATCACCTTGTGGCTTCTTAACTTTTACCACTTCTTCATAGCTTTCCTCGATCTCTTTCTCATCATTTGCTTCTTTTCTTTGGGGCATCACTTCCTTTGCTTTACCCTTGAGTAAATTCTCACTCAAGTATCCTCTTGATGGCTCATCAAGTACCTTCCCAGTCCTTTTGACAATTGCTATAACTTGGGCATTACTATTTGGATTAGCAATCGTGTCACTAGGGAGTCCATCTCTAGGCCTATTATTTAGTTATATGGAAATTTTCCCGATTTGGGTCTCTAATTGCTTGATAAAGGTGGAGTGAGACACCACTATTTGATAGAGTTTGGAAAAATTTCCCTTCAATTCGCATACCATTTTGTTTGTACCCACCACTCTACTCAAGATCATTTCCAACACATCCTCAGTCTTGAATTTTTCTGGGTCGACGATATTTTACTATTTGGTTTTGGGTTGATCATGATAAGGAACATAACGGTCATAGTCACATTCATCGAACCTTGATTACCACCTTGCCTTTCATAGGCGGGGCGGGAACCCCCTGAGTAGTTAGCCAAATAGTAGATTTCCTTAGTCAACTTTTTTGCCTCTTCATCATCTTCACAAGATTTTGATGCAACTGCATTGACCGCTTTCGCGGGTGCTCCTACAACAAGCTTAGTCAAGAGTTTGAGTTGGGTCATCATTTTCTACATGTTCTCTTACTTTTCTTCATGTCGCTTTCTTTGTTCATTATCGATCATGGAAGAAGTAGAAGGAATCTTGAGAGCTTCTGTTTCTCGGTTATGCCGACCCCAATTTTGTTTTGATACTTCTCCGATCAATAGAAAGTTTGTATGGTGGTGCAACTTTACGAGAGAACTACCCACCGCATTATCTATGTTTTTTTCAATGGATCAAGGGAACAATAGAAGATCTCTAAAAGCATTTTGTCTGGGACTTCATGATTTGGTTATTGAGCAATCTTACCATTAAACCACTCCCAAGCTTTAAACAACATTTCTTCATTCATTTACTGAAAATTAACAGTCTCATCCATCTTTTGAAGCATTTTTATGGAGGGAAATATCTATCAAGAAACACCTTAGTAAGCTCGTCCCAAGATATAATTGAGCCGGGTGGAAATGAACGGAGCCATGAAACTGCCTCACCTGTTAATGAGAACGGGAAAAGGCAAAGCTGAATAGACTCTTGAATAATGTGAGATATATTGAACGGTGCACATACTTCCACGAAATTCTTCAAATGGACATTTGGGTCCTCAAAGGCTTGACCTCTGTACAATCCTTTCATTTGCAATATATGAAGCATGATGCTAGTCACATGGAAGACTTCCTTCCCATTAGTTGGTGGGATGTGGATTGTGTTTCTTTTCCCCGCTTCATTTAGTGGGTCCTCATCGCCTTGAGGGAAATCAAAGGGGCCCATATTTCTTGTGCTATCACTCATTGTTCTGTTAACACTCCGATCACCTAAAACAAGAATTAAAAATAACAAATAAAGTAAATGATATCACTTCGGGTATTCCCGAGTAAGAATCGCATCGCACAAGTGAAATCTATATTTCACTCCTAGACAACGGTTATATTTTGATAAGGCTCAACTCACTCCCATAATTTAAGGGTGAGCCGGTCATTGTCAAGTAACCTAATTTGAATTGGGGTCGAATCTCAATGAGTGAATTATAGACTTCAAACTCTATGGATGCTCAAATTACTACATGTTTACCCAGAGTGATAATAAACAAGACATGTAAAATAAAATAGGGGGATTTTGACTTGTAGGTGATTTGTCAACAAACAAAGCACGGATGCAATTCGTTTGATTTTAAAATCAAGAATCGAGAGGGTCTTGGGTTCATGTTTAACTAAAGGTAAAGTGTGTGGGTTAATGAAGGTTTGGCATGGGTTTTAGTTGTTGATCAAAGTATAAGCTAGGTTGAAAGTCATTGTAGTCAATGTTTAAATTAAACTACAGTAATTTTACCCATTGGCTTTTTCGAGTACCTAACAAGTGTGCAATTCATAATCACCCAAAACCTCAATCGAACATCCCTTTTTCTAGGATGATGTTCTTGACATGAATTACACTCCAATCACACTTAATTCTAAGATTGTAAAAGGTAGCAAACCATAGACTTAATTGTCTACCATTTCCTTGTCCCTGATAACCCTCATTCGAGGATGCTATGGGTTACTTAATGTTCACCTTTATCTTTATTTTGATGATGATAAAGGCTTTCTAGAGTTTGGATTTTTCACCTATCGAACCTATTTGGATATTTAGGGTCTTCACCCATCAAATTCCAACTAGTAAGCTCAAGCAATGGTCAAATCCATACTCAACTACTAAAGTCATGCAGACACAACAACACACACACACAATTAAACTTTTGTTTAATATAATCCCAAGACTAAATTACTTAGCTACTCATGAAGAAAATAAAGATAAATATACCTTGGGGATTTCAATAAACATCCACTCTTCACAAAATCATTAAGAAGTTAAGCTTCCAAGAGTAGTTACACACTTGCCCAATTACGGATTCCTTCTTTCAAATCCAAAAATAGTTATGAGGTAAGTAATAACCAAAGAAGAAAGGGTTTTTACTTATATATGGTTTGGGATTCTTCTAAGTACTTTTACAGATTTGCCCCTAGGTATATTCCCACTAAACCGCAATCGCACGTGATTGTCTGCGTCCGCATCTACGCGATCGCATTGTGTTGACCATCTTGACTGACCGCAACCGCTGATTGAGGACCACGGTCGTGGTAACTGAGGCTAATATAGTCCCAGGTCTTCAGCTGCACTCTTCTTTGCTCCTTTTTTTAATCATTTTTATCCCCAATCTACATCTTTTGATCTCCTCAACTCTATGCCTGCAAAGAGCGGATATTAGTGCATTTTATCACCAATATGTCCCATTCATTTATTTAAAACAAGGTAATGTGCACAAATGTTTAGTGATAATGAGCGGAATAATCACCCCTCATCAGTACTATACCTTAACAGTGAGCTACATAACTCCTTTTACACCCAAAGTAATAAGCTACTACATGGTGATAAATTTTCTATCATGCATGCTTCTCTGATTTTGCAACTACATTATACAAAAGTAGCCTAGACGAGTATTACACTGTATAAACACATCCATCCTAGGTTCAAGTTTAATCTATGGCTAGCAGTGAATAAAATATTAGCAACAGTTGATAGAAAATTGGGATCCAAGTACCAACAAAATGTACTTTTTGCAATCAAACTCTGGACACATTTGAACATCTCTTCTTTGAATGCAATTATAGTAAGCAGTTGTGGAGTACCTTGGTAAAATGGCTAGGATTTAACATATGTACAATGCCCTGGACTCAACAATTGGACTAGATCCGCAAGTTATCCAAGAAAAAGACTAGACATGCTGAAATAGCTTGCTCTACTTTTGCAATAAATTTGTATTATGTCTGGAAAGACAAGAACATGATGAGGTTTCAGAAGGGTCGACTCAACCAGCCAAGAATATACAAGGAGATTGTAATGCATAGGCACATTCAAGGAAGGAATACAGTTGTGTGGTAAATCACTTAGAGGATGTTGAATCATTTCCCATACCTAGAGGAACCACTGTAATATCTCTTGAGTATTTGAATAGATTTGAGTAGATTTAGAAAGTCTAGTTAGCATAAAATATAAAGCTAGACTAGCTCGAGGATAGGTGATAAGTGGTAGATAGATAGCTTCTACTCAGGTATGTAATGACAATTTTGATTAATAATGAAGTTATTACTAAAAAAACTAGAAATGCATGTAAGTAAAGGAAATGACTAGGAAGGTCATTAAATATGCTTCTAGTATACTCAGAGGGTTAACTTTTGGGACACATCTTTTTATCAAGTTATCCGCAAAGAGTTGGAATAAAAAATAGTTTGCATATAAACCCAACCATTAACCAAGGAGTATTTATCAAGCCATTTTCTAATATGGTATCTTCATACCAATATGCTTGCAAGCTAATTTGATTAGTCCATATAGCTAGTCCATATAACCATTAGACTCCCAAGTTCCATTTAAAATCCAAAACCATGGCCACCAAATACAATCAAAACCATTTTTATTCATCTATCTTTAATACAATGCATTGCTCTCAAAGATAAGTTAAATTATACAAATATCCATATTTCAAATATTAAGTTTGCAAGGAGGGTTGAGGTTAATCCCATTACTAAGCCAAAAATCCATTAATTTAGGGAAACCCATGTCACCCATTCCAATCATTATAACAATGCATCAATTCATTTCAAAAAACCATAAATTAAAGCATGAATAATACATTTAAAACATGAGAAAGTAATTCAAGTAATAATAATAAAAAGCCCTCTACCCAATTTCAAACTCATCAATTAAAACACATGAATATTGATTAAATAATTTTCATAATTTAAAATTCAAGTTATGGAATAAGAAACATGTCTATAGTATAGAAGAAATTGAAGAGAAATCAAAGTTTGGAGCTTGAATAATAAATACTCTATAAAACCCTTGATATTTCTTAGGTTGGAAGTTAAAGAAGAAAAGAATGAAGTTTGATCATTCAAAACCGAAGGAAAAGGGTCAAATTGATGTTATAGAGTCATTTAAGGGGTAAAAGGACTAAAATCCCCTCACCCCAAGTGAAAAACAAATTGGATGAAAAATACATAGCGGTTTTGTGGCTCGCTTCTATCACGGAGCATGGCCTCCGTGCCACACCCTTATCACAGAGGCTAAGAGGCATGGCATGCCACTATTGTAGAGGCTTATTGCCTCGGAGTCTGAAAATGGCCCCAAAACCCTTTTAAAAATTCCAAAACTTTTTCAAAACATGCTTTTAACATCCCTAACAATAATTCAACTAAAAAATTTATATTACACATGTAGGAGGATCAAAAATAAATTCATTGAAATGTTATGGGGTCTTACATTATCCCCTCTTTTAGATCATTCATCCTCGAATGAGGAGTTTGGAAATTTATAGCACGATAATAGCATGAGTGCAGTAGAATCCAAAGTCAAATTTGAAATATGAAAGAGAGAAATAAAACTCATACCTTAAGCCCTTTCATCCGATGTTGGAAACAAGAACGTCTATTTAGCTTTCTTATCTTCTTCCACTCCCCATGTAGCTTCTTCAAACTTTTCATTTCTCCAAAGAACCTTCACTAAAGCTACATCTTTTGTCCTCAATCTATGAATTTTCCTATAAAATATCTCAACCAACGCTTTCTCATAATAAAGAAAATCTATCTCACCAACATCCTCAATAGGCACTATTAAAAAAGGATCACCCACACACTTTTTTAGCATAGACACATGGAAAACACGATGGAAAGAAGCCCAAATTTGTTGGAAAATCTAAATCATAAGGAACATTCGTAATTCTCCTTGAAATATATATAGATAAATGTAATGGGGATTACTCTTCCCCTTCATCCCAAATCTTATGAATCCCTTCATAGGAGAATCCTTCAATAACACCCAATCATTAACCTCAAACTCCAACTCCCTTCGCCTCAAATCCGTATAAGACTTTTGGCAACTATGAGCAGTCTTAAGTCTTTCTCTAATCACTTTCACCTTCTCCATGGCTTGGTCAACCATATCAGGGCCAAACAACCTAGTCTCACATACCTCAAACCACTCAATAGAAGACCTACACATTCTACCATAAAGAGTTTCAATAGGAGACATCTTAATAATAGAATAATAAGTTTTGTTATAAGAAAACTCAATAAGAGGCAAATTGTCAACCCAACTACCCTTGATCTCAATCACGCAGGCCCTTAACATATCCTCCAAAGTTTGAATAGTGCGCTCTGCTTGTCCAACTCTTTGAGGATGGAAAGCAGTACAAATGTTCACCTAAGTACCCAAACCTTTCTAAAAAAATGCCAGAAGTGAGAAGAAAATTGTGTACCTCGGTCTTAAGTGATGGACGCCAGCTCCCCATGAAACTTAATTATCTCCTGAATGAAGAAATTAGCATAATCCTCTCCTAAGTAGTTAGTCCTAACAGGCAAGAAGTGAGCAGACTTAGTCATCCTATCCATAATGACTCAAATAGAATGATAATGATTCTGAGGTCACGAAAGACCCAAAATAAAATCCATATTGATTATCTCCAACTTCTACATAGGCAACTCTATCTATTGAGACATTCCACCAGGCCTTAAATGCTTAACCTTGACTTGCTGACCAACCATACACTTAGCAACAAAATTTGTCACATCCCTTTTATATTATTCCACCATTAGATTTTCTTCAAGTCATGATATATGTTGGTTAAACCCAGATGAATTGTATATCTAGACTCATGAGCTTTGGTAAAAATCCTTTCCCTATCCTATCAATATTGGGAATACACAACCTTCCTTGATACCTCATAATGCCATCATCCCCAATCTTAAATGTCATAACCTTTTGTTGACCAACTTCATCCTTAATCTGTATAAGTATGGAATCTAAGAGCATCAACGACAACATTAGCTTTACCTTGATGGTAGTGTAGACTCATGTCGTAATCCTTAAGTAGTTTAAGCTACCACATCTACCTGAGGTTCAATTCTTTTTGTATAAATATATACAGGAAGCTCATACGGTCTGAATATATATCCACATACACCTCATACAGATAATGGTGCCAGATCTTCAAGGAAAAGACCACAGTCGGTAACTCTAGATCGTGAGTCAGGTAATTTCTCTCATCCACCTTAAGTTACCTGGAAGCATAGGCTACAACCTTACCATGCTGCATCAAAACAAAACTCAGTCCTACGTAGGATGCATCACAGTGCACAGCAAACCCTCCAGTACCTTTGGGTAGGGTTAAAACTGGCACAAAAGTTAACTTATCTTTCAGTTTCTCAAAACTACCCTCACATAAGCATCCGATAATAAAAACATAACATTTTTGTTGAGTCAACCTTGTTAGAGGAGCAGCAATAACTTAAAATCTCTCCATAAACCTCCTATAATACCCTCCAAGCACAAGAAACTCCTAATGTCGGTTGGAGTCTTGAGTCTAGACTATTTCTAAACCACCTCAATTTTTTGTGGATTAACCTTGATCCCGTCAATAGAAACAACATGCCAAAGAAAAGCCACAACACTTAGCCAAATTAACACTTAGAAAATTTTGCATATAATTTCTTGTCCTTAAGTGTTTGAAACATCATTCAAAGGTGACTGGTATGATCCTCCTCACTTTTAGAGTACACCAAGATAACGTTAATGAAGACTATAAAAAACAAATCCAGAACATGCATGAAAACCCAATTCATAAGATTTATAAAAGCAATCGAAGCATTTGTCAACCCAAATGACATAATTAGAAACTTATAGTGACCATATCAAGTTCTGAAAGCAGTCTTTGGAATATCAACTTCTATAATTTTTAGTTGATGGTAGCCCTAACAAAAATCAATCTTAGAGAAACATCTAGCACCCTAAAGTTGGTTGAATAGGTCATCAATACCAGGGAGAGGATACTTATTTTTCACTGTAACTTAATACAATTTATAATAGTCTATACATATTTGAAAAGACCCATTTTTCTTTTGTATGACAAGTACAAGAGCACCCCACGCCAAATCACTAGGACGAATACAACCCTTATCAAGAAAATCATTTAACTACTCCTTTAATTCATTTAGTTCAGTCTGATACAACCTATAAAGAGAAATGGAAATATAATGAGTATCCTGTAAAAGATTAATCCCAAAGTGTTTCTCTATATTGGGAAGAATTCTAGGAAGATCATCAAAATAAACTTTAGGAAATTTATTAACCACAAGGACAGATTTCAGAGAGGGAGTCTTAAAATTTGAATCCTTACTATGAACTAAGTGACGCATACACCTCTTCTTAATTATTTTTCAGTCTCTAAGATAGGAAATAAACCTCCTTTTTGACTAGAGAGTTCCCCTCCCATTCTACTATTGGTTTATTTGGGAAATGAAAATTGAAGTTTAGGGTCCTATAATCCCAAGAAGCATAGCACGAATGGAGCCAATCCATCCCTAATATTATATTACAATCTACCATATCAAGCTCTATCAAATCCATTAACATCTCTCTATTAAGAATGGATACCATACAACCCCTATAGATTTTATAGCCACTATAGACTCACCTATAGAAGTAGAAATAGAAAAAGGGTCGAAAATACTTTCAGGACAAAAACTAAAATACACAACCACATTCAGGGTCATATAAGATATTGTAGAAATCAGATCAAGAAAGCAATAAACATCACGGGAAAAGACCTGTAACATAACAGTAATAACATTTGGGGATACCTTAGATTCCTGATGAGTAGAAAATGCATATAGACAATTTCGACCATTGTTAGTACCCGAAATGGAGCCCTTAGGTGCAGAAGCTAAAAAATGGCTACCGAGACCTTATTAGATCAATAGAAACTTCAGCTATAGGACAATTTTGCTATAGGTAACCAGACTAACCAGAATTTAAACACTAGTTCCTCTCCTTCTTACAATATCCATAGGGAAGCTATCCATAAAATCTACAAGGAGAATAAGGTGGGGCTTATCTTGTAACCTAAGATTGCGCACCCTATGCCTTAGGACTACTACTATCCTAGAAACAATGATCACCTGAAGGGTGGGTATATGGAGCACTAGCTGTTGAATATGAGTTTCCCCAATTTTTTTACTTGGTCCACTGCCTACCATCTTTCCCACTGTTATGTTGATTTATACCCTGCTCTACAGACCTAAACTTCTTGTTTTGCCTTTATCCCATCTCTTACTGCTTCTTTTCCTTATCCTCTACTTGTTGCATATAAACCACCAGCTTTTATATGTCCATATCATTATTCAGCATCACAACCTTACACTCTAACACCAAATCATGGGATAAACTAGAAGCAAGCTTCCTCATTCTATTCATCATATTAGACACCAACTCCAAAGCATAACGGGACAAATACTAAAACATTAGAGCACACCCTTTAACACCTATCTTACCACCTTTAAGTTCACAAACTTTATCCTAGGTTTTTCTCAACTCCTAAGGAAAGAAGTGATCAAGAAAATCACCTAAAAAGTCATCCCACATTGCCAGCTCAGTATCATCATCCCTCATTATATCCCACTCCTCATACCACTGGTAAGCTAAATCTTTCAACTAATAGGTAGCAACCTCTACATTGTCTGAATTTATAGCATGCAAACTCTGAAAAAATCTTTTTTATCTCATTAATAAACATGTGAGGATCCTCTCAACCTCAGGGCCTATAATGGTTGGGGTATTTAACCTTATAAACTGGTAGGCCCATATGGCCTTGGATGAATTATAAAGAGAACCAACATGACTAGATCGATCAGACTGTGATTCCATCAACTAAGAAAGCATATGAATAGACTAGCAAAACTCCATATTAGAAATGTCTTCCTGAGGTGACTGAGCATAAGTATCACAAGCCCGAAAAACTCAAAGAAGACTAATAGGGATCGGTGGAACCCTACGTAGAGCGGTGTAGTAAGGAGTAGGGACCCTAGGCTGAGCTTACACTCTATAAACAAGGTGAGTTCCCTCCACATTTTCTTCAGGTGGGGGAGAGCTTCCAGCAGAGTTTCTACGACCATCAGATCTTTAGGTAGGTATGATTTGAAATGTGAGTATTCCAAGATATAGAGAAGTTTTCATAACAACTAGACTCTATAGCCTGAAATAGAATACAAGAAAGAGAAACATTCCTAAACACCTTGTAGCCTCCCTTTATAAGTGTGGTGTGCTACATGCCCATAAAAGAGACTCTAGTAAACATAAATTTCTAGACACCCATCAACCTGAAATTGTGTTCTTATACCAAGCTTGTCATGACCCAAACCCAGGCCTGGCCATGACAGAAAATCTAAAACCCACCATAGGCAGGAGACAACCCCCTTTGCCTTACCTCAAGGGAACATATAAATAGTGGAACCCAAAAAATGATAATAAAAAGGATAGATAGCCGAAATAAATGTCCTACGACTCAAATAACCAACCAACCCAATAATTGTCCATAAAAGCCTCTAATTTAAGAATAACAAACTAAGTTCGGACATGCCCCCAACAATAACAAAGAATCCGAAAGTACTGAGATAGTAAAGAACCCAATGAAATGACTGGGCCTTCCACAAGATAAAGCCTCTCTACTTTATAGCAGATCAACAAACGTACCATACCCCCTAACACTGTACAAGGGTAACAAAAAAGCCCTCAAAACCTATATCATAAAATGATATAGCACCCGGGAATGGTTAGTGGGAAAATAACTAGCATGAAACCTAGGGGAAAGGGAGAAAATAATACCATTACCAATAACTAGTCAAACTACATGCACAAAATTTATATATATACATATATAGGATGTCGGTATAGGGAAAAAGGTCATGAACATGAGAGTTTAAAACATTAGCCTAAATTGTGAAGGTCGCTCCATCCTAAGGCACCCACGGGCTCTATGGGTCCAGCTCTCCGTACTGGTCAACCCCAGTGCATGCTAGTCGTATGAACCAAGAAAAGGGTAAAGACACCAAGGGGATAGCCATCCAAACTATAGTTTGTGTCAAGACACATGTTTATATAGACCTCTATGCTGGTAAATATGGTTTCCCGTGTTGGTCAACCTGGGACTACACCTTAACAGTGGATACACAACTCCTTTTAGGCCCTAATTAAAATAATTGGCACATAAACCCAACAATTAATCAAGGAGTCTTGATTAAGGCATTTTCCAACATTGTATTGTCATACTAATATGCTTGCAAGCTAATTCAATTATGTCAAACTAGTCCATATAACCATTAGACTCCCAAGTTTCTTTTAAAACCCAAAACTATGGCCACCAATGGCGTTCAAAAACTATTTTTATCTATTTATCATTTAATGCAATGCAATGTTCTCACATATAAGTTAAATTATGCAGATATCATATTTCAAAAATTAAGTTTGCAAGGTGGGTTGACGTTAATGACATTACAAAGCCAAAAATCCATCAATTTTGAGAAACCCTTGTCACCTGTTCAAATCATTATGATAATGCACCAATTTAGTCCCAAAAATAATTATTTAAAGCATGAATAATCCATTTAAAAAATAAAAAAATAATTAAATTAATAACAATTAAAACCCCTCAACCCAATTTGAAACCCATCAATTAAAACACATGAATATTGATTAAATAGTTGCCATAATGTAAAATTCAAGTTGAGGAATGTGAAAAATGCCTGAAATATTGAAAACATTGAAGACAAATTGAAGTTTAGGGCTTGAATGAAGAATTCTCTATAAAACCCTTCAGCATTCTTGAGTTGGGATTTAAAGAAGAAATGAATGAAGCTTGATGATTGAAAACTGAAGAAAAAGGGTCAATTTGATGTTATAAAATTTGTTTAAGGGGTAAAAGAACCAAAATCCCCTCACACCAAGTGACAAAAAACAAAAACTACATGAAAAAATACATAGCGGTGTGGTATGCTACTATCGCGGAGCTTAGCCTCCGGACCACGCCCTTATCACAAAGGCTAAGTGGTGTTGTACGCCACTATTGTGGAGGCTTACTGCCTCGGGGTCACAAAATGGCCCCAAACACCTTCCAAAAATTTTAAAACTTTTTCAAAACATCTTTTTAACACCTCTAACCACAATTCAAGTCAAAAAATTATATTACGTAAGCAGGAGGGTCAAAACTAAATTCATTGAAATTTTATGGGCCTTACAAATTAAGTCATGATAAAAAATAAAAAAAATAGTGAAAGTAAGACAAATATTGCATTTGACATTTAAAAAATTAAAATAAGTTAGAACTAATTATTTAAATAAAAAAAAAAAGAAATATCTAGAATTGTACCTTAAAAAATAGAAGAAAAAAAGAGAAAGCCGAAGAAATTTTGCAACTAAAATTTAAAAATCTGAAATAGGTCCAAATTGAGTTTTCTTTTTAGATGTATCTAGAATTACACCTTAATAAAAAAAAGAGCGAGAAAAACGTGCATTTGAAACTAACAAAAGCTAAGACATTTCAAAACTATGCTATTTTGTTAAGAAATTTCTAGAATCACTCCTTAATCATAATTATTATAATTAACTTCTTACTTATCTCGTGTTTTATATTAATAGCTTACTCATCATATTGCAAGTTTTGATACGTTATACTTCGATAGTCATTTTTTCATATCCTCACAAATTCATTTCGCAACTTTTCAAAGAAAAATTACAAATAATACTGCAGCCATCATCAAATAGAATATCCGTCAAAACATCACTTATAGGCTTTTAGGTGCCGTCTGTGATATTAACATCAACTACAATAGAAGCAACAAGAGAACGTGTAGGTGAATCAATGACCTTGTTATGATTTTATGCCATTCATTGACAATTACCCCTTCCACCACCATCGACAACAACTGCAAGAGATGGTGCAGGTAACTCAAGACCTCATTACGATCATATGTTATATTGTAAATCAACGACAACAACTTCAAGGAGAAATGGTACATATGACTCAATCCCTCATCATGATCATATATTATGTAGTCTCAATCAATGGCAGCAGCAGGTACAACAACTTCCCTTTGGACAAATATCATATATTAACAATTAATCATATCTAGGGGTATAACGACCTCCTTATTGTCATATGTCATATGGTATAGTGATTCATGTTGTTGACCACATTCTTATCACTCTTCATAATCATACAGTTTTTCCCACTATTTTAACCAACTGGTTCCAAATGGATCAAGTTGAACATGAATTATGCATTGGTCGTAGGCCTGTTGAATTAGCAGTTCATCGATTAAGAGTACTGTAAATGTTTCATTCATTCAGGAGCTTGACTTGATGCTTAGACTTTAAGATTTTAAGGGACCATGGGTTGTTGTTTTTCTATTTTATTTTATTATCATCACCTTCTTATATTTTTTGCAACATTTATCTTTTATTTAAGTTTATGTTTTTAGTCAATTTTGATGAATGGACACCATACTTACTCTCTAATAATAAGGAATTATCAAACTTTGTTATAAACCCAAGCCATATAATTGTCTTATTGGAAGGACAAATATCTTTCAACAAGAGAAAAACATCACGAAGTCGATACCAATAATCATCTAATAAATAAAAGAAAAGTCATAGAATATTTACTATCATTTTATAAGTAAACATATTTCTATGTATAATATTTAACCAAAACTTTATTTTAAGAATATTGATTCTATTCTACAAGTCAGGCACACCATACCTTGGTATACACATGCAATGCACGTGCGACAAAACTAATATAAAAAATATAATGAAGGATAAGTGTATAATATTTTAAAGAGTATAGGAGAAGAAAATTTTAGTATTTTGTATTCTAATAAGCAAACAAAAAAAGCCAAAAAAATAATGCGTTTGGCATTTACAATAACTTAATAGTTAAAAACTATGTTGTTTTTTGAGAAATATTTAGAATTATGCCTTAATAAAATAGAAAAAAAGATAAAGCGAGATAATTTTGCATTTGAGATTCACAAAATCAAAATAAGTCAAAACTAAGTTATTCTTAAAAAAAATATTTAGAATTATGTGCCTTAATAAAATAGAAGGAAAAAAAAAGAGAAACCAGAAGAAATTTTGCGATTAAAATTTAAAGATCTAAAATAGGTCAAACATAAGTTGGTTTTTTAAGGAATATCTAGAACTACAACTTAATAAAACATAAGCAAAATAAAAAGCGGGAAGAAAATGATTTTGGGATTTACAAAATTGAAAAAAATCAAAAACTAAGCCATTTTTTAATAATATTCTACAATCACACCTTAATCATAATTATTATAATTATCATCGTACTTATCTTGTGATTAATATAAAAAGATTAGTTATCATATTGCAAGTTTTGATCCTTTAAATTTTGACGGACATTTCTTTATATCCTTAGCTATTTATTTCTTAATTTTTTATGAAATACTGCAACCACCAACAAAAAGAATAGCATATCAAAACTTGACGCCAACAAATGTTTGCGATATAATAATCAAATACAATAGAAGCAATAAGAGGTTGTGCAGGTGACCTGTAACACCCTAACTGAGGAAGGAGTCCCACATCTGCAAAACATAGGAGGGATGCTGGGTGTATAAGTAAGTAAGTATTACTCCCTTGTGATGCATTTTAAAGCTGTGCGGGCCTGACCCCAAAGCAGCTAATATCTTTAGTGGGTTAGGGAGTTAGAATGGTATCTTAAGCCTTTGTGGTTTGGGATTCCCGTCACAACCCGAGCCTCGACTCGAGTCGTGACAGAATGGTATCAAAGCTGCTCATATGCCAGCCCTGTCGATGTGGGCTAGAGTTCAAACTGAGTGTAGGTAAATCCCAGTAAGGTAGGGCAAACCTTAGTCCTAAGTGTAGGAAACTCTTATTCGGTGGGGTAAATCGAAGCGAGGATGCTGAGTCCCTAATGGGTTGTATGTAACACCTCAACTTAGGAAGGAGTCCTACATCGACAAAACACAAAAGGGATGTTGGGTATATAAGTAAGCAAAGAATTACTCCCTAGTGATGCGTTTTAATATTGTGCAGGCCTAGGCCCAAAGAGGACAATATCATTAGTCGGTTAGGGAGTTAGAGGGGCATTTCAGGCCTTCGTGGTTTGGGATGCCTGTCGTGGCCAGGGCCTCAACTTAGTTCATGACATAACTAAATAACATCGTTATGGTCGTATGCCATATACTAACAATCACCCCTTGAACCATCATTAATAACTACAAGAGATAGTTTAACTGACCCAAAGACCTCATTACAATCATATGCCATATATTGGAAATCCAACACAACAACATTAGGAGAAGATGGTACATGTAACTCAACAAACTCCTCGTGGTCATATATTATATATTCTCAATCAATGGCAGTAGTAGGTGCAATAACTTTCGCTTGGACATCTGTCGTATATTAACAATCAATCGTATCTAGGGGTATAATGACTTTCTTATGGTCATGTGTCATATTTGCTTCTAATCATGATGTTTCCCCTACTATAACTATTCTTAATCATATAGACTTATTTTCCCACTATTTTAATCAACTGGTTCAAATAGGATGTAGTTGAACATAAATGATTCATTGCCCGTTAGGCCTATTGGATCAACTAGTTCATCAATTAGAAGTACTAGAAATATTTCATTGGTTGAGGAGCTTGACTTGAAGCTTAGACTTTAAGATTTAAAGGAAAAATGGGTTGTGGTTTTACTATTTTTATAGATTATCATCTTATATTTTTTGCAAAATTTATTTTTTATTTAAGTTTATGTTTTATTGATGAAGTGGCACCGTACTTACTCTTTAATAATAAGGAATTGTCAAACTTTATTGTAAAGCCAAGCAATATAATGGTCTTATAAGAATGACGAAAGACTTTTGATAAGAGAAAAGTATCATGAAGCAAATACCAATAATGGTATAGTGATAAAAAAGAAAGTCAAAGAATATTTACTATCGTTTAATAAGGAATTCTATATTTATGAATAATATTAAACCAAAATTAGTTTTTAAGGATTTTGATGTTATTCTATGTAGCAGGCTGTATTAGTAACACTATTTTAATATGTCAAAAATGACCTTTCGGACCTCCGTAGTGATTGTAGATCATGTGTTGACTTTGTGGGAGGTGATGGGGGTGTTTTAGAACCTCAAATCTAAGTAGGAATCTCAAAATAGGGCATAGGCGATGGCTAGGCATCACCTACCTTCACTTGAAAGGTTAGGCCATGGTTTAGGTGCTGCCCAACCTGTGTTTGACAATGGGTTTTTTGCCTCCTAACCTGTGTTAGGCAATGTGTTAGGTTCCGCACAACCTAGATTAGGTCATTGGTTGGGCACCGCCGACTTGATGTTTAGCGGATTAGGGACTCCGTTTTTTAGTTATTTCAAGGGCAACCAAGTTTTTTTATGTTCCATAATCATCCCTAAACATCTTATCACGAAGTTAAAGACCCTAAATACGTTTTATCTCTCTCAAATCCCTAGTTCATCTTTCTAAAATACAAGAGGATAAAAACAACTTAGGGTTTTGGACATTCAAGCTTAAAGGCTCAATCTTTTTATGATTTCTTCATTATTAAGGTATGTGGGGACATTCTAAAATCATTGGGCATAATTTTTACTATTTTTATCAAGTTTAAAGATATTCAATCATGTTTACAAAGAGGGTTTTCAACATGGTTTTGAATAGTATGTATTATGAACTCGTTCGATGAAACTAAATGTTTCCTTAAACCCTTTCTATAGAATTAAACTATAACCATATTTATATATGAATTTTCCATTTTGCAAAGTTTGATTGAGAGCATGAATAATGAAAATCCCTCTCTTATTATGATACCTTTTGATTTCACATGTTATGGATTGTTCAATTGCATGTTTAGAATCATGAGATAAATTCTCTACTATCGTTATGGACTTGACATTTGTTATGAATAAAAGAGAGGGTGTTTTCTTATTTATAAATATTTAATATAATAATTTAAATAATTTCATGGATTCTTATAATGGAATTGACCATCATGTGTTAAAGAAATGAAAAGAGAGAGACTTTGCATAAGTTTCAGATATTTTGAAATATATGAAGATACCAAAACAGATGAATGTCATGGTAGATACAACATAGAATAGACTAAAGAATTTTCAGATTTTAAGATTTAGAGTTCAAAAATATGCATGGTTTTAACGAACTAAAAATGGGCTCTAAAAGTGTTAGATAGTTACCCAAAGAAAGTATGAGTTTAATGACTCAATGTTGGAAACTGTGAGTTGCTGGCATGGGATTTTGGTACCCTTCTTTGTGATCTTATGTACCTTGTATTATTTCATCCCAATATGGGACTATGGTTAGGAGCCCTACTTTGTGATCTTGTGCCCTATCATGACCTGTCGATTTGATTGGGGATTATGGCATCCTACTGTATTATCTTGCGTGTCTCCCTTTATTGATACTGTAATCCTTGCGGTAAACCTAGATTTGGGGCTTGGCCGCTAAGTTAAGGGAAGATTCCATATAGCTCATGGAATTACAGATTGTAGGGTGTACCATCTAGATCAGAAGAGAAATAAAGAGTAGACTCATGATTCCAAGAAGATGTTTTGAAGTTTATCAAATTATACCCATGTGTTTCCAAATGTTTTATGCCAATATTTTTTTATGAAATCCTCTTACCTTTGTTGTATAATAATGTATTTTATTCTTGGATTTTTCTACATACCAGTATATTTATATTGACCCTCTATATTTCAAGATTCGAGGCTCAGTCTCAGGGTCCCTCTAAGTAGTAGATTGGCTTATCAGATATTTGTAGTCGGTGCGCCTCCCTTATTTCAAAAGGGCTTGTTCTATGAAACATTGTCATTGATTTTAGTTCATGGTTTGACTGAGGGCCTTATCCCAATTTTTAGACAGATATTATTTTTGTATTTCTAGAGATTTCGCAGAATAGTGTTAGATATTTTAAATGTTTATGAACTCACATTAGTATTGTTCAGTAATAGTAAGACGATGACCATATTTCTATTTTGTTATGTTTTTTTTTCAATTTTGTATGGTATATAAATTAAGCATATGATTGCCAATTAGAAGGGCTCTTAGGATTACATGGTTAGAGATGCTTATGAAGCCTCGGCCCCAATTCGGGTCATGACAAACTTGGCATCAAAGCACGATTCATGGTCCTAGGGTATCTGCAAAGTTGCATTGAGTAAAGTCCTTTTTATAGGTATGTGTGCCACACTTATAAGGAGGAAGCTTCAAGGCATTTAAAAATGTCTGTCTTTTCTTCATGATATAGATCATGCCATTGTGTTTTCCATATGAAAGTTATCAAAATTCCTTCTTTACTCGGATTTTAATAGCTATGTCTCATTGTCGAGTTGATTCAAGTGTAGAAGCTTAGAGTCTAAATAATGTGGTCCTTTCTAATTAAGTCATAAACAATTATAAAATTACACAGGGACTTAAGAGGAGTCCATAAGTTCTTTAAAGTGTATTGATTTAAGCTTATACCCTTATCTACATTAATTGTGTGTTTGAGCCTGAGGTTTGGAGTGCATTTAGTTCCTTTTCTAAAACCCTTGTTGTAGATGTCATGCTTAAGGGTAATGATGTATGGAAAAATGTTGAAAGATTAATTTCACCCGAGTAGTAGTATGTGATAAAGTGTCATAACCTATTAGTGGTAAGATGATCCAAAAGTTAGTGATATAAAGTCACAAGCTTAGAAGTCATAATGAGGGTGAATTTTGTGTCAGAAAGCTAGTTTAGCTGTATAATCATTGAATGGGGGATGGGTTGCCATTTTATAGTGATAGACTAATATTGTAGCAATATTTGCAAATTATATGGTAGACTGTGAAGGAAGCGACTGGCTATGATTATTATTTATTCAGAACAGGTAAGGATCTTTGAAGGATAATTATGGTAGTTGTAGAAATCATTTATAGGCTGTGAATAGAAAGGGTAGATTAGTCAATAAGTTATGGGTAAAGACTTATTGGTGTAAATAGAATTTGAAGGTAGTCTAAATAGATGCATGGGTATATAAAAATGATGTGAGAATGTGAAATTTGTATATAAGATCATAATGGGTTATATTATAAGATTAAAATGGACTATTCTTATTGTATGACTTTACCCCTCTTGATTGTCTTTTCTCTAATAGTTGTAAACTAGTAATTTATGTGAGAGGTATGTAGTGGATTTTGAGGTGTAGTAGTGATTCCATGTAAAGGATATGATTTTAGGTGGTAGTCAATTAAAATGAGGTAGTTGGGTTGATTTTCCAATTTGATAGACTAGTATAGTAGGTATAGTAGTTGGGTTGAATTTCATCGGTGGTACCTGATCTATGCTAGACTATAGGCTTGAACTTTACATGTGGAGTATGGTGGTAAGAATAGTGGCTTAAGATTTATGATGCATATTTTGTTAGAATGAATTAGTTGGCTTAATCTGAGATGTGAAATGGCCTAAGTTGGCAATTGGTGGAAGAAAGAGTGGATAAATGTCATATATGTACATGAATACTAAGTTGAAGCAATGAAGTGTGGTTGAGTCATTAAAAATATAAGAGTTTTAGGTATATTAGAATAAATCGAACCTCAAGTTAGCATGTTTTAGATAAGGTTTGATATGTATGAGTGTCCCATGTACCTAGAACTCATTCTCGAATTGAGTAGTATAGGGAAGACTAAGGAGTTATTGTATGATGTTCATTAGAGATGAATTGAGGAAATATAGGTAGAAAGTTTATGCCTTTGGTATAGTTTTGCAAAATTTGTTAAGTTGTAAGTTATGTGATTAGAGGTATAATGTTTGAATGTTAACTAGTGGAGAGTAGAATTTTATGTGATAAGGAATGAAGAATTGTATGCTCATGAGACTATGAGTTGTAGGGTGATGGCTATAAAGGCTAGCGAAAGTTAAGAGTAGCATTTCTGGAAAGCAAATCCTTCAGTGTATAGTTTATCAGGAAAAGTTTAGCGTTTATGTGTATGGCGATATCCCCTTTGTGTTACGAGTTGTGGCTATATATTGGATGTTAAGATAGGTCTGTAAGTCTAAGATAGTGACTTTGATCTAAGGCGGAAATGATAGTCTAAGGTAGCTTTTGAATTTTCTCATGGTGGCATGTTTCAAGAAAGAGTCATGATAAAACCTACTCCTATTCAAGCAAGCTCCTCCTACTTCAATTTAAGAGGTCGATCTGCTTATGCCTTACGTAATGTATTCAAGTCATGCTTGTGTCTATGATTCGAGCTCTTTATGCACTTATGTCCATGTTCTGACCTCCAAACTAGAAGTAATAGTGTCTTTCAGTAACCCAAGCTTTCAAGTATTTAAGCTCTATGTTGTGATGCTAAAGACTCATAGATTCGTGTCTTATATCATTCTTAGTTCTAAGAAACTTTGCTTTCTATATGTTGCCATTTCATGTTATGTTGGGTCTAGCCCAAAGAAAAAAGGTTTATGTAAACTCATGGCCATGTTTAGTTCTTCAATAAGGAACAATAGCTCGAAGTAGAAATCCTTGTCTCAATCATTGACTTCATGAATTCTAGCCTTATGGTAAACAACTCTTGATATGTGCACTCATGTTTCCATACTCTGCCCATCTCTAAGAATCCTTGTAGTGTTTTGTTTATGGGAGAACGACTCTCTACTCATGATTTAGACATTTGATATATGGAGCACTTTGTGTCTATTCTATCATATCTTCACCTCATGTTGCACCTTGAGTAGTGCAATAGTCATTTGTTATAATCGAATAGTGTTACTCCTTTTCATCATGCTTATGCTCGGATCCCTTAATGACCCTTTGTATGTTAGTATGATGATGGTTGTGGAAGAATAGTAATGTCTTAGGTAGGGGAGTAGATGTTCTTGAATGTGAAAATTTTTGATGTGATCTCGAGCTAAGGTTATAGTTGAAGGGGGAAAAGAAGACGAACTTTCATTATGTAAAATAGTTAGGAAGAAGGTATGGGAAAAAAAAATTTGTGAGAGTGATTAAATTTGTTAGTCTTAGTGGGGAGTCCATGAAGTGGGTGTAGTAATGATAGGTTTGAATGTTGTGATTGATGAAAATGCAAACCAATGTTTTTTATGGTTAGTATTCCTTGATTTAAAACTCTAGTGTGTTCGACGGAAGTGATAAGGTAAGGTGATTTTCTTAATGGGATGTAAAGTACATGGTCCCATAGTTTAAACAAGCACCTTTGTTCTTCGAGTTATGCTGTAACATAGAAGCATTTTGCAGTGGGACTCAAACTTTTGTGGTTAGATGTGTGATGGGATATTTCTAAGTTAAATGATAATATTGTTATTTATTGTTTGGGGCATAGACCAGTAGTGTCTCGAAGTTTAAGTCTTTTTGTTGTATCTTGTATGGTAGAATGCTTTTATAACTAACTCCCACAAAATATCATTTCATGATTGTACCGATGTAAATCAGACCTATTATCACCAAATAACGCATGCCTTATGCTGTGACGACATGATCCTTAGAAATCATGTGTAAGGACATCTCTCTGTCAATCCTTATTATCTCATACTTCATGCTTACACTTTTGCCTAGGGGTAATCATAAAGCTCTTTTGATGCCTTCATATATTTGGTTGAGGAAAAATATTCAACGTGAGGTTACGTTCTTCATTCCATACTATTAGAGCTTCAACAAGTTCCTACCCATCATTCAGGGATGAATGATCCCAAAGGGGAGATAATGTAACACCTATAGTCGCAACACTCTTTTAATGTATCAAAAATGACCTTTTGGACCTCCGTAGTGATGGTAGATTATTATGGGAGGTGTTAGGTGTGTTTTAGAACCTCAAAACTAAGTAGACGTCGTAAAGTAGGGCTTAAGCGATGGCTAGGCAGCGCATCTCCATCGCCTACCTTCACTGGAAAGGTTAGACCATGCTTAGGCGCCGCCCAACCTAGGTTAGGCCATGGGTTAGGCGCCGCCCAACTTATTTTAGGCAATGGGTTAGGCGCCGCCCACCCTGGGTTAGGCCATTGGCTAGCGGACAGCCACTTGATGTTTTGCGGCTTAGGGGTTCCGTTAATGAGTTATTTCAAGGGCAACTAAGTCTTTTTATGTTCCATAACCGTCTCTAAACATCTTATCATGAAATTAAAGTCCCTAAATATGTTTTAACTCTCTCAAATCCCTAGGTCATCTTTCTAAAATACAAGATGAGAAAAACAACTTAGGGTTTTGACATTCAAGCTTAAATGCTCAATCTTTTCACGATTTCTTAATCAATAGGGTATGTGGGGCTATCCTAAAATCATTAAGCATAAGATTTATGGTTTTTCGCAAGTTTAAAGATATATAATCATGTTTACAAAATTTTTAATAGTATGTACTATGAACTCGTTTGATGAAAGTAAATGTTGTCTTGAACCCCTTTATAGAATTCAACAATAACCATATTTATATATGAAATTTTAGTTTTTCAAAGTTTGATTGAGAGCATGAATAATGAAACTCACTCTCTTGTTGTGATACCTTGTTGAAACCTTGGAGTTTTGATGAATGACAATATGAATGAAACAAGTTGATATACGTGTTCCATTGATCCAACAAGTTCAATAGTGCATTCTACGGTATAAATAATTAAAAATCAGAATGAGCTAATTCGGTGCAACTGAAAACTTCAACTTACTGATCACGTGGGGAACAGAACAAGTTGAATTTGGTTCAAACACTTGATGATAAGGAAAATCAAGTTGAGTTGAAAAAGGAGTCCTATGTGAAGAAGGAGTTTCATTTCTGAGCATAACCTTAAGAGTCCAATGTGTAGAAGGAGAAAGATTCTAAAAATTAAAGAAGTCTATTAAAAACGTATAATTTGAAGGACTCTTTGAAGAGTTGGAATTTGACTACAACACTAAGGAGACAAGAGTTGGAATTGAAGAAGGAGTCTCACTTGAAGTAGAACTTTATACAATGAAAGTTATAATTGAAGGGGGAGTTTGAAATAAAGAATGACTCTTTGAAGAGTTGTGCTTAAATAGAAGATGCATAAGTTAGAATAAACTACGCACTACAAAGCAGAAAAGCACAATCGACAGATTGACATCATGAAGCGCTACTCAATCACTGAAGAAACACATTGAAGAACCTGGTCCTAAATATAGAATCCAGCTAAGAATTTTAGGGGGTGATTTTCAGAATTATTCATTATGTTTGAACTATTGATGTAATATTAGTTATGATTTATAAACTAAACTAGGAGCTAGTCTTCGAGTTGGGGAAAACTCAGAGACTTTGGGAACACATTTCTTGGGAGGTGTATGTGTAGTTATAAATTAAAGTTTATAATTCCTAGTCATTGTGTTAAAGGAATTAGAGTTTATAATTCCTATTTGTTGGTTACAAGAGTTTTATAATCAGTCTTTATTGAGGTTCAGAGTTATTTAGTGAAGTTGGGGTTAAATCCTATAGAGGTGCAGGTCGTTGTTTTTTACACCTTTTTGAGCTGGGTGTTTTCACATAAAAATCATTAAGTTCTTTACTATTTTACTTCTATTCTAGAACATGTCAGGTAATCCGTTCCATCCATAGGTAACTTTTATGTTAAAGTCACTGATCAGTAGAGAACGTACTCTAACAAGTGGTATCAAAGCAAGGTTATCTTAAAAAGAGCTACCACCTAAGACAAAGATCAATATGATGAATTTTGCACCACCTACACGTCATAGTGAAGGTCAATCCACTATTAGAACTCCACTAATTAATGGTTCTCACTTCATTTAGTGAAAAACTAGGATGGAAACGTTCATTCAAAGGGAAGACTATGAGTTATGGGACAGGATCACCGATGGTCCTACTATTCCAATGAACTTAGAAGATGGTGAAAAAGTCAAGAAGATAAGAAGTGAGTTTACCGCTAATGACTTAGTGGCATTAAAGAAAAATGCTAAGGCTAAGAACATCTTAGTCTGTGGACTAGGTCCAGCTGAATACAACAGAGTGTCAAACCGTACCACTGTTATGCAAATCTGGGATGCATTGGTCAATGCACATGAGGGTACTTTCAAGTAAGAAAATTCAGGATTACTCTTCTCTTTACTGAATATGAAGCTTTTAAGATGAAGGAGAACGAAACCTTGCATAAAATCATGACAAGTCTTACTACCTTTACAAATGAGTTGACTTCTTTGGGAAAAGTCATCACTATTAAAGAACAAGTTGAAAAGGTGTTGAGGGTGCTACCAAAATCAAAATGGAATGTTAAAGTGACTACTATTAGGGAGATAAATAAGGATCTCATAGGTATGACACTAGATGAGCTAATAAAGAATCTGATAACTTATGAAATAGAAATTGATGGAACTAAAGAGCTAGCAGTCCCTAAGGATACCTTAGTTCTGAAGGCATCTGACAGTGATGAAGAAATTGAACTTGATGAAAAACAAGTTACCTTTATAGCTAAGAACTTCAGCAAATTTTTCAAAAAGAAGAAGGAAACAGGTAGCAAGAAATAGTTCATTGACAATCAAAATGGATGCTACAAGTATGGTAAGACTGATCATCAGATCAGGGGTTGTCCTATCTGGGAAATAGAATAGAGAAAGGAAAGGGGTGAAAAAGAATTGAAAGAAAAAACAAAAAGAGGGAAGAATATGCAATGGTAGCAGCTTGGGTATCTGACTCAGATGATGATGAAGTTGATGAAACAACACTCATGGCTCTTGGAGATTCAGACTTGGAGGAAGAAAATGATGCTTCTGAGGTAAGCATACTTGAACTTAAAGAAAAGTTGCATTTATTTTCTAAAAAAACTTATTTCTTTAATGAGTGCTCTAGTTGATGATTTCCAATAATTAACTTCTGATAGGAATAAGTTACTCAACAATCTTGCAAGTCTCAAGTTTAATTTTATTGATCTAGAAACTTGTAAGAACGTTGTTGAAAAGGAAAACTGCACTATTAAGGAATAGGTTAGCAAACTTGATTCATCAAACCTGACCCTCAAATCTGAAATCTTGAAACTGGCTCTTTCTGAAAAGGGAAAAAAGGTCAAAAGTCAGGAACAAGAAAAAATTGAGTCAAAATTGACAAAGATTATACATGAATACTTTTGTGAAAAAGAAAAGGTTATTCAATTGAGTCAAGAAGTTTCTAAATTGAAACTTGATCATAAAAGAGCTAATAGATGGACATATTCTTCAAGAATTGTTCATAAGTTAGGTCAAAGAACTCACAAAGAAAAGGCTGGGTTGGGATATTATAAAAGTTTTATTTCCTGTAAAGATTTATGTTATATTTGTGTAAAACTAGGACACCCAACCACTGAATGTCTTATTGTTGTCAAAAGCAGATCCAGTAGTCTAAATCTGGCAAATAAACTATCTTAGACCAAGAAAAGGATAACAAGACCTGGTAAGAGAAATTGGTCAAATAACCTATTGCCTGTATGAACTAGAAGAAATTTGATTCATCCATTTACTCATAAGAAAAGACCCAAGCTTATCTGGGTGCCTAAAGTTAACCCCTAATTTGTTTTGTAGGTGAGAGTGAAAGGAGGCAAGAAAAATTTGTACATGAATAAATCTTGCTCGAGGCATAAGACTAAAAGAAAATAAATTTTCTTTCACTCACCACATTTAAAGAGGGAATGGATCATTTGAAATATGACAAGATTTGTAGTGCTCACGTAAGGGGGAAGCAAGGGAGATTTTTTATTTTTAAAAAAAGGAGAATGACAGTGAAACTGATGAGCATACATAGGAACATGTCGTATCACCTGGTTTAACTATTTTACAGACTGAGGGCACATTGACAGGGAGAACAACAAATCAAGAAATTGATGTATCAATAACACCAACACAAGCTGATGATAATTTTGTTGGTAATTCATAAGAATTGGTGTTTTCAAAAAAATCTTGAGATCTCATGGGAATCAATGACTTAAGACTATGGTATTCAAATAAAAACAATTTCACTCTTGAGGGCTATAAAACTATTGACTATGTGGGTTACTTAAATGACTAGAGAAGCACCAAAGGCACTAAGTAGAGAACATTTTGAAAGGAATAGGTTAGATTTGGGGATGATTAAAATTGCATGAACTCCCCTCAATGATTGACTAGAATAACCATTTTTCTTTTAAATCTTAGTAGCTAAAATGCTATTCGATTCAATCTTGCACATTTAGTTGTTTGTCCTAATTCTAGATTTTTGAATCTTCTAATCTAATTTTGTAGTAGATTGTGTAGAAAATAGGTACAAGAAATAAATTATGACCACAAAGTTCTTCTTATCAGGTATGCTTTACACTGACTTAAGCATAGGTTGTCTAAGTTGAAACAGTTGAGCATACCTATTTTATTCCTCATACTTCATCCTCCCCTTGTTCTATGATGTTTATGAATTGGTTGACCGAATTTTCTATGAGTCTCACCAAATGATTATTCTCAAATGAGTTAATCCTACACCAGAAATTCCTTCTTCTCTCTCAACCAAAATATCATTTTTGTACCATGGATTTACCAAGCTCGATCATCAATCACATGCAGCATATGTTTTTGAAGAATGAAAAAGGACATGTTCTCTCTCTTTTAGTTCCTAACTAGCTCAGATCTTTTAAGATTTCTTAGTCCAAGTTTAGGTTTGACTTTTCAAAAACAAATGGATGTTTCTGAATAGATGAATCATACTGCTCTACCTGGTTCAATAAGAAGGGCTAAAATTCATTGCAATAAAAATAAGAAAAATGATTTAGCTAAGATAAATTCTAAACTAGAAGCTGCATCTAACAGTCATGAAGTGGAATAAGTGGTCCTTTAGGCTAGGATCATGACTTTGAAGCTTTAACTTAATTGATAAAGGAATGAATATGTTGAAGTCATTCGTCAATTGACATAGTTGATAATACATGTTCCACCTTTCTCATCAGATCCTTAATATTCATATCCTTAGTCATGTGACACTTTATACCATATTTTTTTATTAATGCTCAGTTGTTTTGCTTTGTTCAGTACTATCTTAGGTTAAATGGGGAACATGCTCTGGAAGTTAAATGAAATGGTTATCTTCGCTAAATCGACTCATATTTTTACTCCCTTTAATACATTACTATGTTGGCTAAAGTCTTTATATGATTGTTTTAGTAATCGCTCCAGTGGCATAACAAATCACTTTAGGCAGTATATTGTTGCATTGAAATGGTTTTCGATAATGCCAAAAGGGGGAAGATAAGAGGGTTGTGCAATATTTATAACCCATTGACTAACTTGTTTCATTCTAGTGTTTTATACTTTAGCACATACTGGTGAAGATATTTGAATGCACAAAGACAAGAGGTTTGTTATCATCAAAAAGGGGAAATTTGTTGAAACCTTAAAGTTTTGATGAATGAAAATATAAATGAAACAAGCTGGTATACATGTTTCATTGTAGTGTTTTGTACTTTAGTGCCATAGGTGAAGATATTTGAATGCACAAAGACAAAAGATTTTTCATCATCAAAAAAGAGGAATTTGTTGAAACCTTGAAGTCTTGATGAATGACAATATGAATGAAACAAGTTGATATACAGGTTCCACTGATCCGACAAGTTCAAGAGTGTAGTCTACGATATAAATAATTAAAAATTAGAACGAGTTAATTCAGTGCAACTGAAAACTTTAACTTATTGATCATGTGGGGAATAGAACAAGTTGAATTTAATTCAAACACTTGATGCTAAGGGAAAGAAAGTGGAGTTGAAAAAGGAGTCCTATATGAAGAACGAGTTTCACTTCTGAGCATATCCTTAAGAGTCCTATGTTTAGAAGGAGAAAGATTCTAAAAATTGAAGAATTCTATGGAAAATGTAAAATTTGAAGGACTCTTTGGAGAGTTGGAGTTTGACTACAACTCTAAAGAGACAAGAGCTGGAATTGAAGAAGGAGTCTCACTTGAAGTAAAACTCTATGCAATGAGAGTTTTAATTGAAGGGGGAGTTTAAAATAAAGAATGACTCTTTGAAGAGTTGTGCTTAAATAGAAGATGCATCAGTCAGAGTAAACTACGCACTTACAAAGCAGAAAATCACAATCGATAGATTGACTTCATGAAGTGCTACTCAATCACTGAAGAAACACATTGAAAAACCTAGTCCTAAGTATAGAATCCAGCAAAGAGTTTTGGTGTTGATTTTTAGAGTTGTTCATTGTTTTTGAATTATTGATGAAATATTAGTTCCAGTGAGTTAAAAAACTGAACTAGGAGCTAGTTTTTGAGTTGAAGAAAACTCAGAGACATTGGGAATGCATACCTTGGGAGGTGTGTATATAGTTAGGAATTAGTGTTTATATTTCTAGTCATTGTGTTAAAGGAGTTAGAGTTTATAATTCCTATTTGTTGGTTACAAGAGTTTTGTAATCAGTCATTGTTGAGGTTCAGAGTTATTTAGTGAAGTTTGGGTTAAATCCTGTAGAGGTGCAGGTTATGATTTTTTACACCTTTTTGAGCTGGGTTTTTTCCATTTAAAAATCATTGTGTCTTTACTTATTAATTTACTAATATCCTGGAACACGTCAGGCAACCCATTTCATCCATAGGTAAATCTTACGTTAAAGTCACTGATCAGTAGGGCATGTACTCTAACATACCTGTTGATTTTGCGTGTTATGAATTGTTCAATTTCTTGTTTAGAAGTATGAGATAAATGTTTTACTATCGTTATGGACTTGACATTTGTTATAAATTGAGAAAATGGTGTTTTCTTATTTATAAATGTTTTAATGTAATAATTTAAAGAATTGAATGGATTTTTATAAAGGAATTAACCATCATGTATTAAAGTATTGAAAAGAGAGAGTCTTTGTATAAGTTTCAATGTTTTGAAATAAGAACTCTCTTGCTTGTTTAAATATTTTTGGTGGTCAAATAATTTGATAGAATTGAATAATCTAAAGCATAACATGATATGGCTTAGATATATGACTTGCAAGTCTTGGTATGACGATAACAAAATAGATAGATGCCATGGCAGATACAACATAGAATAGACTAAAGACTTTTTAATTTTTCAGGCTTAGAATTCAGAAAAATGCATGGTATTAAAGAACTAAAAATGGGCTCTAGGAAAGTTAGATGGTTAGCCAAATAAAGTAAGAGTTTAAGGACTCTATGTTGGAAATCTCGATTTACTGACATGGAATTTTGGTACCCTGCTTTGTGATCTTGTGTACCTTGTATTATGTCATCCCAATGTGGGACTATGGTTAGGAGCCCTGTTTTATGATCTCGTGCCCTACCATGACATGTTTATTTGATTGGAAATTATGGCACCCTGCAGTGTGATCCTGCGTGTCTCCCCTTACTGATACTCCAATCCTTGCGACAAACTTGGATTGGGGGCTTGATCACGAGTCAAGGGAGGATTCTATATAGCCCGTGGAATTACAGATTATAGAGTGTACCATCTAGCTCAGAAGAGAAACAAAGAGTAGAGTCATGATTCCAAGAAGATGTTTTGAAGTTTATCAAATTATGCCCTTGTGTTTTCAAATGTTTTATGCTGACATGTTTTAATGAAACGCTCTCACCTATGTTGTATAAAAATGTATTTTATTTTTTTGGATTGTTCTACGTACCAGTACATTTGTATTGACCTTCTATATTTCAGCATCTGAGGCTCCATCTCGGGGTCCCACTAAGCAGTAGATTGGTTTATCAAAATTTTGCAGTCGGTAAGCCTCCTTTATTTCGGATGGTCTTATTCTATGAACATTGTCATTGAGTTTAGTTCATGGTTCGATTGGGGGCCTTGTCTCGATTTTCAGACAGATATTGTTTTTGTATTATTAGAGATTTCGCAGACTGGTGTTAGATGTTTTGAATATTTATGAACTCACATTAGTATTGTTTAGTAATAACAAGAAAATGACCATGTTTCCATTTTGTTATGTTTTTCTGCAATTCTTTATGGTATATGAATTAAGCATATGATCGTCAGTTAGAAGGGCTCTTAGGCTTATATGGTTCGGGATGCTCATCGCGGCCTGGACCTCATTTCGGGTCATGACATTCTACAAGTCAGGCACACCAGACAATACCCAAATTTTTGTGAATTTGTTGTAACACACCTGAGCTGCACGAGGGTTCATGTGTGGAAAAGCTACAATAAAAATGTAAGGGAAAAGGATCCAAAATATACCTAAATTTTGGTGAATTTGTTGTAACACACCTGAGCTATACGTTGGTCCTACGAACCCCCTAAACTATTTATTAGTGTATTTTAGTGACATTTATAAGCTAAAAATAAATAAAAATTGTTAATAAATAATTAAATTAAAAAGAATTTGGTGCTCATAAATGACAGTAAAATACACAAATTTATAGTCTTGGGGGTCATAGGATTCCCGCAAAGTTCAAGAGCATTACAACAAATTTCGTCAAAGTTTATTTTTTTAAGTATAATAATTAACCAAAACATTGTTTTAAGGATAGTGATACTATTCTACAAGCTAAGAATACCATACCTTGGTATACATGTGCGGTAAAACTAGAATAAAAAAATATAATGAAGGGTAAGTATATAATAATCTAATTATAGTATATATTATATACTCTTAAAAAACTGGCACCTGTTGTAACAACTTCCTCTTATTTATATATCATATATTAATAATCAATATTTTCCAAGGGTATAACGACCTTTTCATGGTTGTATGTCATATAACGTGGTAATTCGTGTTGTTCCCCAACTTCTATCTCTCTTCTTAATCAAATAATTTTACTTTTCCATTGTTTTAATCAACTGGTTCCGAATGGGATCCAGTTGAACATGAATGATGCATTGGTCGTTAGGCCTATAGAATCAACTAGTTCATCAATTAAGAGTGCTAGAAATGTTTCATTGATTGAGGTGTTTGACTTGAAGCTTAGACTTTAAGATTTTGAGGGACCATGGGTTGTGGTTTCGTTATTTTTATTTTATTATCATCTCCATCTTGTATTTTTTCGACTTTTATTTTTTATTTAAGTTTATGTTTTGAGTCCATTTTGGTGAACTTAACACCTTACTTACTCTCTAATAATAAGGCGTTCTCAAACTTTGTTGTAAACTCAAGCAATATAATTTTCTTATCAGAAGGACAAATGTCTTCCAACAAGAGAAATGCATCTCAAAGTAGATACGAATAATATTCTAATCATGAAAATAAAACTCGGAGACATTTACTATCATTTAATAAGGAATTATATTTTGATGTATAATATTTGACCAAAATTTTATTTTAAAGATATAGATTCTATTCTACAAGTCAGATAGACCATACCTTGGTATACACGTGCAATGCACATGCAGCAAAACTAGTATAAAAAAATATAATGAAGGGTCACAATATATTATTTTAAAGAGTATATGAGAAGACAATTTTTCATTTTGTATGAGTCAAATTAGCAAACAGAAAAAAACAAAAAAGAGAAAGACGAAAAATATTGCATTTGGGATTTGTAAAATCTAAACAGATCATACCTGTGTTGTTTTTTAAGAAATACATAAAATTATGCCTTAATAAAATAAAATAAAAAAGAGAAAAAAGAGATAATGTTTCATTTGAGATTTACAAATTGAAATAAGTCAGAACTAAGTGATTTTTTTAAAAAGAAATATCTAGAATTACGCCTTAATAAAATAGAAAAATAAAATCTAAAAAAAACGTGCATTTGGGATTTACAAAATTTAAAACAATTCAAAATTGAGATATTTTTTAAGAAAAATCTACGATCACACCTTAATCATAATTATTAAATTAAACTTCTTACTCATTTCATGTATTTTATGAAAAGATTACTCATTATATTACAAGTTTTGATCTTCAAATTTCGATGTTTATTTCTTCACATCATTACAAATTCATTTCTCAATTTTCAAAAAATACTTTACAAAATATACTACAGCCACCAACAAATAAAATAGCTCATCAAAATATCACATCGAGGCCTACAGGTGTATGTGATATAATAATCAACTACAACAGAAGCAACAAGAGACTGTGCATGTGACTTAACAACCTCGTTATGGTCATATGCCAGATATTAACAAACACCCCTAGCACTAATAACAACAACTGCAAGAGAAGTTATAGCTGACTCAAATACCTAATGACGATCATATGTCGTACATGGAAAATCAACCACAAAAACATTAAGAGGAGATGGTACATATGAATCAATCACCTCTTTGTGAACATATATTATATATTATCAACAATCGCAGCTGCAAGTGTAATAACTTCCTCTTGAACATATGTCTTAAATTAACAATCAATCGTATCAAAGGGTGCAATGACCTCCTCATGGTCGTATGTCATATGGTGTGGTGACTAATGCTTTTAATCCTAATTCTATCACTCTTCTTAATTATAAAGACTTGTTTTCCCACTGTTTTAATCAATTGGTTCTGAATGATATCCAGTTAAACATGAATGATGCATTGGCCGCTAAGCCTATTGAATCAACTACTTCATCAATTAGGAGTACTAAAAATATTTCATTGGTTAAGGAACTTTGGCTTTAAGATTTTGAGGGACCATGGACTGCATTTTTAGTATATTTTAATTATCATCTTCATCTTATATTTTTGCAATATTTATCATTTATTTAAGATTTCGTTTTGAGTCCTTTTTTATGAAGTGAAACCGTACTTACTCTCTCATTATAAGGCCTTGTCAAACTTTATTATTAACTTAAGTAAAAAATGAAACAAGAGAAAAGTATCACAAAGCACATAAAATAATCATATAATGATGAAAAAAAAGTCAGAGAATATTTACTACCGTTTATTACAAATTATATTTTTATGTATAGTATTGAACCAAAACTTTGTTTTAAGGATATTGATGTTATTCTACAAGTCAAGCACACCATACCTTGTATACACATTCAATGCATGTGTGTCAAAACTGGCATATAAACATAAGAAGAAGGGTAAATGTGTAATATTTTGAAGAGTAGAGGAGAAAACAATATCTTGATTTTGTATGAGTCAAAAAGAAAATAGAAATAAAAAGATAAAGTAGAAAAAATGGTGCACTTTGAATTTATAAAATTTTACAAAAAGTTGTATTGTTTTTAATAAATATGTAGAATTACGTCTTAATAAAACAAAGAAAAGAAATAGAGAAAGCGAGATAAATGTTGCATTTGATATTTACAAAATTGAAATAAGTTAGAACTAAGTGATTTTTAAAAGGAAATATCTAGAATTATACAACAAAAACAACAATAACATACTCAATATATTCCAAGCAAGTGAAGTCTGGGGGCCTTAAGAAAATAGAAGAAAAAAAGGAAATGGAAGAAATTTAATAATTAAAATTTAAAAAAACAAAATAGGACAAAATTAAGTTGTTTTTTTTTTTTAAACATATATCAAGAATTACACCTTAGTAAAAAAATTAGAAAAAAAATAAGACGCGGAAAAAACGTGCAATTGGAATTAACAAATTCTAAAATAATTCAAAAGTGAGCTACTTTTTTATGACAATCAATAGCAATGACATCAGTAGGAGATAGTACGTGTGACTCAATCACCTCCTAGTAATTATTTATTACATATTCTCAATCAATGGAAGCAGCAGGTGCAACAACTTTCTCTTGGATATATGTCGTATATTAACAATCAATCTAATCCAGGGGTATAACGACCTCGTCGTGGTCGTATATCATATGTTTTTGTGACTCGTAATGTTTCCCCTACTACTATCACTCTTCTTCATCATATAGACTTTTTTTCCATTATTTTAATCAACTGGTTCTGAATGATATCCAGTTGAACATGTATGATGCATTGACCGCTAGGCCTGTTGCATCAACTATTTCATCAATTAGGAGTACTAAATATATTTCCTTGGTTGAGGAGCTTGACTTGGAGCTTAGACTTTAAGATTTTGAGGGATCATGGACAACAGTTTTACTATTTTTTTTACTATCATCTCCATCTTATATTTTTCCAACATTTATCATTTATTTAAGTTTTTGTTTTGAGTCCTTTTTTATGAAGTGGACTTGTACTTACTCTCTAATTATAAGTCATTGTCAAAATTTATTGTAAACTGAAGCATTAAAATGATCTTATGAGAAAGAGAATGTCTTTCAACAAGAGAAAAGTATCACAAAGTAGAAAAAATAATCATATAATGATTAAAAGGAAAGTCAAAGAATATTTACTATCATCTTATAAGGAATTATATTTTTATGTATAATGTTTAACCAAAACTTTATTTTAAGGATATTGATGGTATTTGAACCACACCTTGATATACAAGTGAAATGCATGAGCGGCAAAATTACTATCAAAAAATATAATGAAGGGTTAGTTGATAATATTTTGAAGAGTACATGAGAAGTCAATTTCTGAATTTTAAATTGAAGAGTACAGGAGAAGTCAATTTCTTAATTTTTAATGAGTCTAATAAGAAAACAAAAAAAATGAGAAAGTAGAAAGAACATTGCATTTGGGATTTACAAAATCTAAATAAGTCTGAACTAAGTTTTTTCTTAAAGAGAAATTTCTAAAGTTATGCCTTGAGAAAATAGAAGGAAAAAAAAGAAAGCCAGAGAAATATTGCAATTAAATATTTAGTGTCTAAAATAGGTAAAAATTGAGTTGGTTTTTATTGACATATCATTAATTAGACCTTAATAAGATAGAAGGAAAAAAGGAAGCAAAAATAGACTATATTTGGGATTTTCAAAATCAAAAAGGGGTAAAAATTGAGATGCTTTTCGAAAAAATTCTATAATTACGCCTTAATCATAATTATTACATTTAACTTCTTACTTATCACGTGTTTTGCATGTTTTGATCCATTACATTTCAACAGTCATTTCTTCATATCCTTACTAATTCTTTTGTCAATTATCAAAAAATACTTTACAAAAATACTACAGCCACCATAAATAATATCTACTGGTGTTTGTGTTATGTATGCATGATTTGTCATGAGGTTTTGTAACACTCCAAAAATCTAAGTCAAAATTAGAACGATGTTTCAAGTTTATGCAAAATTAAACATCATTTTTTTAAAGTCAGAACTAAATGATTTCTAAAAAGAAAAATCTAGAATTATGCCTTAGGAAAATAGAAGAAAAAAAGAGGAAGCAAAAGAAATTTTGCAATTAAAATTTAAAAATCTAAAATAGGTTAAAATTGAGTTGAATTTTTTTCAGATATATCTAGAATTACAGATAATAAGTGGAAAAAATGTGTTTTTGGAATTAACAAAATATAAAAAAATTCAAAACTAAGCTATTTATTAAAGAAATTTCTAGAATCACTCCTTAATCATAATTGTTATATTTAACTTCTTACTTATCTTGTATTTTATACGAAAAGATTACTCACCATATTTCAAGTTTTGATCCTTTATATTTCGACGGTCATTTATTCATATCTTCACCATTTCATTTGTTAATTTTTCAAAAACTACTTTATAAAAAATACCGTAACCACCAACAAATAGAATAGCTCATCAAAACATCACATCGGGTCTTATAGATGTTTGAAATATAATAATCAACGACATTAGAAGCAAAAAGAGACTGTGAAGGTGACTCAACGTCCTTGTTATGATCATATTCCTTACATTAACCATCACTTCTTGAACCAACAATAAAATTTTAAGAGATGGTGAAGGTAACTCAAAGACCTCGTTATGATCATATGCCATACATTGGCAATCAAAGGTAAACAACATCAGGCGAAGAAGGTACATATGACTTAATCAGCTCTTCATAATCATATATTATATATTATCAATCAATGGTAGCATGTGAGACCACATAAAATTTTTAAGATTTTATTTTTGACCTTTCCATAAGTGAAATATTATTTTTTTAACTTGAATCTTGTTTAGGAATGTTAAAAGGGTGGTTTGAAAAAGTTTTAGAATTTTTGGTAGG
Source organism: Capsicum annuum (assembly GCF_002878395.1). NCBI lineage: Eukaryota > Viridiplantae > Streptophyta > Magnoliopsida > Solanales > Solanaceae > Capsicum > Capsicum annuum. The sequence continues at coordinate 173,166,687 of NC_061111.1, forward strand.
GGTTTGGGGTCATTTTGGAACTCTGAGGTAGTGTGCCTCCTCAATAGTTGTGTGGCGTGAAGGTTAGCCTCCACGATAAGGGTGTCGTATAGAACCTACCCTTCGCGATATTGGTACACAACGGTGCTATGTTAAAAATACTCAATTTTTAATTTTTTTCACTTGGCATGAGGAAATTTTGGTCTTTTTACCCTATGTATGACTTATAAACATAAAATCAACTCTTTTGCTTTAGTTTTCAAAGATCAAACTCCACTATTTTCTTCGTTAACTCCCAATCCAAGAAAGATCAAGGGTTTTTCAAGAAATCACTACTCCGGGCTCTAAACTCCGAATTCTCTTCAAACTGTTCGATATTTTAGGCATGTTTCTCATCCCTAACTTGTATTTTTACATTGTGGCATTAATTTATTGATTTTTTATTGATTTAAATTATAGGTTTGAAAATTGGTTGAAGGATTTTGATTGGGTTTACTTGAATTGCTCTCCTCATGGTTTAATTCATGCTTTAACTAATGGTTATGAGAAGTGAATTGTATTTCCCCAAATTGATGAAATTTTGAATTGGTAATTGCATTGGCATAAACCCACCTTGTAAATATGATTTGAAATATGAATAAGTGCATGGTTTACTTGTTTTTTAAATCTTTTGCATTGCATTAAAGGATAATGAAAGAATATGGTTTTGGGATAACCTTAGTGGCCTTGGTTTTTTATTTTAAATAGAACTTGGGAGTCAATGTTGTTATATGGATTGGTTTTATATGATTATATTAGCTTGTAAGAAAATTAGTATGACGATACCAAATTAGTAAATGCCAAAATAAATGACTCCTGGGTTAATGGTTGGTTTATGTACAACTATTTTAATTTGGGCTTAAAGAGAATTGTGTAGTTCATGGTGAATGTGTAGATCCCAAGGAGATCAACAACGAAAACCACATTTGCCGATGTTGGGGGTCCATGTGATAGTGTGCTGTGTCCATACGTTATATATACATATATATATATATATATATATATATATTAGAAGGGTTATGGCCTTGATATTTTTAGCCTTTCCTCAGCTTTTCCTCTGTTCGTGCAAAAACATGTACTGGAGACCTTCCAGCAGGGGGATATGGATCTATATAGCCCATGGGTGCCTTTAGAATGGAACGAGCTACATAGTTTAGGTTAATAGTTTAAACTCTCATCTTCATGACCCTTGTCCCTATCTTAGCATCACATATATATATATATATATATATGTATATGAATGTGGTGCATATGGTTTATGACTAGATTTTTATAATTGCATTATTTTATCTCTACCCTTGAGTTACATACCAGTGCTCTCCCCATGAACTATCCCTAAATGCTATATTGTTTCATGATGTAAGGTTCAAAGGCTTTTCTGTTGTTCCTATGTAGTGTTAGGCGGTTGGGTACTTTTTTTGATTAGTTGTGAAGTGGTGACTTGTTGTTTTGCCCATACTCCTATTACTCTTCTTAATCATATAAATTTTTTACCACTATTTCAATCCACTAGTTCCAAATGGGATCCAATTGAACATGAATGATGCATGGTAGCTAGGCCTATTGAATTAATAGTTCATCAATTAAGGGTATTAGAAATTTTTCATTGGTTGAGGATCTTGACTTGAAGCTTAGACTTTCAGATTTTGAGGGACTATGGACTGTGGTTTTACTATTTAGTTTTATTATCATTTCCATCTTAGATTTTTGGAAACATTTATCTTTTATTTAAGTTTATGTTTTGAGTCCATTTTGATGAACTAACACCGTACTTACTCTCTAATAATAAGGAATTTCAAACTTTGTTGTAAACTCATGCAATATAATGGTCTTATCAGAAGGACGAATGTATTTCAACAAGAGAAATACATCACATAGCAGATAGCAATAATCATCTAGTGATGAAAGAAAAGTCAGAGAATATTTACTATCATTTAATAAGAAATTATATTTTTAAGTATAATATTTAACCAAAATATTTTTTAGGATAGTGATTCTATTCTACAAGTCCGACACACCATATCTTAGTATACACGTAAAATGCACGTACGGAAAAACTAGTATAAAAAAATATAATGAAGGGTAAGTAAATAATATTTTATAGAGTATAGGAGAAATTTTTTATCAAATTTTTATGAGTCTGATAAGAAAATAGAAAAAAGAGAAAGCAAAAAAATATAGCATTTGAGATATACGAAATGTAGACAGATCAAAACTGTGTTGAGTTTTAAGAAATATATAGAATTATGCCTTAATAAAAAAATGAAAAAAGTGAAGGCGAGATAATGTTGCATTTGAGGTTTACGAAATTGGAATAAGTCAAAATTAAGTGATTTTGTAAAAGGAAATATCTAGAATTACACCTTAATTAAATAGAAAAAAAAAACAGAAAAAACGTTCATTTGAGATTTACAAAATCTAAAACAATTCAACAACAACAACAACATACCTAGTCTACTCCCACTAAGTAAGGTGTGGGGAGGGTAAGTGTACGCAATCTATACCACTACCTCAGATGTGAGATAGAGAGGTTGTTTCTGATAGATTCCCGACTCAAAATTAAATAATCTAGACAAGGAATATTAAAAGAACAAGATGCAATAGAAGTTAACATATTCGATAATACCATATACAAGATACACTAAGTAATACAACAAAAGATACAACTTCCTAAACTCATACTAACCTTCAATCGTAATCTGCTTTCTCCATAACTTCCTATCTAGGGTAATGTCCTAAGTAAGCTGGAGTTGCTCCATGTCATGTCTAATCACCTCTTTCCAATATTTTTTCAGTCTACCTATACCCCACTTGAAACCATTCCTATCCAACCTCTCACACCTTAGTAGTGGGGTATCCGTGCCCCTCCTCATCACATGACCAAAGCATCTCAACCTCGTATTTCTAAAACAATTCAAATTGAGATATTTTTTAAGAAATATCTAGAATAACACCTTAATCATAATTATTAAATTTAACTTCTTACTTATCGCATGTTTAATATGATAAGATTACTCATCATATTGTAAGGTTTGATCATTTATATTTTGACAGTCATTTCTTCATATCCTCACAAATTCATTTCTCAATTTTTCAAAAAATATTTTACAAAAAATACTACACCCACCAACAAATAGAAAAGCTCATCAAAGCATCACCTCAAGGCCTACAAATGTATGTGATATAATAATTAACACAACAGAAGAAACAAAATATTATGCAGGTAACTCAATGACCTTTTTATGGTCATAGGACATACAATAACAATCACCCCTTACACCACCAACGACAACTACAAGAGATAGTGCAGCTGAATCGAAGACCATGTTACTATCATATGCCATGCATTGACAATCAACCATAACAACATCAGGAGGAGATGGTACATGTGACTCAATCACCTTCTCGTGAACATATATTATATATTCTCAATCAATCATAGCAGCAGGTGCAAAAACTTTCTCTAAGACATATGTCGTGTATTAACAATCATTCGTATCAAGGGGTATAACGTCCTCCTCATAGTTGTATGTGTTATGTTCAAGTTAAAAGTATGAATGGTAAATAGAAGGAATTAGTGTAGGGGAAATGAGATCACACTCAAAAAGAAGGAAATTCTACAAATTCTCCCACATTGGTAGGAGAAAGAAACTTTCATGTGTTCTTATTAAGAAAAACATCTCCATACGGATAGTGTGGCAAGAACAAAGAGGTGCCTCAAACCACCGTCATCGTCGCTCGTTGATGTGTAAGCTAATGCTAACATATTTGAGGCTTTTAACAAAGAATATTTGCGAAGTCTTAAGCAACTTTTGTAATTTTTGATTGGCTTATGTTTGATTTTGCAGTTTGAGATGATATGATAGAGAACCAATATGAATGGGAGCAAAGAAGTTGAAATATAAAGAAATCTAAAGAAATCTAAAGAAAAAGGTGGCTGACGATATTTGTGATAAGTCGTCAGCCTGGTGATAAGTTATCTAGTTCGTCATCCATAGTAAATAGAGAATTGTCCTAAGTTTAAGGATATGATGACATTTTGTGATAAGTCGTCAAGGGTCTGATAAGTTGTCAAGAATATCGTCAGCCTAAGGCAGCACAGGAAAACTGAAGCAAAGTTTTGATGATATTTTATGATAGACTGTTATGAAGGTGATAAGTTGTCAAGTTTGTCGTCAGACTTAAATAGGAAGAGCCAAAACTGATGAAGGAGCTGACGACATTTGTGATAAGTCGTCAGCCTCCTGATAGGCCATCACAAATGTCATCACCTAATCTGAGGGAGTTTTGAATTCTATTATTTTGTTTCCATAATTAGGGTGAACTATTTAAAGCTTTGATTTAGGGTTTTCTGGAGAGTTCCGCACATTGAGTTTTGACAATACTTTTGATATTTTCTCTCTAATTTATTGGCTTGAAAAAACAAATACTTTAAAGAGATTATTATCATTATTCTGAGATTTTCCTTTGTGATCTAATCTGCGATTCACTAGTTATTATTCTTTCTGTGGTAAGTTTAAATTTCAAGCATCAATACAACTTGTTGTTTTGATTTTAGCATTATGAGTGGCTAAATTCCTTTAACCTAAATTATGGGATCTAGGGTTAGGTCTTGATAAGGTGCTAAGTGTTCAAGATTCAAAAGGTGGTAGGATTTCTTGATAATTCTGAGGTTTTAATTAATGTCTATTGGTTGCAAATAATAGATAACACCTGCTTTGGTTTGCTTAATAAAGAAATCAAATATAGTTGCAAGTGAGTTATCAATAGGGACTTGGAAATACTCCATTTAATAATCAGCTCTGTAACAAGGTTAGTTAACCTGAGGTAAAATCTAGGCAGTGAATATAAATTTCCTAAGTCTGAGAGGATTAGGTAATTAAATGCTTAAGTAGGTCAAGGGACATTTAAACATAACGTCGATAAAGATAACTTATTGTCATACCTACCGTTAGAATCTTGAACTACCATTAGCATCTGTCAAGTACCGAAAGACCTAGTGATAATTTTGGTTTCTTAGAAACTATTGATTATGAACACTCAAACTGATGTAACCAAAAATTACTTGTTAAACTAAAAAACCCCCATTTCTTGAAACATCCAACTATCAGTTGATTAATTTTCAAATGACTTATGTTTACACCATATTCCCTGTGGGATTTGACCCCAACCTAGTTGAGTTTTATATTGACAACGATCGCTTACATTCTTATTGAGAGGTGCAGTTTGAGTGTTATCAAAAATGGCACCATTGCCGAGGAATGTGGTTATAAATTGAAGTTTATATGCGCAAATTGGATGTTAGTTATTTTTTCTAGTTTTACGTTTAGTTGTTTTTTTTTTATTTGTAGGATCTTTATAGTGTATGCCAAGAAGAAGAAGTTTCGTTGAACCATTATTACCACCTAATCTAGAACCGCAACAAATTGAAAGAATGGCAGAACAGCAAGAGGCTGACAGACTGGCAGCCGTAGCTCGAGCTCAAGTGAATGTGCACAATATCGGGCAATAAGAATGACATCCAAACCCTGAGGATGAAGATTTGGGAGATAAGGAGTTGTTGAATCCTGGTAACCCAAGGCGTACAGAGCAGATAGTTGCACTAGTACGGCGTAATATTAACAGGAACCATCCATTTTGAGAAAGAGAAGAGTACCAGCCGGTCCAGTATGATCTCAATGATGATGATGATGGAATGGACGGAGCAGGTGCAACGGGTGCAATCACTGATCCATCGTTTGCACCTGGGGCCAAGTTCAACATTACGAGTACTATGATCCAACTCCTCAATCTGATGGGGTTGTTTGGTGGCCTTCCTGGGGATGACCCAAACCTGCATCTAGTGAATTTTTTCACTATCAATAAATCTTTTGATAATCCAGGAGTGGACTGAAATGCTATCGGGTTAAGATTGTTCCCGTTGTCTCTATCTGGTGATGCAACTTTGTGGCTGAATAAGTTGACGCTTGATTCTATAACTAACTGGAGGCAGTTGAAATAAACTTTCCTAGAAAGGTTCTTTTTGCTTTCTAGGAGGGTACAATTGAGAGACGAGATCAGCAACTTTAGGCAGCTCCCGACTAAAGCCTTGCATGAAACCTGGAAAATATTTAAGAAAAACCTGACACAGTGTCCGAACCACAACATGACAAACATACATTTGTTGGAGACTTTGTGCAGGGCTCGTAACTCTATTACAAAGACAATTGTAGACAATGTTGGTGGTGGTTCGTTTGTTGATCTTACATTCCCAGACGCTTCAAAGATGCTGGATAGAATGACCAAACAAAGTAGAGCATGGCATACTAGAGACTCTGTGGTGGCCAGCCTCACTACTTTTGTAGGTATTACTGCGGAACAAGGCAGAAGAGAAGAGGAGTATGACAAAGACATGGCTCACCTGAAAACAAGATGGACTTTCTAACCAAGAACTTGCTATTAGGCAAGGTTGCGAAAGTGAAAGTTGTGGGATCTCAGGATAGGATTGAGGCTAATGCAGAAAAAAAGGCTAACTATATTAATAATCAGGGGGGTTTCCGAGGTAATAGCCAAGGGAATCAAGGTCAAAAATTTTATGATAAACCTGGTTATAAAGATAGGGAGCAGGGAAATTGGAGGAATAACAATAACAGGAGCGGGCTATCTGTTCCTTCTGGAAATCGTGAGCCTGCGTCATCAAGTTTTGAAAATATGTCCACAGAGGATATGATGGTTAAGTTGTTGAATCGAGTGGACGCTACCAACTCTGGTATGACTACCCTAAAGAACGATCTTACATCCACCAGTCAGTTGGTGCATTCACACTCCATTGCAATCAAATAGTTGGAGTAGTAGATGAGCCAACTCTTCGTAGCATTTAACCAGAGAAAAAGTGGGACGTTACCAAGTGATACGGTCTAGAATTTGTGGAATGATGGCTCATGCATGGCCATTACTACTAGAAGTTGTAAGATATTACCTGGACCTTCTGTGGGCAAACCTGTTGTTGATGAGATAGTTCTTAATGAACTGGAAGAAGGAGATCCAGTAGAGTCTGAGAAGCTGGATAATTCTGATGATGCTTCGGAGAAAGGTAACGAGAAGAAGAAGGAGGTAGTGCTGAAAACTGTCCCAAGACCACTACCTCCCTTTCCTTAATAATTGAAGAAGAAAACGGATGAGGAAAAATTCAACAAATTCATGGCAATGCTCAAGCAATTGACAATAAATGTGCCTTCTATTAAGGTACTTGAGCAAATGCCAGGATATGCGAAGTTCATGAAAGACCTTGTGACTAAGAAACGGAAGGTTATTCATGAACCGAAGGACAATATCCTTCATTATGGTGCTATCTTTACAAGGTCTTTAGTACAAAAAAAGGCAGATCAGGGATCGTTTACCATCCCTTGCACTATTGGTTCCCTGAATTTCAAAAAAGCACTATGCGATTTGGGAGCCAGTATAAGACTAATTCCACTTGCTGTGTACAAGAAAGTGGATTTAGGGGACTCTACTCCAATAAACATGCAGTTAGTGATGGAAGATAGGTTTGTGAAGCGGCCTGTGGGCATATTACATAATGTCTTGGTTAAGGTGGTCGATTTTATCATGCCTGCTGATTTTGTAGTCCTAGATTGCGAAGTGGACTTTGAAGTGCCCATCATCTTAGGTAGACCGTTCCTTGCAACTAGACGAGTGATAGTAGACATGGATCTGAAGTTCAGGCTCAATGATAAGGAATTATGCTTCGAAATATGCTCATCTATGACTCAACAAAAAGAGATGAGTGCTTTATAAATCATTGATGTATTCTATGATGATGGTAAAGGGGTATCAATAGGTTGTCTTGATGAAGTCTGAGTAGTCAAGATAACCAAGTCATGTCGCGACATTAAATCAGGCGCTATTGGAAGGGAACCCAAAATTTTTATACTCCAGTAAATTATTTATTTTTTTAGTAGGTTATAGCTCAAAGAAGGTGGAATCGATGTATTCAGCCAAGTGCCCCTGACGACATTTTTTACGGGCTGTCACAATTGTGATAAGCTGTCAGATTTATTGTCAGAGACCTCAGCTCTAAAGAAGGGTCTGTCAAGGCTGACGACATTTGTGATAAGCTATCACAATTGTGATAGCTTATCAGAAATGTTGTCATAAAAATCCCAACATTAGCTAAAATTGTGGGCCGAATTAAAAAGCCCCGACCCGTCCTACAGCTTGGCCTTTCCACCTTTTCGCTTAGTTTTTAATTCCTTTAAGTTATTTTTCATCCACACTTAGAATATTTTCCTTCCCTTCTTTGAACTCTTTCCAAGTAAAAAAAGAAGAAAGTTCCTTATGTGTATGGGTTTGCAATTAAAATCAAGAAATTCTTCTTACTTCCTCTTTCTCATGTAATCACATTAAAGGCTCCCATCAGATATGCTCGAAATTTAATTTTTTTTTCTAATGATAGGTGATAGATTGACGACAACATAAGTTCCTAAGAAGCTATAACCAAGTTCAACTTGAAAAAGGGCTAAAAATTGGAACTAGGGTTTGCTGTGCAAGCCTAAGGCTTATAAGGTCAGCTTAAAAATGAAACTCGAGTGGATTTTAAGGAAAAATGGGACCAAAAATTGAGTGAAAGTCAAAGTGAAGTTCTGATAAGAGCTGATGAATTTCATGATGATCTATTACAACTGTGATGGCTTATGACAAATGTCATCAAAGGCTGTTAAGATTGAAGTAGGTTTTGTTTAGAGCTGATGAAATTTGTGATAGGATATCACATTTGTGATTGCTTATCAAAAATGTGGTTAGAAGTTGATAAAATCTTATGATTTTTGTTTAGGGCTGATGATATTTATGATAGGATATCACATTTGTGATGGCTTATCAATAAATGTCATCATACCTGGGACCTAAAGCATTACTAAACCCTTTCAAGGGTGTGGAATTTCAATGATCGATGTGTTTGTGTTTGTACTCTTGAGGGTCTACACGTTGTTTCTATCTTGCTACAGGCCTTGAAATGGCACCCAAAGAAAAGAACTCAAAATCCACAAAGATAGTGCATCTCGGAGACTATTCAATGAAGAGTCTAATTATGAAAAGGAAGAGCCTCTGCTCAGGAAGCAAAAGAAGAAACAAAGCTCTAAAACGACTCCACCACCCCCACCAATTGAGGTGGAGGAAAGTGAAGAAAGTGACACTGAGCCAATAACATCTGAGCATACAACTTCTGAGCAGTCGATCTCTGAGAAACAAGAGTCTAACTATGCTACATCTGAAGAGCATGATTTAAATCAGCCTAAGCCTGAGGAACATGAGTCTGGGCAACCTGAATCAAGGGACCATCAACTGAGTCCCCTTCTGCTGAGCCACAAGATGACGAAGACTCTTTGATTCGGGGAACTATGGTCAAATACAGGAATCCTGAAGTCCAATAAAACACTAGATGGCATATTCCTAAAGCCCAGAAAATTTTCTTTAATGGGATTCTCAAAACCAATAGGAGAGCTGTCAAGAGGCCAATCTTTGAGGAGAAGAGAATCATCACTAAGGGGTTGAGCAGGTACTCGAAAGTGGAGTAGAAATTTCATAGCTATGATTTGGGATGGACTACACGAGGAGGAAATTCATTTTTCCCTACACTAGTTAGGGTGTTCTATGCAAACTACCAACCTCGCTTGGAAAACTTGTGTAGAGAAGGAGATAAAGCAGCTGTCCAACCTTTGTTGGACAAAGTTCTGGTACGAGGTGTAATGGTGGATATTTCTAAAGCAACAATTAATAGATTCCTTCATGTCCCAAACTTTACTCCTTAGGCTACTTTACCTACTTTCTATGCCCAATTGAAGCATCGGTAAAATCAGTGGAATTAGTTAGCCACACTCATAGCCGATGGAGAACCAGAATAGCTTATAAATTCGAGTGAAAGAATCTTCAAGGCCTTCCTGAATTTAGAGGCAAGATTTTTGTGGGGTATTATTTGTACTTGGTTGATGCCCACAGATGGTGATAATATTCTCATGGATGATAGAGCAATATCAGTCCCAAGTTTTGTAGCTAACCTCAAATTGAATTTTGGAGAGATTATTGCTGAAGAGATAAAAATTCATGTCTCGAGGTCTGATATAGCATATCTCTTCCCTTTTTAATTACAAGGTTGTGCAGGGTAGAAAATGTGCAAAAGATTATGGGGGTAGCAGAAAACTCCTTGCCAAAAAGACCCATAATCCTATTAGAAATGAGGAAAATCAGCCGATGCTTATATTTGACAGGGGCGCAGAGATTTCCACTGACCCACCGGTCATAGGTACTAGTTCAATTCCTAATGCAGAGATGCCTGATTCTGAAGTTGTACCTCCAACATCTGCAACAATGGCAGAATCATCAGTGCCCAGAACTGAGATAAATCCTTCAGCTGGAGTGACTACAATAGAATTTGCCTTCAACCTTATAAATTTTAGAAGAGTAGCAAAACACTCCAAGTGGTGAGAGGCTCAACTTAAACTCTTTGCCAAGCAATTTATAGCTGCAGTGGACAAGAGGGTTAAGTATGAACTCGAGTCTTACACGGCTCTATCAGGCTGAATTGATGAATTGGAAAATCACTTCAATGCTTAGTAGAGAGAGATGTCTTCTCCAGAGATGGATTTATTCAGATCAAACCTAGATAAAGTAAAGGCCAAGGTTGGAAAGCTAGAGTAACACCACTTTATGGCATCAGTAGATCCGGTAGATGAGGAGTCTGAGGGAGAAATCCCAATGCTTGATCTCACAGAGGAGCTAGTGAATAAAAAAAAAGATGAGAAGAAAGACAAAGGAAAAAGAGAGAAGCCTGAAAGTAAAGAAGAAAGAAAAATAGAAAAGAAGGCAAGAAAGAAGTCTAAAATGGAGGAGATGAAAAAGGCAAGGATTGACTCCTTAGTGGATAAGGAGAGATGGAAGGCATCCATTCGAGCAAGAGCAGTAGGTGCCTCCACTAGTAGGCCTTCAGATACTGATAGACCAACTGCGCCAGAACAGTTTGGGGCTCCTGATGGAGGTGCAGTAGCAGGGTCAGGAACCCATGACCCTCGAGATTGATCCATTCTAGGTATACTCTAACCCTTAGTTCAGATTTTCTTTGATTTTAAGTTGAGAGTGTAGAGTAAATTATTGTTGTAAAATTTTGTAGCTGATTAGGAGAAATACTTGTACTTGAGGCAGTTGAATTGTTTTGTGATTTTTGTACACCTCTTCAAGTGGTCTACTCCTTTAACTGTGTGATTTGCATTCAAGTGTGATCACTGTGCATCTTTGTATGACATTAGTTCTAGTAACATAATAATCATTTCTAAACAGCTGTATAAACTGAATGAGTCATAGCTTATGATATACGTTTGTACCATATGTATGTGAGCAACTACTTAATTTCCTTTATATGCTGAAGCCATAACTTACCCGGTTAGTCTTACCTAGGTTGAAGGATAGGGGTTAGGAAAAGATCATAGCCTATTTTGATATTATCTCACTTTAGCCTAAATAACCTTTACTATGTGTATAATATCCCTTGATCCCTATTTTGAGCCTAATTAGCCTATTTCTTTGTATGACACCTGTCACCTTCCTATTTCAATCACAATGAATCTATTTTGGCCTTGGTCCTCCTTGGACACTGTGCACCTTGATATAAGCAAATGGCCTAAGTTGAGGGTGGCTATCATAGGGGTGTGTGATATAGAATGAGTATGAAGAAAAGTATCATAAAAGAAAATAATAAAAATCTAGGTGTAGAGGAAAAGAGCAAGAAAAAGAAAAATTATGAAAAAGATTAAGTAATTAAGAAAAGACTGCACCAATCCTAATAAGTGTGATCAAGAAAAGAGAAGAGCGAAAAAGGCGAATGAGTGAAACCCCAAAAATCTATTGTATTGTCAAGGAGGCTTAGTCACTTTAAATACCATCGAGTATCATACTATCCTCTAGCCTACAGTACAAGACTAAGAGAAGTCTTATAGTGATCCTAGCTGACCTATCTGAAGATCTGGGTAATGAATATAAAGTCAAGCCTATGGTACTTGGTATACACTGATTGGAAATTCGTTCTGAGATTGAGTGTTTTAATTGTCCCCATGGTTATATATATAATTCCTGATATGAGATGGGGGGTTGTCTCTGCTGTGAGGGCACACTAGTTTAATTGCTAGTTATTAAGTTATTAGGGTAGTGTAATAATGGTATATGCATGGTTGTTATGACTGAATTGATGTTGTATCTTGATTCCTGTGTGTTGCATAGGTGTTCTTCATTGTTCTTGAATTGAGTGACCTTGGATATGGTGAAAGTGTTTTAAGATAATGTGGATGATTGACTCCCAAATGTGCCTTGTATTCTCTTAGTTGTGTTGAGTTGCCTAAGGACAAGCCATTGTTTTAGGTTGAGGGTGTTGATGTGTGAGCTAATGCTACCACATTTGAGGCTTTTAACTAAGACTAATTGTGATGTATTAAGCAACTTTTGTCGTTTTTGATTGGTTTATGCTTGATTTTGTAGTTTGAGTTGATACGATAGAGAACCAACAAGAATGGGAACAAAAAAGTTGAAATCTGAAGAAAAGGGTGGCTGACGATATTTGTGATAAGTCGTCAGCATGGTGATAAGTTATCAAGTTCATCATCAGCAGTAAATATAGAATTGGCCTAAGTTGAAAGATATGACGACATTTTGTGATAAGTCATCAAGGTTCTAATAAGTTGTCAAGAAAGACGTCAGCCTGAGGTAGCATAGGAGAACTCAAGTAGAGCTTTGACGATATTTTATGATAAGCTGTCACGAAACTGATAAGTTGTCAAGTTTGTCGTCAGCCTTAAATAGGAAGAGCCAAAACTGAAGAACAAGCTAACGACATATGTGATAAGTCATCAGCCTCCTGATAGGCCATCACAAATATCATCACGTAATCCGAGGGATTTCTGAATTCTATTATTTTGTTTCCATAATTAAGGTGAACTATTTAAAGATTTGTTTTAGGGTTTTCTGGAGATTTCCACACATTAAGTTTTGACTATAATTTCTATATTTTCTCTCTAATTCTTAGCTTGAAAAAGCAAATACTTTGAAGAGACTATTATCATTATTCTGGGATTTTTCTTTGTGATCTAATCTGTGATTCACTAGTTATTATTCTTCTTATGGTAAGTTTAACTTTCAAAGCATGAATACAACTTGTTGTTTTGATTTTATCATTATGAGTGGCTAAATTCCTTTAACCTAAATTATGGGATATAGGGTTAGATCTTGATAAAGTGCCAAGTGTTCAAGATTAATAAGGTGGTAGGATTTCTTGATAATTATAAGGTTTTAATTAACGTCTGTTGGTTGAAAATAATAGATAACACCTTCTTTGGTTTGCTTGGGAAAGAAATCAAATATAGTGGGAAGTGAGTTATCGACAGGCACATGGAAAAACACCGTTTGATAATTAGCGTTGTAACAAGGTTGGTTAACCTGAGGTAAAATTTGGACAATGAATATAAATTCCCTAAGTCCAAGAGGATTAGGTAATTAAATGCTTAAGTAAGTTGAGAGACATTTATGCATAATGTCGATAAAGATAACTTGTTGTCCTACCTACCGTGAGAATGTTGAACCACTGCTAGCATCTGTCAAGCACCGAAAACCCTAGTTAACATAATTCTGGTTTTTCAGAAACTCTTGATTACGAACACTGAAACTAACGTAGCCAAAAATTACTTGTTAAACTAAAAAACCCCCATTTCTGGAAACATCCAACTATCAGTTAATTAATTTGTAATCGACTTATGTTCATGCCATATTCCCTGTGGGATTTTACCCCAACCTAGTTGGTTTTTATATTGACAATGATCTCTTACATTCACATTGAGAGGTGTAGTTTGAGCGTTATCACTAGCTTGGCTTCAGATTCGGATTTAAATTTGAATTTATCAAATGATCACTCGATGAGATTAATTGTTTGGAAAAAATTTATTTGAATTATCCAGTCCAAAAATCAAAATAAAAAATACAACAATTTTTCTCCATTAATGCGTGCATGCAAAAACGCTGAAAGATTGCTCGGAAGGGACACAACTTTTTGACTAAAACACACACTGTTTCAGAAAAAGAGTAGACTATTTGGATGGTTGTGACTATTTTGAAAAGTCATACTTTTTCGAATGAACAAACATGAATATTCAAAAAATATATACCTTTTTGATGAACCATTGCCTCTTTTCCGAAGAGGCACTTCATGGCTACATAAATCTATATTTTTCCACAGGTTTAGTACGAAAAAATTACTGTATAAGAAAATATAACATTTATCTCCTTTCTAAAAACTCTATTTGATCATTTCCCGTTGAGTGAGTTTGACAAAAAAATAGAACGTTTGAGGTACTACTACATTCTAGTTGTGAAGCCATTTTATCCAGGGAGGAAAATTTAGCAACCTCAGGTACTTGAGGGAAATTATTTCCTTAAGAAAACTCCATGAATTTGGAGAACTTGGCTTGATTTTGCTTTATCTATTTTTTTTTAAAATACTGATTGGCACGCTTCTATTGAAAGGTCATTTTGATCTTATGTTGAAGGTGTTGAAACTTATAGTTATTCTTGAAAAGTTTGTTATTGAACTTAGTTGATGTTTATGCAAAGTAACATTCAGATTGCGTACTCGATACAACAATTTTAAGGAAATAACTTTTTCAGAATTTGTATTGTTTGGTTTCTAGAGATTAAACCTTTATGCTTTCTACTCTATTTAAACTTAACTAGTGATTCAAAGACATAAGAACTTCATCACAAGATAAAGGTCATTCGGTTGATGATTGGAAGACATAAAAAAATCATCGTTAAACTAGAAACAAGTAGTGTTTAATGTAGTTACAAACTTATAAATTAGAATTTTTATATACTAAAGTTGACCGTATTTGTGTGACAGGAAAAATGACTAATGATAGTCTTGTTCATGATACTGGGACAAGTGTGGCAGCAACAAATGTTTCTACAACTAGTCATATGAGTGCTCCACAGGCAATGGCAATTGCGGAGAAACCCAAAACCTTTTGTCTTTAAATATTTACATCTGAATAAGCTCCAGAGTTTACCGAAGAAACTTTGGATCAGGAGTGATTTGTTGTTAAGGAGGTTTGGAAACATTCTAATTTCCTATGTAGGAATTACATTCTAAGTGGCCTCATAGACAACCTATAAAATGTGTATAGTGTAATGAAGACGTCAAAAGAGTTGTGCAGTGCACTGGAAAGAAAATACAAGACTAAGGATGCTGGAACCAAGAAGTTCTTTGTTGCAAGATTCTTTGAGTATAAAATGATTGACAATAAGTTTGTTATATCTCTAGTACATGAACTACAAGTTATCATCCACGATCTCCTTGAGGAAGGTATGAGTTTAGTGAATACCTTATTTGAACATGATAAAAATGCTCTTAATGTTTATATGAACTTTATTGTAGGTTTGATTGTGAACGAGGCATTTTAAGTCGCTGCAATAATAAAGAAGTTTCCACCTATGTAGAAGGACTTCAAGAACTACTTGAAACATGATTGAAAAGAGATGATAGTTGAATATCTCATAGTAAGGATACACATTAAAGAAGACAACAAAGCCACAGAAAGGAGGTTGAAAGAAATAGATACATTTAGGAAATATAAAACAAAAGTTGAAAATCAGTTACAGAAAAAGATCAAAACTATAAAAATTGATAGGGGTGGAGAATTTGAATCTCCTGTTGTGGAAATATGTTTAGAGAATGGAATTGTCTATCAAACTATGACTCCATATTCACCTCAATTTAATGGAATTATAAAAAGAAAAAACCAAACCTTAAAGAAAATGATGAATGTCTTTCTAATAAGTTCAGGTTTACCGCAAAACTTATGGCAGGAATTTATCCTTACAGTCGAATACTCAATAGAGTTCTCCACAGTAAGACACTATCAATTCTATATGAAAAAATGGAAAGGAAGGAAACCCGACTTAAAATATTTCAAAGTGTAGGGGTGTCTAGCGAAAGTTAAAGTTCCTTTGCCTAAAAGAGTGAAACAATGACCTAAGATAGTGGACTGCATGCTTATAGAATATGCTAAAAGTATTAAATCATGTCGGTTTTTGGTTCATAAATTTGAACATCTGGATATCACTAAAAATATGATAGTTAAATCAAATAATGATAAATTCCTTGAACACATTTAGTCGTATAAAACTAGACATGAACAGTCTAGTGGAGGGTCTAAATGATCTCGAGATGAACAAAGTGACGATGTACATAATGATAAGAATCCAAGATGTAGTACACATCAAAGAACATCAACTATGTTTGGACCAGATTTTGTAACATCTCTTAGAAATTGAGCCTCAAACGTTTCAAAAAGCGATGGCGTCATCAGACTCATCCTTTTGGAAAGAGACAGTCAATAGTGAGATTGATTCAATCTTAAGTAACCATACGTCGAAGTTGGTTGATCTTCCTCTAGGAAATAAATCTTTAGGTTCTAAATAGATCTTTAAAAGGAAAATGAAATCGGATAGTACTCTTGACAAATACATGGAAAGACTTGTAGTAAAAGGCTTTAAAAAAAAAAAAGGCCTTAATTACTTTAATACCTACTTACCTGTAACCAGGATAACATCAATTTGGATGTTAATTGCCTCAGTGGCAGTAGATGGTTTTGAAATCCATAAAATGGATGTGAAAACAGCACTCCTAACTGGAGAATTGGAGAAAGAAATTTACTTAGAACAACCTCAGGGTTTTGTAATTCCAGACAAAGAAAAGAAGGTGTGTAAACTTAGTAAGTCACTTTATAGACTAAAACAGAAACCTAAATAGTGGTATGCAAATTTTGACCAAACCATGTTGGCAAACGGGTTTAAGATAAAGGATGTGGTAAATGTGTTTACATAAAAGACACTCCAAATCACAAGGTCATTGTTTGTATGTATATGGATAATATGTTGATCATTAGTAGAGACATTTCTGGCATATATGCTACGAAATAAATGCTTCAGAGCAAGTTTCATATGAAATACCTTGGAGTTGCGAATGTGATTTTAGGAATAAGAATCCATAGAACTCTATAAGGGTTGGCATTTTCACAGTCTCATTATATCGAAAATGTACTTGACAAGTTCAGGTATTTGGAATTTCGTATTGTCAAGACTCCATTGGATATGAGCTTGGAACTTCAAAAGAATAAAGGTAAAAGTGACTCACAGTTGGACTACGCAAGTGTGTTGGGATGTTTGATGTAAATCATGAATTGTACACGGCCATACATAGCATGTGTTATTAGTAAGTTAAGTCGGTACACGAGTAATCCCAATAAAACTCATTAGATGGAAATGAAAGAGTTTTGGGGTATCTTAAATACATTTAAGACTATGATTTTGATTATAATGAATATCCTACAGTAATTTATGGATATAGTGATGTAAACTGGATAATCGGATAGAATAAAGTAAAATCCACAAGTGGATATGTATTTACTATATGTGGAGGAGCAGACTTTTGGAAATTGTTCAAACAGACAAGCATTGCTCGCTCCACAATGGAATCTGAGTTTATCACATTAGATAAAGCCGGTGAAAAAGTAGAATGGCTCCAGAATTTATTGGAAGATATTACTTATTTTCCCAAACCCATGGCACCAGTATGTATACATTGTGATAGCTAAACGACGATTGGTAGGGAAGGGAACATAATGTACAATGGTAAATCTTGTCACATAAATTAGAGACATAATATCGTTAGAGAACTTCTCTCTAGTGGAATTATCACTATTGACTATGTGAAAGGATAATGTGTTGGATCCACTTTAAAAAGGCCTATCTAGAGAGGGAGTTGAGTGAACATCCACGGGAATGGGTTTATGTCCTAGGACAAGACAAAATGGTGGTAACTCTACCTAGCAAACTAGAGATCTCAAGAGCTAGGTTCAAGGATATAAAACAAAGTTGTGTTTGAAAGGTTCAACATTTTCAATATACCCAACCCATTCTCATGATGTAGACAATATTTAGTAAATAAGGATAAGTCTTATGGTGTGAAGTCTTTTAATGATTATTTAAATTTGGAAGATTTGATCAAATAGTTTAATCTATAGGATTGAACATTTAGAAATCACCTATGTAAGGGTGAACTGGAAGTCGCTTCAAGGAGAATGTTAGTAAAGGTCTATTCTCTAAGCTCTCATGAAATCAGGACATGTTCATGGCTGAAACAAACAAAATTGTGATAACCATAAATGGTAAAAGGCTAGTTGTGTGACATGTATTGTCTATGTGTACATTAAAACTCGATGGTTTAAACATATCAAATCTAATTATTGACCGAGTTCATCTGATGCATGTTCACAATGGAAGTTTAAAGGGAAACCTACTTATCCAGATGCAATCAGTCTTTGCTTAATGATCATATTCTTGTCCATAAATTTTTCATAAGATAGCGATTCCCCATTCATGAGGGGATTATTGGGTTCAAGTTGAAAGTGTGAATGGTAAATGGAGGTAATTGGTGAAGGAAAAAAATGAGATCACACTAAAAAATAAGAAAATCCTACTAATTCTCCCACATTGATGGGAGAAAGACACTTTCATGTGTTCTCATTAAGAAACACATCTCCACATGGATAGCGAGGCAAGAATAAAGAGGTGCCTCACGCCGTCGTCATCGTTACTTGCTCGTCTCGGCTTCTTCTTTGAATTTGAATTTGAATTTGAATTCAAATTCAAATTAGTCAACTAATCGATCAATGGGATTAATTTTTTGGATAAAATTTATTTAAAACAACCAGTCCAAAAATCCAAGGAAAAATGCAATAATTTTTCTCCATTAACGCTGCATGTAGAAGCATGCAGAAATGCTGAAAGATTGCTCGGAAGAGACGCAACTCTTCGACTAAAAGACACCCTATTTAGGGAAAATGGATGACTATTTGGATTGATATGACTATTTTAAAAAGACATACTACTTCGAAGAAACAGACATGACTATTCCAAAAATATACACCTTTCCAACGAACCATTGCCTCTTTGCTAAAGAGGCACTTCATGGCTATATAAACCTGCATTTTTTCACAAGTTTAGTATAAAAAAATTTCTATATAAGAAAACATTTCTCTTGTTTCTAAAAACTTCATGTGATCATCTCTCGTTGAGTGAGTTTGACAAAACAAGAATATTTGAGGTATTACTACATTCTGGCTGTGAATCCATTTTATCCAGGGAGGAAAATTCTGCAACCTTGGGTACTTGAGAGAAATTATTTCCTTAAGGAAACTCTGTGTATTCAAAGGACATGGCTTAATTCTGCTTCATCTCTTTTCTTTAAAATACCGATTAGCACATTTCTATTGAAAGGTCATTTTGACCTTGTGTTGAAGGTGTTGAACCTTATAGTTGTTCTTGACAAGTTTCTTCCTGAACATAGTTGAAGTTTATGCGAAGTAACATACAGATTGTGTACGTAATACAATATTATGTCTTATGGTGCTGTGACTCATGTTTTTTACCCTACGCCAATAAGTCTTATTAATCATATAGGTTTATTTTCTCATTATTTTAATCAACTGGTTTCGAAAGGGATCCAATTGAACATGAATGATGCATTAGTTGCTACGCCTGTTGAATAAACTAATTTATCAATTAGGAGTACTAGAAGTGTTTCATTGATTTAGGAGCTTGAATTTTATCTTAGACTTTAAGATTTTGAGGGACCATGGACTACAAATTTATTATTTCTTTAATATTATCTCCATCTTATATTTTGGCAACATTTATCTTTTATTTAAGTTTTTTTTTAGTCCTTCTTGATGAAGTGACAGAGCAATTACTCTCTAATAATAAGGTACTGTCAAGCTTTATTGTAAACTCAAGAAATAAAATAATTTCATGAGAAGGACGAATGTCTTTCAACAAGTGAAAAGTATCACGACGCAAATACCAATGATCATATAATGATGAAAAGGAATGTCATAGATTATTTACTATCGTTGATTATGGAATTATATTTTTATGTATAGTATTTAATCGAAACTTTTTTTAAGGATATTGATGTTATTATACAAGTCAAGTAATTCATACCTTGGTATACACGTGTGGCAAAAGTAGACTAACAAAATATAATGAAGGGTAAGTATATAATATTTTGAAGAGTAAAGGAGAGGACAATATCTGTAATTTTGTATGAGTCTCATAAGCAAACAGAATAAAGAGAGAAAGCAAACAAAAACAGTGTATTTGGGATTTACAAAATCTAAACAAAACAAAAAAGTGTTATTTTTTAAAAAATATATAGAATATATCACGACCAAAACCCGAGCCTGGCCATGACAGACAATCTCAAACCCACCATAGGCCAGAGACAACCGCCTTAGCCTTACCTCAAAGCACATAAATGTAAACAGCGGAAGCTAACAAAAAATTATAATAAAAAGAATAGATAAACCAAATGAAAGTCTTATAAATTAAATAAACAACCAACCCAATACTAGTCCACAAAGGCCTTTAAACCAAGAATACCAAATTAAGTCGGGACATGCCCTAAACTATGAAAAAGAATCCAAAAGTATTGAGACAGTAAAGAAACCAATGAAATGACCAGTCCTTCCAAACAATGGAGGCTCACCACTTCATATCAAGATCAACAGACGTACCATACCACCTAACATTGCATAGGGGTAATAGAAAAGCCGTCGGAACCAACATTATGAAAAGATATAAAGTCCAAGGATGACCAGTGGGGCGAGCACAGACATGTAACTCAGGAGAAAAGGATAAATAATGTCATTCCCAAAACCTAATCAAACTACATGCACAACATTTACATATATACATATATTTGATGTCGGGATAGGGAAAAAGTCATGAACTTAAGTGTTTAAAACATTAGCCTGAACTATGTAGCTCGCTTTGTATTAAAAGCACCCACGGGATATATTGATCTAGTTCTCCCTACTAGGAAGGACTAAGTTCATGTTAGCCACATGATTCGAAGATAGGCTAAAGTTATCAAGGCGATAGCCATTCAAAATATAATGTGTATCCAGACACATGGTCATATAGTCTCCCACACTAGAAAACGTGGTTTTCAGTGTTGGTCTCCCCGGGACAATACCTTCACGATGAGCAACACAGCTCCCTTTAATCCTATAGTAAATAGTTGGCACATAAACCCAATCATTCACCAAAAAGTCCTTATTAAGGCATTTTCCACTATGGTATCGGCATACCAATATGCTTGTTAGCTAATTCAATTATGCCAAACCAGTCCTTATAAACATTAGACTCCCAAGTTCCATTTAAATTAAATAACCATGGCCACCAATGGCATTCCCAAACCATTTTAATCCATATATCCTTTAAGGCAATGCAATGCTATCAAAGATGAGTTAAATTATGCAAATATCCATATTTAAAAAATTATGTTTGCAGGGTAGGTTGAGGTTAATTCCATTCTCAATCCAAAAATCCATTAATTTGGGGAAACCCATGTCACCCATTATAATCATTATAACAATGAACCAATTCAGTCCCAAAAACCTTTAATTAAAGCATGAATAATTCATTTAAAACATGGGAAAAGTAATTCAAGTAGTAACAATCAAAACCCCTCAATCCAATTTCAAACCCATCAATTAAAACACATGAATATTAATTATGTAATTTCCATAATATAAAATTTAAGTTATGAAATGAGAAATATGCCTGGAATATAGAAGAAATCAAAGTTTGGAGCTTGAATAATGAATTCTCTATAAAACCCTTGAGCTTTCTTGGGTTAGGTATTAATGAATAAAAGAATGAAGTTTGATCTTTGAAAACTTAAGAAAAGGGGTCAATTTGATATTATAAAGACATTTAAGGGGTAAAAGGACCAAAATCCCCCATCCCAGGTGAAAAAACAAAAACTGGATGAGAAATACATAGAAACGTGATTCACTGCTATTACGGAGCTTAGCCTCTATGGCACACCCTTATTGCAGAGGCTAAGTGGCATGGCATGCCACTATTATAGAGGCTTACTGCCTCCTAATTCCAAAATGGCCTCAAACCCCTTTTGAAAATTCCAAAAACTTTTCCTAAATACACTTTTAACACCCTTAACCAGAATTCAAGTCAAAAATTGATATTACATATGCGAGAGTGTCAAAAATAAATTCGTTGAAATTTTTTGGGGTCTTACATCATCCCCTCCTTTGGATTATTCATACCTGAATGAGGAGTTTTGACATTTTTAGCATGATAATAGAAAAAATGCAATAGAATCCAAAGAAAAATTTAAAATGTGATAAGAGGGAAATAAAACTCATACCTTAAGAACTTTCATCCGATGTTGGAAACAAGAACGGTTATTTAGCTTTCATATCATCTTCCTCCTCCCATGAAGCTTCTTCAACCATTTTATTTCTCCAAAACACCTTCATCGAAGCTACATCTTTTGTCCTCAATCTAAGAACTTTCCTATCAAATATCTCAACTGGGACTTCCTCATAACACAAAGAATCCACCACACCAATATCCTCAATAGGTACTATTAAAGAATGATCACCTACACACTTTTTCAGCATAGACACATGGTAAACAGGATGAATAAAAGCCAAATTTGTTTGCAAATCTAACTCTTAAGTTACATACCTAATTCTTCTTGAAATATGATATGGGCCAATGTAATGGAGACTGAGCTTCCCCTTCTGCCCGAATCCCATGATTTCCTTTATGGGAGAACCCTTCAAGAATACCCAATCACTAACCTCAAACTCCAACTCCCTTCACACCATGTCCGTATAAGACTTTTGGTGACTCTGAGCAGTCTTAAGAATTTTTCTAATCACTTTCACCTTTTCCATGGCTTGGTGAACCAAGTCAGGGCCAAATAACCTAGTCTCACCTCCCTCAAACCACTCAGTAAGGGACCTACACCTTCTACTATAAAGAGCCTCAAAAGAAGTCATCTTAATGCAAGAATGATAACTGTTGTTACAAGATAACTCAATAAGAGGCAAATGGTCAACCAAATTACCCTTGAACTCAATCACAAAGTCCCTTAACTTATCTCCAAAGTCTAAATAGTCCACTCTGCTTGTCCATCCATTTGAGGGTGGAACGAGGTGCTAAGGTTCACCTGAGTACCCAAACCTTTTAGAAATAAATGCCAGAAGTGAGAAGAAAATTGCATACCTTAGACTGAAATGATGGACACCGGCTCCCCATGTAACTTTACTATCTATTGAATGAACAACTTAACATAATACTCTCCTGAATTGTTAGTCCTAAAAGGTAAAAAGTAACCAAACTTAGTCATCCTATCCACAATGACCCAAATAGAACTGTGAAAGACCCACCACAAAATCCATATTGATCATCTCCCACTTGCACATGGGCAGCTCTATCTCTTGAGACATGACATTGGCCTCAAATACTCAACCTTGACTTTCTTACAAACCATGCACTTAGCAATAAAATTTGTCACATCCTCCTTTATATTATTCCACCAGTAGATTTTCTTTAAGTAATGATAGAACCTGGTCAAACCCGGATGAACTATATATCTAGACTCATGAGCTTCAGTCCAAATCCTTTCCCCAGCCATTAATATCGGGAACACACAACCTTTCTTGATACCTCAAAATGCCATCTCCCCCAATCTCTAATACAATAATCTTTTGTCGACCCACATCATTCTTGATTTGCATAAGTATGGTATCCATAATCTATTTCTCCTTAACATGAACCCCAAGAGATGGTTTAACCGCATCCTAAACAATCACTCCTTCATCCTTACTCCAAAGATAAACTCCCAAGTTATCCAACCTATGAATATCCTTCACCAACCCTATTTTATCCTTATCAATATAAGATAATCTCCTCATAGATAGACTGCTAAGATCATTACCGATAACATTAGCTTTACCTTGATGATTGTGCAGACTTATGTCATAATCCATAAGCAATTCGAGCTACAGCCTCTACGTGAGGTTCAATTTCTTTTGCGTAAACACATTCTGCAATCTCTTATGGTCTGAATATATATACACATACATCCCATACAAATGATGGACCCAAATCTTCAAGGCAAAAACCACATCCGCCAACTCTAGATTGTGAGTCGGGTAATTACTCTCCTGCACCTTAAGCAACTTAGAAGCATAGGCTACAACATTACCATACTGCATAAAAACACAACCTAGTCCCACACAGGTTTCATCATAATACACAACAAACCCCTCAGTACCCTCATTCAGGGTCAAAATTGGCATAGTAGTCAACTTATCCTTCATCTTCTCAAAACTACCCTCACATGCATTGGACTACAAAAACTTAACCTTTTTATTAAGTCAATCATGTCAGCGAAGCAATAATAGATGAGAAACTCTCTACGAACTTCCTATAATGCCCCACCAAATCCAAAAAGCTACTAATGCCGATGGGAGTCGTGGGTTTAGGCCATTTCTTAACTACCTTGAATTTCCATGAATCAACCTTGATCCCCTCACTAGAAACAACATGCCCAAGAAAGGTCACAAAACTTGGACAAAATTCACACTTAGAAAATTTTGCATCTAATTTTTGGTCCTTAAGAGTTTGCAACACTATTTAAAGACAATTGGCCTGATTATCCTCACTCTTAGAGTAGACCAAGATGTCGTCAATAAAGACTATAATAAAATATAAAAACTACCTGAAAACCCAATTCATAAGATCCATGAAAGCAGACAGAACATTATTCAACCCAAATGACATAATCAAAAACTCATAGTGACCATACTTGGTTTGGAAAGTAGTCTTGGGAATATCAACCTCTCTAATTTTTAGCTGATAGAAGCACAAATAAAGATCAATCTTAGCTAAACACCTAGCATCCTAAAGTTTGTTGAATAGGTCATCAATACAAGGGAGAGGATACTTACTTTCCACAGAACCTTATTCAACTGACGATAGTCTATACATATCTAAGATACCTATCTTATTTTTGCACAAAAAGTATAGGAGCACCCATGAAGAAACACTAGGATGAATAAAGACGTTATCAATAAGATCCTTTAACTTCTTCTTCAATATCTTTAGTTTAGTCAGATCCATCCCATAAGGAGCAACAGAAATAAGATGGGTATCCAAAAGAAGATCAATCCAAAATTCTATGTCTCTATCGAGAGGAATTCTAGGAAGATCATTGAGAAAAACTTTAGGAAATTCATTAACCCCAAGGACTAATTGCAGAGATGGACATAGAATTTGAATCCGTAACCTAAAATAAATTACACAAACACCCATTGGTGATTATTTTCTAAGATCTAAGATAAGAAATACATTTCCTTTTGAACTAGAGAACTCCCTTCTCATCTACTACTAGTTCATTAGGAAAATGAAATTTGACCTTTCAAGTCCTACAATCCAGAGAAGCATAACATGAATGGAGCTAATATATCCCTAATATTACATTAAAATCTACTATATCAAGCTATATTAAATCAACTAATGTATCCCTATTAAGAATGAACACCACATAACCCCTATAGAATTTTCTAATCACTATAGACTCACCCGTAGAAGTACAAACAGAAAAAGGGATCGGAAATACTTTTAGGACCAAAACCAAAATGCATAGCCGTATAAAGAGTCACATAATATAGGGTAGAACTTGAATCAAGCAAGCAATAAACATTAAAGGAAAAGAGTTGTAACATACTAGTAACAACATCTAGAAATACCTTAGATTCGTAATGAGTAACAATTGCATAGAGGCAATTTGGGTAATTACAGGTACCCAAAGCGGATCCCTTAGGTGCAGAAGCCAAAGAAATAGCTATTAGGACCTTAATAGCTCAGTGTAAACTATAGGTATAGGAAAATTCCATTGTAGGTGACCAGGATAACCATAATTAAAACACAAGTTCCTTCTCTCCTAATAATATCCATGGTGAAGCTACCCAAATTATCTACAAAGAGGATAAGGTGGGGGTGAATAAGATCAACTAACCTAAGATTGGGCACTCTGTTCCTTAGGACCATTGTTATGCTTGAAATGATGATCACCTGATAGTTGTGGATAGAGAGCACTAGCTGTTAAATATGAATTTCCCTAATTTTTTCCACTGCCTACCATCTCTTCCATTGTTATGTCCCTATAATTATTTAGCATCGCCGCCTTACACTCTAACACTAAATAACGAAACAAACAAGAAGCAAACTTCCTCATTCTGGACCTTATATTAGACACCAACTCAGGGGCATAACAGGACAAATACTAAAACTTCAGACCATACTCCTTAACACTTACCTTACCCTGCTTTAAGTTCACAAACTCTTTATCCTTAGATTCTCTCAACTCCTAAGGAAAGCCATGATCAAGGAAAACACCTAAAAAGTAATTCCATATTTATTTCTCAGCATCGTCACTTCTCATTGCTTCCTACTCCTCATACCACTGGTAAGCCACATTTTTAACTAATTGGTCACAAAATCCACATCCTCTGAATCTATAGCATGCTTCTCTAAAAAGCTTTTCCATCTCATTAATAAATATTTGAGCATCCTCCTCAACCTTAAGGCCTATAAAGATTGGGGAATTTAACCTCATAAACTGGCCAACCTGAGACCTAAGATGAATTAGCAAGAGGACCAACATGATCAGATCGATGGGACTGTGATGCCACCAGCTGAGCAAGCATATAAATAGATTTATGGAACTTCATATTAGAAATGTGTCCCTAAGGTGACTGAGCATAACTATCACCAGCCTAGAAAGCTTGAGAAGGACTAGTAGGGATTAGTAAAACCCCACGTAGAGAGATGTAGTCAAGAGTAAGGATAATAGATCGAGTCTGCAATCCATAAACAGGGTGAGTTCCTTTCATATTTTCCTCAGGTGGGTGAGAGGTTCTAGCAGAGTTTATACGATCGTCAAATCTTCAGGGAGGCTTGATCTGAATTGCAAGTAATCCAGGAGCTAGAGAAGTTTTCATGCCAACTAGACTCTATAGCCTAAAATTGAATACAAGAAAGGGAAACATTCTAAAATGCTTTGTAGCCTCCCCTTAATAAGTGTGGCACGTTATACACTAATAAAAAGACTCTACTCAACATGGCTTTGTGGACACCCAGTGACCCTAAATTGTGTCATGATTCCAAGATTATCATGACCCAAACTTGATTCTGATCATGATGAGAAATCTCAAACCCACTATGGGTCAAAGATAACCCCATTTGCCTTACCTCAAGAGCACATAAATGTTAATAGCAGAAGCAAACCAAAAATGATAATAAGATGGGTAGATAAACCAAATAAATGTCCTACAAATCAAACAACAAACAACCCAATACTTGCCAACAAAAGCCTCAAAACTAAGAATACCAAACTAAGTTAGTATATGCCCCCAACTATGAAAAATAATCCAAAAGTACTAAGACAGTAAAGAAGCCAATAAAATGACTGGACCTTCTAGAAGATGGAGGCTACCCACTTCACAACAGATCAGCAAACGTACCATACCACCTTACAATGTATAGGAGTACAAAAAAACCCTTGAAACCTATATTATTAAATAATGTCAAGTTCGAGAATGGTTAGTGGGGCGAGTACTAGCATGTAACTCAAGAAAAAGGGATAAAATAATGTCATTGCCAACGACCATCCAAACTATATACACAATATTTACATATATACATATAGGATACCATTATAGGGAAAAAGGTTATGAACACGAGAGCTTAAATCATTAGCCTGAACTGCACAACCCACTTCATCCTAAAGGCACCCACATGCTATACGGGTCCAGCTCCCCCTGCCGAAAGGACCCCAATACGTGCTAGCTGCACGAACTGTGGAAAGGCTAAAGACACCAAGGCGATAAACATCCAAAATATAATATGTATCCAAACACATGGTCATATATACTCCCACCCCGACAACTGTGGTTTCCAGTGTTTGTCCTCCTGGGACTACACCTTCACGGTGAGCTACACAACTCCCTTTAAGCCTTAATTAAAATAGTTTGCACATAAACCTAACCACTAACTAAAGAGTCATTATTAAGGAATTTTCCAACATGGTACCATCATAGCAATATATTTGCAAGCTAATTCAATTATTCCAAAATAGTCTATATAACTATTATACTTCCAAGTTCCATTTCAAATAAAAAATCATAACCACCAACGGCACTCCAAAACCATTTCTATCACTCCATCCTTTCATGCAATGCAATGTTGTCAAAGATATGTTAAATTATACAAATATCCATATTTCAAAAATTAAGTTTGCAAGGTTGGTTGAGGTAAATGGCGTTACCAAGCCAAAAATTCATTAATTAGGGAAAACCCATGTCACTCATTCCAGTTATGATAACAATACACCAATTCAGTCCCAAAAACCATCACTTAAAGTATGAATAATCCATTTAAAATTTGGGAAAAGTAATTCAAGTAATAAATATCAAAAACCCTCAACCCAATTTCAAACCCGGCAATTAAAACTCATGAATATTGATTAAATAATTGCCAAAATGTAAAATTCAAGTTAAGGAATGAGAAATGGGCCTAGAATATAGAAAAAAATGAAGAGAAATCAATGTTTAGAGCTTGAATGATGAATTATCAACGAATTTCTTGTGTTGGGAGTTAATGAAGAAATGAATGAAGTTTGATCTTTGAAAACTGAAGGAAAAGGATCAATTTGATGTTATAAAGTCGTTTAAGGGGTAAAATAACCAAAATCCTCTTACTTCAAGTGAAAAATTGAAAATTGAATGAAAATTACATAGTGGCGTGACATGCCTCAATCGTGGAGATTAGACTCCATGCCACACCCTTATCAGGGAGGATAAGTGGCATGGCATGCCACTATCACAGAGGCTTACTACCTCAGGGTCCCAAAATTTCCCCAAACCCCTTCCGAAAATTCCAAAATTTTCCTAAAACATATTTTTAACACCCCTAACTATAATTCAAATTAAAAATTGATATTACCAATGCGGGAGGTCAAAACTAATTTCATTGAAATTTATGGGGTTTTACTAATTAAGTGTAATACCCCCATAATATTCTAGATGAGTTTTCAGCTAGTCGTCACATGTTTAGAAGTCCTAAAGCCATTATTTCACACTAAGTACAAGTGATATGGTTAGTTTAACACCTCAAGATTTCAAATATTTTATTTTTGGACTTCCTGAGTTTGAAATGTTAATTTATGAGTTGAAATATATTTAGGAATGATAAAGGGTCATCCGGAGGAGTTTTAGAATTTTGGGAATAGTTTCGGAGTGATTTTGGACCACGGAGGCAGGAAGCCTCCATGATTTCAGCGTGTCGTAGAGGATAGTCTCTGCGATACGTAGCGTGGAATGGAGGTTAGCCTCAGCGATATGCAGTGTGTCATGGAGGTTGGCCTCTGCAATAGCTAGCGTACCACAGAGGTTTTGTAAAATCGGGTAGTTTTATTTAAGTTAAAGGGGCATTTTGTTCTTTTTCCCCTCTCCCTAAACATTCAATTCACGACTTAAGACCCAATAGGGGCATTATTTTCCCCATTCATCATCTGCTAACAACATTCCCTCTCCATTCTTTCTCAAGAACACAAAAATCAAAAGCTTCTTCCAAGAATTCATCATCCAAGGTCTCAATTCCAAATTTCCCTCAAAATTTCAAGCAACTCAAGCATATGAGGTATTCATCAGTAGTTCTTTCCACCCATTGAGTTACAAGAATCCCCTATTTTTCAAATATCAAACTTTTTCGCTCTATCTATTAAATTTCAATGTCCTGTATGAATTTACTTGCTTTCTCTTAATTGTTTTGAATTCAAACCATAACAACATGTTTCCCCATGTGAATTATGTTCTTTCATGCTTTCTATTCTCAGTTACCCATATCATGTTCAGTTGATAACATGTTAATTTATCAGTTTATTAATTGAACCATGTGAGCATGATGTTATCATAAGTTTAACATATTTCCATAATCATGATTATGGGTTTCGTCAGTTTAGAGAAATATTCTATGTTTTGGGTCTTTGGCTCAAGAATTTCCTTATAGTGTTTTTAAAAGATGTTATTGCATTTAAAGTATTATTCAGTGCTAAAGGTTCATGAACACCCAATACCTAGATGTTTATGTGTCACGACCCAAACCGAGGCCCTGGCCATAATGGGCATCCTGAACCATGAAGGCTTGAGAGACCCCTTAGCTTGTAATTATAAGCATAACTCATCTATTGTTATAATGCGAAAGTAAATCGGAAACATGTTAGTCTTATTATTGCAACT
Organism: Capsicum annuum; assembly: GCF_002878395.1. Classification (NCBI taxonomy): domain Eukaryota; kingdom Viridiplantae; phylum Streptophyta; class Magnoliopsida; order Solanales; family Solanaceae; genus Capsicum; species Capsicum annuum. The sequence continues at coordinate 173,196,953 of NC_061111.1, forward strand.
TAACAATGCAGAACATAAGTTCATAAGAAATCCAAAACCATCTATAAAAAGTCTATGAAGTCTCTTCCAAACTAAAAAAATAACAATCTGTCTGAAATTAGGGCAAGACCCCCGGTCGTACCATGAACTAAAAACAAATGAAATCAACACATGGAAAAAGGCCTTCAGAAATAAGGGAGACACACCAAATCCAAATGTCTGAAAAAGATCTACTGATTACCGGGGCAATGGGACTGGGCCTTAGAACCTGAAATATAGGGGGGTCAATATACAAAGGTACCGGTATATGAAACAATACAAAATAGCATATTTTTATACAACATAGATGAGAGCATTTCATAAACATTTAGCATAAGGTAAATTAAAACACAGGGGCATAATTTGATGAGTTCAAAACATCTTCTTGTATTCATGACTTACTCTTTATTTTACTTCTGAGCTATAAGGTAAACCCTATATTTCTACAATCCGACGGCCTATATAGTATCTGTCGTTAACTCGGTGGCCAAGCCCCCAATCTAATTTTTCCACAAGGATTGGAGTTAATAAAATTGGTAATACCCCCATGTAAGTATACTGTAGGAATCACCCCATGTGAGATGTCTTAATTATCCTCCCATGTAGTATAACATATTATAAGTCCCGCATCGGCAAAACACGATTTTGGTCTACGACTTATATGAACAGAATCCTTCTTCGGGTAACTATTTAACTCTCATTAAGCCCAATTTTAGTCCTTTAGAACTATACTTCATGCTTTTAAAACATTTAATACTTGTTCTGTTAAAGTCATATCATCACAGGGTATCATCATACCCAGACTTCCAAGTCATTCATATCATATCAAATCCACAATCCTTCTCATTCAAAATATGCAAAGAACTACCAAAAGATTTATAATATCACAATAGAGTTCTCATTTCAAAAACACGTGAATCTCTTCTCAAAACTTAAACATGCGGTGGCCATTTCAATAATTTAATCACATATGATTCATTTATTTAATTCAAAGAGTATAGTTATAGCAAGAAAACACCCTCTTATCAATTCATAACCAACGTTAATTCCATTATTGATCATGAAATATTTTACTCATAATTCAAGACATATAATTGATTAACCCATAACGTGTAAATCAAGAAAAATCCATATTGAGACGGAGGTTTCATGAATCATGCCCTCATGTTAATTGCGGAAATTTACACACGTTTAAACACATGCATGTAATTCAAATCTAAGGAATACTTCATGAAAATCTCATCAAAATGGGTTCATGATACATATACTTCAAAGTGTTCTCTAATGCCTTTCTTATATAAATAATTCCATACTTTTAAAACTTATTAAAAAAATACTATACGTCTATGAGGTTTAGGATAATCCCATGTACCTTAAGTTTCTTAACTTGGGGATGAAACCCTAATATTGATGCTTTCTTTAACGTTCTTGATCTTTGAAAGCTTGAATTCTAGATTACTTGGGGGGGAAAGAGTTGAATTTTTGTTCTTGGGGAAAAGAGAGGGTTTTCTTGAGAGTGACTTAGAGAAGAAGGGCAGATAATGCCCTAATAGATTTGCCTATTAGTGTTATGGACGATTTGAGTTGAGGGGCAAAAGACCCAATTGCCCCTTAACCATTTAAAGAAGAACTATATGCAACAACATTACCGCAATACAGTCTAAATCACGGTAGTTGATTTCCCTTACCATGACACGGTGAATATGATGTCGGGAATAAGGCCACGACATGGTCTTATTGCGGTGACCCACCTGATTCACGGTCCAAACATTCCCCAAACCTTTCTTGAAAAATCCAAAACTCCCATGAGGCATACTACAAACCTATATCACTGAACATGAATTAACTCAAAAACCAATGTCTTAGAGTAGGGAAGACCAAAGAAAAATCCTTGAAGTTTAGTGGTCTTGAACATTCTAAGTCCCCAACACTTTAAGAACTTTTTAGTCCTTAAGTCCCCTATGCATGCAACTAAAATTTGAATCAAGCCAAGAACAATACGGGGTAATAAATTATCCCCCCTTGGGGTCATTCATCCTCGAATGAAGTTCCTAAGCACATTTATCATGATATTTAAGCATTACAAGAATTAAAATGAGTAGGATATGGATAATACCATCCTTTTCATCATCTGTGGATTCAAAGAGAGTTGGATATCTTGCATCCATGTAATTCTTTGAATCCCAAGTATCTTTATCAACATTATGATTCCTTCATGACGCTTTAACCAAAGCTATCTCCTTTCTTCTCAACTTTCAAACTTTCCAATCTAAGATAGGAATGTGTTCTCTTCATATGACAATAACTCTTTCACATTAATCTCTTCCACAGGCAACACAAGAGAATGATGTCCAATACATTTATTCAACATCGATACATGAAATACAGGATGAATAGAAGCTAAGCTTGTGGGAAAATTTAACTCATAAGCAACCCTACTGATAATTCTTGTAATCTGATAATGGCCTTTGTAATGAGGACTAAGTTTTCCCTTATTTCTAAATCTCATGACTCCCTTCATAGGGGAGACTTTTAGAAATACCCAATCATTAACCTCAAACTCCAACTCCCTTTTCCTAATATTGGCATAAGACTTTTGGTGAATCTGAGGTGTCTTAAGTCGCTCCCTAATGACTTTTACTTTTTCCATCGCTTGATGAACAAGGACAAGACCAAATAAATTGGTTTCACCCACTTCATACCACCCAATTGGTTACCTACATCTCCTCCCATAAAGAGCTTTAACGGGATCCATCTGGATACTAGAACGATAGCTATTATTATAGGAAAATTCTATCAACGGTAAGTGATCCACCCAACTACCCATAAAGTCAATCACACAAGCCCTCAACATATATTTTAAGGTATGAATGGTGCACTTTTCTTGCCCTTCTATTTGAGGGTGAAAGGCAGTGCTATGGTTTACTTAGGTACCTAAGCCCCTCTGAAAAGACCGCCAAAACTAAGAAGAGAATTGTGTGCCTCTATCAAAAATTATAGACAGTGAAGCCTTATAAAAGAACTATCTTTGACAATTCAAACACTCAGCCACGAAGTTAGCAACATCTCATTTTATGTTATTCCACTTGTAAATCACCTTAAGATCATGATACATTTTTGTAGAGCTAGGATAAAAAATATACCTAGAAGTGTTAGCTTCATAATGAATCATTTCTCATAACCCATCCACGCTAGGACACATAGTCGACTTTGATGCCTTAAAATCCCATCACCCCTAATTTCAAATGCCATTACTTTTTATTTAGCAATATCTTCCTGAATTTGCATCAAAATGGAATTCCGGGTTTATTTTTCCTTAACCTTACCATCTAAGGATGATTTAGCTATCTTTAGTATGAACACTCTTCCATCTATGGAATCCAGGAGTCGAACTCCCAAATTAGCAAGACAATGTACATCCTTTACCATATTCCCCTTTCTATCATTCATATGAGAAAGAATAGTCATGGATAACCTGCTAAGGGTGTCAGCCACCATATTGTCCTTACCCTAATGATAGTGTAGGCTCATGTCATAATCCTTCAATAATTCCAACTACCGCCTTTGCCTGATATTTAGTTCTTTCAATGTGAAAACATACTACAAACTTTTGTGATCAGCATATATATCTACATGTACCCCATAAAGATAATGTCACCAAATCTTCAGTGCAAATACCACCGCCGCAACTCTAAATCATAGGTGGGATAGTTTTTCATATGCACCTTTAAATACCTAGATGCATAAGACACTTCCTTACCATGATGCATAAGTACACACCCAATTCCCACCTGGGATGCATCACAGTACATAACAAAGCCCTTTGTACCCTCAGAAAGGGTTAAAATCGGTGTAGTAGTCAACTTGTCTTTTAGTTTCTCAGAACTATTCTCACAAATGTAAGACCACAAGAATTTTTGTATTTTTCTGAGTCAACTTTGTAAGTGGAGCAGCTATGGATGAAAAACTCTCTAAAAACTTGTGTAATACCCGACCAAATACAAGAAGCTCCGAATGTCAGTTGTATTCATGGGTCTAGGCAATTTTCCCACTGCCTCACTATTTGGGGGTCAACCTTAATTCCCACACTAGAAACAATATACCTTAGGAAAGTAATAGCACTAATCCAGAATTCATACTTGGAAAATGTTACATACAACTCATGATCCTTAAGTCTAAAGGATGATTTATAGGTGATTGGCATGATCCTCCTCACTCTTAAAGTAAGTTAAGATGTCATCAATAAAGACTATAACAAATAGATCTAGAAAATGGAGAAACACGTTATACATTAGGTCCAAAAATATTGCAGGGGCATTAATCAATCCAAAGGACAAAACTAAGAATTCATAGAGACCATATCGGGTTTAGAAAGCCATTTTGGGAATGTCAGCCTTCCTAACCTTTAATCGATGGTACCCAAAATGAAGGTCTATTTTGGAGAAACAATTGGCACCTTGGAGTTGGTCAAAGTGATCATCGATTCTAGGAAAATGATACTTGTTTTTAATTGCAACTTTGTTTAGATGACAATAATTTATACACATGTGGAGTAAGCTATCTTTCTTACGCACGAAAAGTACCGAAGCACCCCAGGTAGAGACACTAGGTCAAATAAATCCTTTGTTAAGAAGGTTTTTTAAGTGTTTTTTCGATTCTTTCAATTCTGCAAGAGTCAATTTGTATGGAGGAATAGAAGTAGGCCAGGTATCTAACAACGGGTCAATGTAAAAATCTATCTCCCTATCAGGTTGTATCCTGAGAAGGTTATCAGGAAAGACTTTCGAGAATTCATTAACTATAGGGACAGGCTGGAGGGAAAGACTTTCAGTGTTATAATTTTTTACCGTAACAAGATGATATAAAAAACCCTTTGATATGAGCTTACGGGCTCTAAGATAGGATATGGATTTCCCCTAGGTGCTAGAGAATATCTCTCCCACTCTATCACTGGCTCATTAGGAAAAGAGAAAGTGACCTTTCTAGTTCTACAGTTTAATATAGCATAACATAAAGGGAGCTAATCCATTCCCAGTATAGCATAAAAATCAATCATGGCCAGTTCTACAAGATCAGCCAATGTATCATGATGAAAAATAGACAATAAATAGTTTCTATAAACTCTCCTAGCCATAATAGAATTGCCAATAGAAGTGGAAATACAAAAAGGTTTTGAAATATTTTTCGGCTCAAAACCAATACTACTTTCCACGTAAGGGGACACATAAGAGAAGATAGACTAGGAATCAAGTAACATATACATATTATGAGAGAAGATCTATAACATACCAGTAACCACATTTGGTGAAGCCTCTGAGTCCTGGTGAGTAGATAAAGCATATAATGGGTTACAACTATCTCCATTAGCAAAAGTAGTAGCCTTAGGTAGTGGACTGTAGAATTTGCTTAGGACTTCACACCTCCAACATATCCTCTAGGTGAGTGGTAGTCTCTCGGAAGATGACCAGGCCAACAACATGCATAATACACTTTCTCACTAAAAAAGCATCTCCCCGAGTGATTTCTCCCACAATTGCCATAGCGAGGGTATGACCTAAGAGGTAGGATCACACTCTCCTGGGATTGAGTACCCTAAGATTTACGCCTATCTCTTGATTGGAACTGCTGCTCACCCAAAGTCCTAGGTGCAGGGGCACTAGCTGAGGACTGAGCATTACTCCAAAATTTCTTCTTAGACTATTTCTTACCCTAATTACCATATTCTGTCTGACTGGAATTCTGATCTACAGACTTAGCTCTCTTAGATTCCTTTCTTTTTCTCTTACCTCTGCTTGCCTCTTCTTCTTCTCTTTTACCTACTGCATATACACTGATAACCTGGAGAAATCCATATCCCTATTCAACATTTCTCCCTTAAATTCTAACACCAAATTATCTGAGAGATCGGATGTGAACTTCCTTATGTGATCCCTCATGTTTCCCACTAACTCAGGAGCAAAGCGGGATAACTGGGTGAACTTCAAGGTATATTCTTTGAAACTTATCTTTCCTTGTTTCAGATTCAGAAATATTTTGGATTTTGCTTCCCTTAGATCTTAGGGAAAGAAATAATCTAAGAATTTCTCTACAAATTCACCCCATGCATAAGGTTCAACACATCTACCCCTTAAATCTTTCCACTTATCATATTACTGGTTAGCTATGTCCTTCAACTGATAGGATGTCAACTTAACCCCTCTAACCTCGCTAGCATTCATGACTCTACAAATTTTATCTAGTTCATCAATAAAACCTTGGAGGTTCTCCTTAATCTTTGTGCCAATAAATATGTGTGGATTCAGCCTCATGAACTGACCAACCCAAGTAGTTTCTGATGAACCCAACACAGAATTCATATTTTCAGACTGATGGGACTGAGAAATCATAATCTGAGCAATCATATGGATAGACTACCAAAACTCAACATTCAAGACTTCTCTCTAAGAAGGCTGGGTATGTTTATTGCCAGACTGAGTATCCCAAGGTGGACTAGTTTGGACTGGAGGAACTCCTTGAGAAGAAACAAATTATGGAGTATGAGCTCTATTATGAGCCCATATCCTATGAGTAGGGCAGACATCATCAACAAAAGTATTCTGCTTATTGGATCTACGAGGATGCATGATCAATCTCTAAATATATAGGAAATCATAAGTAAGGGGACATTCAAACACTATAGCATAAACTAGAACATGAGGAAAAGAGAGACATTCCTAAATGCCTAATAGCCCCCTCCTTGTAAGTGTGGTCCTACACACCCATAAAAAAGACTCTACTTGATGCAACTTCATAGACACCCTAGGATCATGAACCATGATCTGATACCAAGTTATTCACAACCCAAATCGAGGCTAGCCCTAGCTGCGATGGGCATCCTGAACCATGAAGGCCCAAGAGACCCCTAAGCTTGTAATCATAAGCATAACTCATCTGTTCTTATTTTGCGAAAGTAAATCAGAAAAATAGTAGTCTTATTATTGCAACTTAATAATGTGGAACATAAGTTCATAAGAAAACCAAAACCATCTATAACAAGTCTACGAAGTCTCTTCTACACTAAAAATAACAATCTGCCTGAAATTCGGACAAGTCCCCCGATCGAACCATGAACTAAACACAAAAAAATCAACACATGGAAAAGGCCTTCCAAAATAATGGAGGCTCACTAACTCCAAATGTCTAAAAATGACTTGCTGATTAGCCAGATCATGGTACTGGGCCTTAGGACCTAAAATATAAGGGGTTAATACACAAAGGTAATTATGTGTGAAACAATCCAAAATAACATATTTTTATATAACATAAGTGAGAGAAATTCATAAAACATTTTGCATAAGGTAAATGAAAACACATGGGAATAATTTGATGAGTTTAAAACATCTTATTGTATTCATGACTCACTCATTATTTTACTTTAGAGCTAGATGTTCACCCTACATTTACAATCCTATGGGCTATATAGAATCCACCCTTAACTCGACAGCCAAGCCCCCCAATCCAAGTTTGCCGCAAGGATTGGAGTTCATAAAATTGGTAATACCCACCATGTGAGCATACCTTAGGAATACCCTCATGTGAGATGCCTTAATTATCCTCCCATGTAGGATAACATATCATAAGTCCCGCATCAGCAAAACACAGTTTTAGGCTACGAGTTATCCTAACTAAAGACTTCTTCGGGTAAATATATAACTCTCTTTAAGCACAATTTCAGTCCTTTAAAACCATACTTCATGCTTTTAAAACATTCAATAGTTGTTCTGTTAAGGGCATATCATCACCAGCTATCGTCATACCCAGACTTGCAAGTCATTCATATCATGTCAAATCTACCACCCTTCTTATTCAAAACATGGAAATAACCACCAAAAGATTTATAACATCATAAGGTAGTTCTCATTTTGAAAACACATGAATCTCTTCTTGAAACTTAAATATACGGTGGCAATTTCAATCATTTAATTATATCTGATTCGTTTCTTTAATGAAAAGAGTCCAGTTATAGCAATAAAATACCCTCTCCTCAATTCATAACCAACGTAATTCCATGATTAATCATAAAACATTTGACTTATACTTCAAGACATGCAATTGATTAACCCATAATATGTAAATCAAGCAAAATCCACATTCAGAGGGAGGTTTCATGAATCATTATCTCATGTTAATTATCAAAATTTACACACGTTCAAACACATGTATATAATTCAAATCTATGGAATACTTCATAAAAATCTCATCAAAATGGGTTCATGATACATATACTTCATAGTGTTCTCTAATGCCTTTCTTATATAAATAATTCCATACTTTTAAAACCTATTAAAAAAAATACTATATGTCTATGAGGTTTAGGATAGTCCCACATATCTTAAGTTTCTTAACATCGGGATGAAACCCTAATCTTGATGCTTTCTTGAAGGTTCTTGAACTTAGAAAGCTTGACTTCTAGATTACTTGGGGGAAAAAGAGTTGAATTTTTGTTCATGGGGAAAGGGGAGGGTTTTCTTGAGAGTAAATTGGAGAAGAGGGGAAAATAATGTCCTAATAGATGTCCCAATTCGTGTTATGGATGATTTGGGTTGAGCGGAAAAATACCTAATTTCCCCTAAACTATTTAAATTAGAACTATACGCAACAATGTCACTGTGACGCAGTCCAAATCACTGTAGTTGATTTCTCTCTTCATGACACGGTGAATGTGATGTTGGGAATAAGGACATGACACGGTCTAATCATGGTGACCCACTAGATTCACGATCTAAACATGACCCAAACCTTGCCCAAAAAATTTAAAACTCCCTCGAAGCATACTACCTACTTCCCTGAACATGAATTAACTCAAAAATTAATGTCTCAAGGTTAGGAAGACCAAAATAAAAATCCTAGAAATTTAGAGGTCTTGAAAAGTGTTAAATTCCCAACACTTGGTGACTTTTTCAGGCCTTAAGCCCCTATGCATGCAGCTAAAAGTTGAATCAAGCCAAGAATAATACGGGGTGTTACATTATCCCCCTTGGGATCATTCATCCTTGAATGAACTTTGTAAGCACATTTAGCATGATTTTTAAACTTTACAAGAATTAAAATGAGTAGGATACGACTAATACCTTCCTTGTCATCATGTGCGAATTCAATGAGAGTAGGATATCTTGCACGCATGTTATTGTAGGACTCCCAAGTTGCTTCCTCAAATTAAAATTCTTCCATGGAACTTTAATCGAAGCTATCTCCTTACTTCTCAACTTTTAAACTTGGTGATCTAAGATAGAAAAGGGTTCTTCTTCGTATGATGATGAGTCTTTTTACATTGATCTCTTTCCATATGCAACACAAGAGAATGATCTCCAGTATATTTCTTCAACATCAGTACATGAAATATAGGATGAACATAATCTAAGCTTTTGGGCCAATCAAATTCAAAAGAAACCCCACCAATCCTTCTCATAATCTGATATGTCACGAGGACTAAGTTTCCCTTTCTTTCTGAATCGCATGACTCCCTTCATAGGGGAGACCTTTAGAAATACCCAATCATCAATCTCAAACTCCAAATCCCTTCATCTAAAATCAGTGTAAGACTTTTGTGTAACACCTTATATTTTTTAGCTAGAAATCAGACCGTCGTTTCTACGTGTGTAAACTCTAATTCCATGACTCATATTTAAATTCATGTGTCATGATCTTTATCCTAGTGTGTTAAGTTATTATGAGATGAAAATTATTCATGAAAATCACTTAGACCAAAGTTGAGCTAAGAGTCTTTAAATCATCTAAAGTTTGGTATTCGATTCTATAAGGGTCAACTTTGAATATGTATAACCTTTTATGAATGTGGAATTTTTAAACTCAAGACCCACCAAATTTTTTATAATTGAGTCATCTTCCCAACGATACCAATTTTACCTTAATATGATACCCAAGCAAAAAGTTATGATCATTTTTGCCAGGACTAGTAAGCCATCGCATCGCAGTAAGCTCCAAAAGCGGCATTTTGCTGAAATTTTTAATTTCAAAGGGAAATTTAGACTTCCCCCTAACCCCAAGTCATGTTATCATCTTATTAAGACGTTATTAGGACATAATATACCCAAAAAATACTCAAACTATCTCTCAAACAAATCCTGATCCCTCCTCTAAAGATCAAGAATCAAGCTTTTGAGTTCAAGATTTCCAAGAAACAAATCAAGATTTGGGTTCTATTCTTCTACCAAAATAACATATGGTATTTTGGACTACTCTAAACACCATGGGCATAATTCTTACAATTTTAATCTATATTAAAGATCCCCAATCATGTTTTATAAAAGAGTGTTTTCTTATTATATTGAAAAGCAAGTATTATAGAGTCGTTTTGAAATAAGCATATGTTTGTCTCGATCTTAGTTTTATTGAAATTTAACTATTTCAATATATATGTGATTTCATTGTATTGTAAAGTGTGAATGAGAGCATGAATGATTGAACTCCCTCTCCTATAATGTTATTATTTTTATTTCAAGTGTGGTGGCTTATATAAATGTATGAATTTCTTGAAAGGAAACTAAATGATGAATGCTTTACTGATGATCATGAACAATTTAGTTTACTACGTGTAGAGGGGGTATTTTTCTATGGTAAATGTCTACTTGGTTAAATCAACACTTTTCATGAGTTTTAAGAAATTACAAATATGAGGAGACCACCTATTAATTTTACAATTGAGAGGAGAATGTTTTGATGAAAACTTGAACAAAAGGTTTGTTGCATAAATCTCTCTCATAAGGTGTTTAAAAGCTAGGGGTGGACATTAATATGATAATAAGTGGAAAGGGCTATAGATATAATATGATATGATTTTTTTACTTGCAAGTCAGGGTATGACAATACCCAATGATTTCATACCCTTAACAATATAGTGTTGAATGTTTTTAAAGTATGAAGATGTTTTCTTTAAAGAACTAAAAGTTGTGCTTAAGAGAGCTAGTAGGTTACCCGAAGAAGGTGTTTAAGTGCAAGGGCTCATCTCTGGAAATCATAGTTGCCGATGTGGGACTTATGATATATGATCCTACATGAAAGCATATTTTTAGGATATGTCACATGGGGGGATTTCCTGCGGTGCACTCATATTGGGGGTATCACCACTCTAATCCTAGTGGCTACTTGGATTGGAGGCTTGGCCACCGAGTCAAGGGAAGGATCTACATAGCCCGTGGCATTCCATATTTCTAGGGTGTACCGACTAGCTCAGAAGAATAACAAAGCGTGAGTAAAAGTTGTCACAAATTATTTTGAAGTGCACTAAAGTATGCCCATGTATTTTTACTTAGATTGCCTTCATGGTTATTACAAAATGCTCTCATCTAGTTTTTATAAAATGCAAGCTATTTTTGGGTTGTTTCACATACTAGTACAATTATATTAACCCCCTATATTTTAGGATCTGAGGCATAGTCTTGGGGTCCCACTAAGCAGTAGGTCGAATCCTATTAGAGTTTGCAATTGATGAGCCTCCCCTTATTTCGAAAGGCCTATTTTAGTATATTGTTATTTTATTTTTGATTTATAGCCCAACAGGGGGCCTTGTCCCAGCTTTTAGACAGATATTAGTCTTTGATATTGTTAGAGATTTCACAGAGTAATGTCATGTGTTTTCAAACGTTATGAATTAAATTTGTAAAGTTCAGTTGAAGTAAGAGAATGACCATGTTTCTATTTTGGTATATTTTTTCATTTCCTTCCAGTATATGAATTGTGTATATGATTGCCAGTTAAAGAAGGGCTCTCAGACCTTCATGGTTTAGGATGCCCTTCATGACCAGTGCCTCAATTTGGGTCATGACATTTTGGTTACTCTGAGTTGTCTTAAGTCGCTCCCTAATGACTTTCACTTTTTCCATCACCTGATGAATAAGATTATGACCAAACAAATGGATTTCAGTCACTTTATACCACCTAATTGATGACCTACATATCCTCCAATAAAGAGCTTCAAAAGGAGCCACCTAGATCTAGAATGATAGCTATTATTATAGGATAATTCGATATTTGCAAGCCTTTGACATATCTTCTAAGGTCTTAGTGGTGCGCTCTATTTGCCCATCTATGTGAGGGTGGAAGATTGTGCTAAGTTTTACTTGGTGTCTAAACCCCTTTGAAGTGACCACCAAAATTAAGAAGAGAACTGTGTGCCTCGATCAGATATAATAGACACTGGAGCCCCATACAAATGAACTATCTCTTGAATGTACATCTTAGCATAATCATCCCTCAAATAATTAGTTCACACTGGAAGAAAATGGGCAGACGTGGTCATCCTATCAACCATCATCCAAATGGAGTCATATTGGTTTCGGGATCTTAGAAGTCCTGTGATAAAGCCCATGTCTGATCATCTTCCTTTTTCCATATAGGCAAGGCTATCTCTTGGGAAGTGCCACCTGGTCTCAAATGTTTTACCTTAACTTGTTGACAATTCAAACACTTAGCCACAAAGTTAGAAATATCTCTTTTCATCTTATTTCACCAGAAAAGTGCCTTCAGATCATTATACATTTTTGTAAAGCTAGGCAAAACAACATACCCGGAAGTATGAGCTTCATCAAGAATCCTTTCTCACAACCCATCCATGTCTGACACACATAGTCGACCTTGATGCCTCAAAATTCCATTACCCCCAATTTCAAATCCCATTACTTTTTGTTGACCAATATCTTCCTTAATCTACATTAAAATGGAATCCCTGGTTTTTTTTCCTTAACCTCAGCACATAAGGATGATTTAGCTACCTCTTGTAGGAATACTCTTCCATCTTCAGAGTCCAGGAGTCGAACTCCCAAATTTGCAAGCTGATGGATATACTTCACTGATTTCCTCATTCCTTTCTCCACGTGAGAAAAATTTCTCATGTACAAGCTGCTAAGGGCATCAGACACCACATTGGCCTTACCCGGGTATAGTGCAGCTGATATCACAATCCTTCAATAATTCCAAGCACTGCCACTACCTGATATTTAGTTCTTTCTACATAAAAACAAATTGCAAACTTCTGTGATTAGTAAATATATCTACATTCACCCCATAAATATAATGGCATCAAATTTTCAGTGTAAATACCACTATCGCTAACTCTAAATCATGGGTGGGATAGTTTTTCTCATGAACCTTTAATTGCCTAGATGCATAAGCCACCGCCTTACCATGCTGCATAAGTACACACCCAAGTCCCACCCAGGATGTATCACAGTACATAACAAAGCCATCTGTACCCTAAGGAAGGGTCAAAACTGGTACAGTAGTCAACTTGTCTTTCAGTTTCTGAAAACTATTCTCACAAGATTTAGACCACAAGAATTTCGCCTTTTTCTGAGTCAACTTAGTAAGTGGAGAATCTATGGATGAAAAACTCTCTACAAATCTTCTGTAATACCTGATCAAACCCAAGATGCTTTATATGTCGATTGGATTCGTGGGGGCCATTTCCTCACTGCCTCTACCTTTTAGGGATCAACCTTAATTCCCTCACTAGAAACAATATGCCCTAGGAAAGCAATAGAATTAAGCTAGAATTCACACTTGGAAAATTTGCATATAACTCATGATCCTTAAGAGTCTGAAGAATGATTTAGAGGTGATTAGCATGACCCTTCTCACTCTTAGAATAAATCAAGATGTCATCAATAAAGACTATAACAAATAGATCTAAAAACTGGTAAAACACCCTATTCATTAGTTCCATAAATGATGTGGGGGCATTAGTTAGTCCGAAGGACAAAACTAAGAATTCATGGTGACCATATCGGGTTTGGAAAGACATTTTGGGAATGTCAGCCTCCCTAACTTTCAACTGATGGTACCTTTAACAATGGCCTATTTTGGAGAAATATTTGGCACCGTAGAGTTGGTTAAAGAGATTATCAATTTCTGAAATAGGGTACTTTTTTTAACTGTAACTTTGTTCAGCTAACAATAATCTATGCACATGCGGAGGGATCCATATTTCTTACACACAAAGAGTACCGAAGAACCCCAGGAAGAGATACTAGGGTAAATAAAGCTTTTGTTAAGAAGGTCTTTTAACTGTTCTTTCAATTCTTTCAATTCTAAAAGAGCTATTTTATAAGGTAGAATAGAAATAGGACGGGTATCCAGCAATAGGTCAATGCCAAAATTTATCTCCCTATCTGGTGGTATCCTAGTAAGGTCATCAAGAAAGACTTCTAGGAATTCATTAACTACAAGGCAAGATTAAAGGAAAGGACTTTCAGTGTTAGAATCTTTGACCTGAACAAAATGATACAAATAACCCTTTCATATAAGCTTACAGTCCTTAAGATAAGATATGAATTTCCCCCTATGTGCTAGAGAATATCCCTCCCGCTTTATAACTGGCTCATTAGGAAAAGAGAAAGAGACCTTTTTGGTTCTATAGTGTAATGTAGCATAACATGAATGGAGTGAATTCGTTCCCAGTATAGCATCAAAATTAATTATATCAAGTTCTACAAGATCAACCACAGTATCACAATGAAAATTAAACACCACACAGTTTTTATAAACTCTCCTAGATATAATAGAATCACCAATAGGAGTAGAAACAAAAAAGGGTTCCAAAATATTTTTGGCCTCAAAACTAAAACTTAATGCCACATTCTTAACTCCAGGATAAAACCCTAATGTTGATGCTTTATTGAATGTTATTAAACTCGAAAAGCTTGAATTCTTAAGTACTTGGGGAAAACTGAGTTCAATTTTTATTCTTGGGGAAAAAAGAGGGTTTTCTTGAGACTGAATTGGATAAGAAAGGAAAATAATACCCCTAATAGATATCCCAATTTGTTTTATGGATAATTTGGGTTAAGGGGGAAAAGACCCAATTTACCCTCAACTATTTAAATCAGAACTAGATGCAACAACGTCATTGCAATGAGGTTCTAATAGTAATAGTTAATTTTAATCACCTCAATACAGTAAATGTGATGTCGGGAATAAGTTTGTGACATGGTCTTATCGCAGTTTCCCATTGGATTTATGGTCCAAACCTGCCCTAAACCTTGAGCAAATAATCTGAAACTCCCCCTAGACATACTACCTACTTTCTTAAACATGAATTAACTTAAAAACCAATGTCTTGTGGTCGGTAATACCAAAATAAAAATTCTTAAAGTTTAGGGGTCTTGAAAATGGCTAAGTCCCCAACACTTTGTGAAGTTTACAGTCCTTAATCCCCCTATGCATACAACTAAACGTTTAATCGAGCTAAGAATAATATGGGTGTTACATTATGCATGTTTTCAAACCCAAGTAACAAGTTAGTCAGAATCATGATTTTATCACCATATTCAGAATATTATATTCATAATGAGGACTCACCAGTGTTATTCCATGCTAAATACATCAGTTAACATGTTCATAAGTACATTCAGATTTTTGCATGCACTGTTATTTTCAAAATCCTATGTATGAGCGTATAAGTTATCAATGCATGCACTAGTTTAGGCTTCCATGTCAGTTCAGTTAGAAGTATAGCTTTGCACTGGGTGAATGCAGGGATGGTGGTTCCCCCATAGTTAGGCAAAGTTTTTAGTAGCAGTCCCTATGTTCCAAAACTACGTAGCCAGCATAGGTTATAAGGGGCTACCCATTAGCTTAGGTTCGACACCCTGGTCCTTCAAGATATCAGCTTTGTGGATACACACTATCAATGCCAATACCCATGGCAAGGTATTCATGCCCTTCTAACTGGAGTTATAAGTTAGACCTTGATTAGCTCAGATTGGGCATATCGGTTAAATGTTAGCTCCTACAGTCTCAGTTTAATATTCAGAACATATCAGCTCAGGTTTTTATGACAAAGTATCTAGCTTATCAGTTGTTCAGTTATTTAGTTTTACAAATTTTATTTCAGCACATGTTTTACTTGTTCTTGCATTCATGTTACATGTTACATGTATTTATACTCAGTACATACATGTATCTCAGTTTCCCCTATCTTACATACTAGTACATTAAAAGTACTAATTGCAGACTCTCTTTTGCATTATGTTATCTTATAACATAGTTTAGATGCTCAGTTCCTTGATTGCCCTTAGTCAGTTCAGTGCCACTCAGTAGTAGTTGTGGTGTGTCCTTATCCTTTGAGTACAAGTTATTTGCAATTATTTTTAGTTCTTTCTTTATTTCATCCAGTCGGAGTTAGTTGGTGGCTTGTCCTATCAACTCTTCATGTTTAAAGGCTTTCAAATAGTCAGGATTGTCTTCAGAGTTTATCAAAAGTTCAGACATGTTAGGTATTGTTTCATTAATATTTTTGTAAGTATGTTTATCAATTTAGCTTCCGCATATGATGTTTTATTATTCTATTCAGTGCTCATAATAGATACTAGATCATAGATTATCTTGGGATCACTTGTGGCCTTAAGCACCATGTTACGACAAGGGCGTAGTCTCGGGTCGTGACATTAAGTCTCAATAAAACAAAGAAGAAAAATAGTGAAAGAAATATAAATGTTGCATTTTAGATTTATAAAATTTAAATAAGTTAGAACTAAGTATTTTTTTTAAAAAGAAAAATCTTTAATTATGCCTTGAGAAAATAGAAGGAAAAAAGAGGAACTAAAAGAAATTTTGCAATTAAAATTTTAAAATCTAAAATAGGTAAAAATTGAGTTTGTTTTTTATATATATCTAGAGTCACGCCTTGATAAAAATGAAGAAGAAGAAAAAGAAAAAGAAAAACAAGCAAGAAAAATGTGCATTTGAAATTAACAAAATCTAAATCAATTCAAAACTGTGCTATTTTGTTAATAAATTTCTAGAATCACTCCTTAATCATAATTATTATATTTAACTTCTTACTTATCTCATGTTTTATATGAAAAGATTACTCGTCATATTGAAAGTTTTGATCTATTATATTTCAGACTGTCATTTCTTTATATCCTTACCAATTCATTTCTTAATTTTCCAAAAAAAATCAAATAATACCGCAGCCACCATCAAAATATCACCTTGAGGCTTATAGGTGTTTGTGATATAATAATCAACCACAATAGAAGATACAAGAGAATGTGCAGGTGACTCAATGACCTTGTTATGATCGTATGCCATATATTACCAATAACCCCATGCACTAACAAAAACAACTGGAAGAGATGGTGTAGATGACTCAAAGACCTCATTATGATCATATGTCATACATTGACAATAAACAACAACAACTTTAGGAGAAAATGGTACATATGAATCAATCACCTACTCATGATCATGTATCATATATTCTCAATCAATGGCGGCAGCAGGTGTAATAACTTACTCTTGGAAATATGTCATATATTAACAATCAATCATATCTAGGGGTATAATAACCTCCTCATTGTCATATTTCATATGGTGTGATGACTCATGTTGTTGCTATACTCTTATTACTCTTCTTAATCATATAATTTTTTCCCACCGTTTTAATCAACTGGTTCCAAAAAGAATCCAGTTGAATATAAATGATGCATTGCCCACTAGGCTTATTGAATTAATAGTTCATCAATTAAGAGTATTAGAAATATTTCATAGGTTGAGGAGCTTACATTTAAGATTTTGAGGGACCATGGACTGTGGTTTTACTATTTTGTTTTATTATCATTTTCATCATATATTTTTTGCAACATTATCTTTTATTTAAGTTTATGTTTTGAGTTTATTTTGGTGAATAGACATTGTACTTTCTTTCTAATAATAAGGCATTCTCAAGATTTTTTGTAAACTCAAACAATATAATGGTGTTATCAGAAGGACAAATATCTTTCAACAAGAGAACAATGTCACGAAGTCAATACTAATAATCATCAAATGATGAAAAGAAAAGTCAGAGAATATTTACTATCATTTAATAAGTAATTATATTTTACATATAATATTTAATCAAAACTTTATTTAAGGATATTTTTTCTATTCTACAACTCAGGTGCACCATACCTTGTATACACGTGCAATGCATGTGCCACAAAACTAATATCAAAATATATAATGAAAGATAAGTATATGATATTTTAAAGCGTTTTGGAGAAGATAATTTTTAAATTTCTTATGAGTCTAATAAGCAAAAAGAAAAAAAATGAGAAAGCCAAAAAAATAATTCATTTGGTATTTACAATATCTTAGTAGTTAAAAACTATTATTTTTTAAGAAATATTTAGGATTATACCTTAATAAAACTAAAAAAAAAAAGAAACCAAGATAATGTTGTATTTGAGATTTACAAAATCGAAATAAGTCAGAACTAAGATATTTTTTTAAAAAATATCTAGAATTATGTGCCATAAGAAAATAGAAGAAAAAAAAGAGAAAGGGAAAGGAATTTTGCAATTAAAATTTAAAAATCTAAAATAGGTCAAAAATGTATTGATTTTTTAAGAGATATCTAGAACTACACCTTAATGAAACAGAAAAAAAAGCGGAGAAAACATGCATTTGGGATTTACAAAATTGAAACAAATCCAAAATTGAGCTGTTTTTTAAGAAAACTCTAGAATCCCGACTTAATCTTAATTATTATATTTAACATCTTACTTATCTCATGTTTAATATGAAAAGATAACTCATCATATTGCAAGTTTTGATTCTTTATATTTCGACGAATATTTTTTCATATCCTCACTAATTCATATCTCAATTTTCCAAAAAAAACTATAGCCTCTAACAGAAGCAATAAGAGACTATGCAGGTGACTAAAACACATCATTATGGTCGTATCCAAACATTAACAATCACCCCTTGGACCAACAACAACAACAACTGCAAGAGATGGTTCAAGTAACTCAAAGACCTTGTCACAATCCTATGCCATACATTCACAATCAATCGCAACAACATCAGAAGGAGATGTTAGATATGACTCAACAAATGAGATAGTAGATATGACTCAACAAACTCCTCGTGGTCATATATTATGTATTCTCAATCAATGGAAGAAGTAGGTGCAATGACTTTCTCTTAGACATATATCGCATATTAACAATCAATCGTATCAAGGGGTACAACGACCTTCTCTTGGTCCTATGTCATATGTACGGCAACTCGTGTTGTTTTCCCAACTCCTATCATTATTATTAATCATATAGACTTATTTTTCCACTATTTTAATCAATGGATTCCAAATGAGATTTCATCAAAGATGAATGATGCATTGCCCACTAGGCCTATTGGATCAACTAGTCAATTAGGAGCACTAGAAATATTTCATTGGTTGAGCAGCTTGACTTGAAGCTTAGACTTTAAAATTTTGAGGGGAAAATAGGTTGTTGTTTTACTATTTTTATATATTATCATCTTCATCTTATATTTTTTGCAATATTTTTTTTTATTTAAATTTATGTTTTGAGTCCATTTTGATAAAGTGGCATCATACTTACTCCCTAATAATAAGGCATTGTCCAATTTTATTGTACACCCAAATAATATAATGGTCTTATAAGAAAAACGAAAGTCTTTCAACAAGAGAAAAGTATCCCGAAGCAAATACTAATAATCGTATAATGATGGAAAGAAAAGTCAAAGAATATTTATTATCATTTAATAAAGAATTATATTTTTATTAATAATATTAACCAAAATTATTTTTTAAGGATTTTGTTGTTAGTCTACAAGTCAGGCACACCAGAACTGGAGATACACGTACAATGCACGTGAGGAAAAACTACAGTAAGAAAATGTAAGGAAAAAGGATTCAAAATATATTCAAATTTTGGTGAATTTGTTGTAACACGCCTAGACTTTGCAGGAGTCCTAAGAACCCCCCGAAAAAAGGGAATTGGATAGGTCAAAATTGAGTTGTTTTTTGTAAGATATATCTAGAATTACACATTAATAAAAAAAAAGTAAAAATAATGTACATTTGGAATGAACAACATTGAAAACAATTCAAAACTATGCTATTTTTTATAGAAATTTTTAGAATCACTCCGTAATCATAATTTTTTTATTTAACTTCTTACTTATCTAGTGTTTTAGTTGATAAGATTACTTGCCATATTGTAAATTTTGATCCTATATAATTTGTCAGTCATTTCCTCATAACCTCACCAATTCATTTCTTATTTTTTCAAAAAATACATCATGAAAAATACTGCAGCCACCAACGAATAGAATATCTCATCAAAACATCAAAATGAGGCCTTTAAGTGTTTTGATATAATAGTCAACTACAATAGAAGAAACAACAGACTGTGCAGGTGACTCAATGACCTCATTATGATCTATTTCATATATTAACAAGCACCCTTTGCACCACCAACAACAATTGCAAGAGATAGTGCATGTGACTCAAAGACCTCTTTGTGATCATATGTCATATATCAACAATCAACTGCAACAATATTAGGAGAAGATGGTACCTGTATTTCAATATCCTTCTCATGATCATATGTTATATATTCCCAATTAATGGTAGCAGCTGCTACAATAACTTCCTCTTGGATATACGTTGTATATTAATAATCAATCGTTTCCATGGCTATAATGACCTCCTTCTGGTCGTATTTCTTATGGTGTGGTAACTTGTGTAGTTTCTCCTACTTGTATCACTCTTCTTAATCATATATATTTACTTTTATATTATTTTAATCAACTGGTTACGAATGGAATCCAGTTGAACATGATTGACGCATTGGTCATTAGGCTTGTTGAATCAATTAGTCCATCAATTAAGCGTACTAGAAATGTTTCATTAATTGAGGAGCTTGAGTTGGAGATTAGACTTTAAGCTTTTGAGGGACCATGGGTTGTGGTTTTATTATTTTTTTTTATTATCATCTCTATTTTGCATTTTTTGAAACATTTATCTTTTATTAAGTTTATGTTTTGAGTCCATTTTGATGAACTTCACTGTACTTACTCTTTATTAATAAGGCATTCTCAAACTTTGTTGTAAACTCAAGTAATATAAAGGTTTTATCAGATGAACGAATGTCTCCCAACCAGAGAAATGCATCTCAAAGAAGATACCAATAATAATATAATGATACAATGAAAAGTCAAAGACATTTACTATCGTTTAATAAGGAAATATATTCTTATGTATAATAATTAGCCAAAACTTTATTTTAAGGATATTGTTTCTATTCTACAAGTCAGGCACACCAGACCTTGGTATACACGTGCAATGCACGTGCGGCAACACTATTATCAAAAAATATAATGAAGGGTTAGAATATAATATTTAAAGGAGTACCGGAGAAGACAATTTCTGAATTTTTTAAGAGTAATAAATGAACAAAAAAAAAAGTGAAAGCCAAAAAAATATTACATTTAGGATTTATAAAATCTAAACAGATCGAACCTGTGTTATTTTTTAAGAAATATATAGAATCACAACTTAGTAAAATAAAAGAAATAAAAAAGAGAAAGAGAGATAATGTTGCATTTGAGATTTACGACATTGAAGTAAGTCGAAACAAAGTGACTTTTTAAAAAGAAATATCTAGAATTATACATTAATAAAATAGAAAACAAAACTAAAAAAAATGTGCATTTTTGTATTTACAAAATCTAAAATAATTCAAAAACTGAGATACTTTTTAAGAAATATCTAGGATCACACCTTAATCATAATTATTATATTTAACTTCTTACTTATCTCATGTTTAATATGAAAAGATTACTTGTCGTATTGAAAGTTTTGATCTTAAATTTCAATGGTCATTTCTTCATATTCTCACATATTTCTTTACTAATTTTTCAAAAAATGCTTCACAAAAAATATTACAGCCACCAATAAATAGAATAGCTCATAAAATATTACGTCGAGGCCTACAAGTGTATGTGATATAATAATCAACTACAACAGAAGCAACAAGAGACTGTGAAGGTTACTCAATGACCTCATTATGGTCATATGCCAAACATTAACAATCACCTCTTGCACCAACAACAACCGCAAGAGAAGTTCCAGATGACTCAAAGACCTCATTACAATCATATTCCCTACATTGACAATCGACTGCAACAACATTAGTAGGAGATAGTACATGTGACTGAATCACCTCCTCAAGAACATATATTATATATTCTCAATAATCACAACTGCAGGTGCAACAACTTCCTCTTGGATATATGTAGTATATTAACAATCAACGTATCAAGGGGTACTACGATCTCCACATGGTCATATATCATATGGTTGGGTGACTCATGTTCCTGGATAAGTTTTTCCCTTTCGAGATGAGGGAGGAGAAGGTGGAAGAGTCTATGAACCTGCGATATGGCTCTATGACTGTTAGGGAGTACTTTTTAAAGTTCAATCAGTTGGCCAAGTATGCTCCTGACTTAGTGGCTGATAATCGGGCTAGTATGAGTAAGTTTGTGATTGGAGTGTCTAGTTATGTGGTTAAGGAGTGTAGGTCTGCTATGCTGAATAGTGAGATGAATTTTATTAGGATGATGACGCATGCCCAATAGATTGAGGCAAAGAAGATTAAGGAGAGAGAGAGAATGAAAGGAAATAAGAGAGCTAGGTCCGAGTAGCACAGACAGGGTTAGACTAGATCACAGGGAGGGAGTCTCCCTCAGTATCAAGATCGTTCATCTATGCCAACACCGTCATCTGCTAGTGCTCCCGTACAGTACTGGCAGTAAGCCAAATCATCCCCTGTGTCCTAAGTGTGGTAGGGCTCATTCGGTTGAGTGTTGGGGTGAGAAGAGGGGTTGTTTTTGGTGTGGTGACATGGGTCACAGAGTTAGAGAATGTCTACAGGATAGACAAAGGAGTCGTGACTATCGCTCTCAGACCCAGACTCAGACTATTAGTACTCCAGTTCCAGGGACTCGCCCAGCCCCAGCTCAGGACGCCTCTTCTAGCAATGCTGGCGGGCAGCGCCAGAATAGATTCTATGCTTTACCATCCCGCCAAAAGTAGGAGGACTCTCCCGATGTTGTTACTAGTATGCTTTGTATATTTTAGTTTGATGTGTATGCTTTGTTGGATCCTGGATCCAGTTTCTCATATGTTACACCTTTGATTACTATGAATTTTGAAATGAGTCCTGAGATTATTCCTGAGCCTATCCTAGTTTCTACCCCAGTGGGTGATTTTATTGTTGCCCAAAAAGTGTATAAAAAGTGTCCTGTTACCGTACTTTATTGAGTATTGTTGGCTGATTTGATTGAGTTAGACATGGTCGATTGATGTGATTTTGGGTATGGACTAGCTGTATTCTTCTTATACCTCTATTGATTGTCGGACACAAATGGTCAACTTTTATTTTTCGGGTGCATCCGTGTTTGAGTGGTCTAGGAATTCTGTGTCACTCAAGAGTTATTTTATCTCTTACCTTAAAGCTAGAAAGCTTTTTCCAAGGGGTGTATTTACCATTTGGTTAAAGTTAAAGACACTAAGTCTGAGACTCCAACTCTCCAGTCTGTTAACGTCATTAATGAGTTTTCTGATGTCTTTTCGGATAATCTCCTAGGGATACCTCCTGTTAGAGAGATAGAGTTCAGGATTGATCTTCTTCCCGATACTCAGCCCATTTTTATTCCTCCTTACCATATGGCCCCTGCAGAACTTAAGGAGTTGAAAGAGCAACTCAAATATCTACTAGATAAGGGTTTCATAAGGCCTAGAGTTTCTCCTTGGGGTGCGCCTGTGTTTTTTGTGAGAATGAAAGATGGCTCTTTGCGAATGTGCATTGATTACTGCCAACTGAATAAAGTCACCATCAAAAATAAGTACCCTCTTCCGAGAATAGATGATTTATTTGATGAATTGCAAGGTATAAGTTATTTCTCAAAGATAGACCTTCATTCTGGCTATTATCAACTCAAAGTTAGGGAGTGTGACATCCCAAAAATCGCTTTCCAAACTCATTATTGCCATTTTGAGTTTCTTATTATGTCTTTTAGGTCAACTAATGCCCTAGTATCTTTCATGGACTTCATGAATCGAGTGTTCAGATCATATCTGGATATGTTTGTCATAGTGTTCATTAATGATATACTAATGTACTCCCATAGTAAGGATGAACATTCTGATCATCTTCGAATTGTCTTACAAACCCTTAGAGATCACAAGTTATTTGCCAAGTTCAGTAAGCGTGAGTTTTGGCTAAGGTCAGTTGCTTTTCTGGGTCATATCATTTCATTCGAGGGTATTAGAGTTGATCCCCAAAAGACCAAAGTTGTTAGAAATTAGCCTAGACCTATTTCTCCGACTGATATATGAAGTTTCTTGGATTTAGCTGGCTATTACCGCTGTTTTGTTGAGGGTTTCTCCTCTATAGCGTCTCCTATGACTCGGTTGACCCAAAAGAAAGTGAAGTTCTTGTGGTCCGAATCTTATGAGAAGAGTTTTCAGGAGTTGAAGACTCGACTCACTTCAGCCCCTGTTTTGACTTCGCCTGATGGTGTTGATGGTTTTGTGGTGTACTGTGCTGCTTCAAGAGTTGGGTTGGATTGCGTATTGATATAGAAGGGTAAGGTGATAGCTTATACTTCTAGACAGTTGAAACCCTATGAGAAAAATTACCCCACCCATGACCTTGAGTTGGCTGCTGTTGTGTTTTCTTTGAAAATCTAGAGACACTATTTATATGGTGTCCATGTTGATGTTTTCACTAATCATAAGAGTATGCAGTATGTGTTTACCCAGAGAGAATTGAATCTTAGGCAGAGATGATAGTTAGAATTGTTAAAGGACTATGATATAAGTGTGTTGTACCATTCGGGCAAGGTCAATGTTGTGGTGGATTCCCTATGTAGAGTGTCTATAGGTAGTGTTTCACATGTGGTAGAAGGTAAGAAAGAGTTATCTCGTGATGTACATCATTTGGCTAGGTTAGGTTGTTTGACTCTACTGAAGGTAGTATAGGGGTTCAGAGTAGTTCCGAATCCTCCTTGGTTTCAGAAGTGAAGGAAAAGCAATACTTAGATGCTAGTTTGGTTAGACTGAAGGAGTCAGTCAAGGACCAAAAAGTAGAGGTTTTCTCCCAAGGGGAAGATGGTGTGTTGAGATTGCAGGGTAGATTGTGTGTCCTGAATATTGATGATCTGAGACAGAGGATTATGGCTGAAGTGCATGGGGTGCGATATTCTATTCATCCTGGTGCCACTAAGATGTACCGAGACTTGCGGGAAATCTATTGGTGGAGTGGCATGAAGAAAGATATAGCAGCATTTGTAGCTAAGTGTGCAACATGCCAACAAGTTAAAGTTAAACACCAAAGACCTGGTGGTATGATGCAAGAGTTTAGTATTCCCACTTGAAAGTGGGAAGAGATAAATATGGACTTTGTGATTGGTTTACCTCCTTCCCGACGCCATCATAATTCCATTTGGATTGTGGTTGATAGGTTGACTAAGTCTGCTCATTTCTTGCCTGTTCATACTTCATATACTGCTAAGGATTATGCTAGATTGTATATCCGAGAGCTAGTCAGACTACATAGAGTTCCATTGTCTATCAATTCGGATAGGGGTACTCAGTTCACTTCGCAATTTTGGAAAGCTTTTCAGAAGGGTCTTGGTACCCAAGTGCTTTTGAGTTCTACTTTTCATCCGCAGACCGATGGTCAGGCTGAGCGGATCATCCAGACCTTAGAGGATATATTGAGAGCTTGTGCACTTGACTTTAAGGGAAGTTGGGATGATCACTTACCGTTGATAGAGTTTGCTTACAATAAACGTTTCTACTTTAGTATTGGCATGGCTCCATTTGAAGCCTTATATGGAAGGAAGTGTAGATCAGCCATAGGTTGGTTCGGGGTGGGTGAAGCCGTTGTGAGTGGTCCTGATTCAGTATTTAAGGCAATGGAAAAAGTTAAGTTGATTAGGGAAAGGTTGAAAACTGCACAGAGTCGTTAGAAGTCATATGCGAATGTTAGAAGGAGAGACCTTGAGTTTGAAGTTGGTGACCTAGTGTATCTGAAAATTTCACCCATGAGGGGGGTGAAGAGATTCGAAAAGAAGGGGAAGCTTAGTCCCCGTTATGTTGGTCCTTACAAAATTATTAGCCGTATTGGTAAGGTAGCTTATGAGGTCGAGTTGCCCTCCGAGTTATCCTCTGTTCATCCAATATTCCATGTCTCCATGCTTAGAAAGCATATTAGCAATGTTGTGGTAGTGGATTTCTCTTTGAGTGCTGACATTCAAGAAAATCTTTCTTTTGATGAGATTCCTGTTGAGATTCTTGATTTCAGTGTCCGAAGACTTGCCTTGGCCAAGATGTTGTGGCGAAACCAATATGTTGAGGGTGCAACTTGGGAAGCTGCGGCGGATACGCAATCCAAGTACCCACACCTATTTTCCGCGAACTCCGGTCAAGCTAAAGGTACCGTTCTTTCCTAAATCATGCACTTTTGATAAAAGTTGCAGTAGTTCCGCTGTCATTTATTATATGTTCAGCTGTAGTTTCTTGAATTTATACATTCTATGTTACATTCAGACTGAGAAATGATGTGGTGATGAGTCTAATGAATGGTTTCATCTATATGCTCTATTCCCTATCTAATCTTGGAATGTCTAGCGCCATTCGAGGACAAATGTTTCCAAGGGGGGTATGATGTAATACCTTGGGAAATTTTTTATTAAAATTTTGTGCGTAAACGTGTTGGATTCTATCTTCTAAAATAAATTATTCATTTTCCATGAATAATGTCTTAGATTATGACCCACCATTACGTAGAGTATCTAATAATCTTTCCAACTATATGTGGATCATCCAAAACGGACACCCGAGCGACGAGTTATGAACATTCTGATCGAACTGTAAATAGTAGTGAACAGTAAAACATGCAGGAAAAAGTACTGAGGCCAGGCGTATTTTTGCTCCAACTTTAAACGATCATAACTCGTTGTACATAATGATCTGGGTGATCTACTATATATCAATGGAAAGCTATGTGATTCCTCTTTCCAATGAAATTGGTTTCATCCAATTTGTCTATCGAAGCAAAAAGTTATGGTCGATCTACTTCAGCCAATCAAAAGTAAACTTTTGGGTCAAATACAAAAGATCATAACTCCTCGTACACAATGATCTGGGTGAGATACAATATATCAATAGCAATATATGAGATTCCTCTTTCTAATGAAATTGGTTTCATCCAATTTGGATATCGGAGTAAAACATTATTGTTGATCTACTTCAGACTATCAAAACAGTCCACAAAAGGACAGATTTGAGAATTATTTGATTTTTAGGGGCGTTTTAGTCATCCTCCCTCACCCAAAATCCATCCAAACCCTACATTAAAGCCTATTAGAAGCATTATATGTTATATTTCATCAAATTCCCTCAAAAAGAAAACCCTAAGCTCCTATATCAAACTTCAAGAACCTCTAAAGTTTACTATTTATTCTACAAATCTATTCAAGATTCCAAGTTCCTATTTCAAGAACTCCAAGAACCAACATTTAAAGGCTTGATTAACACCTAAAAAACAAGTATCGATCTAAACTTCATCATTCAAGGTATGTGGGGTGTTTCAATAAGAACTCTCTTACGTTCTTGTGCCCAAAAGTAATTTTCTTTACAAAGGCAAGATTTTATTTGATTTTTACGAATTTGAAGTATAAACCCATATCTTATGACGATTACTATGAAATCTTGATGTTTATGATTTTGAAAGATGAATTTACATGTGTGGAGATATAAAGCATGAATCTTGAATGATATTTATCATGATTTTGATATTTGGGTTGTGAATCTCTATTGGAAATTGTGTTTTTTTGAGAAAGTGTGTGTTATAAACACGTTGATGTTGAATATTTGAGATATTTTGAGTGATTTGACCTTTTGATCTTAATGGAGTTGTTTTGAACTCGAGTGTGAAAGAAATCCATAACGTGGTTGATTTTGATAGATGCGAAGCATGATGGCTCTCGATGTATATTTATATATTACTGAAATTGTTTTGTTGTGGATTGTCTTTGAAATGATCTGACCTAAGTTCGGGAGAAATCTTTAGCACCGAGTGGGAGGTATAAAGCGACCTTACTTCCCTAGAACTACATGCCCCCGTAGGAGTGAGCCTGAGGCTGATTTATATAGTGATCACTAGTTTGTGCGGATTTGATATTGATAGTCCTACTCTAATGGCAAGGATAGGACGGCTCTCCCCAATGTGGGTTGTATGTTGGACTCCATGTAGCTCACATGGTTTATGTTGGTTATAGGATCTCCCAGTGTGTGTGTGTTTCCTTGTGTTTATGGTAAATGGTGAAGTGATTTGAAAGCGGAATTGTGAAAGTTATTCTTTCGAAAGATTTAAATGATATTTACATTATGAGAATTGATATTCTTGATGAACTGAAAGTGATTGACAAATTATATGATGACTCACATGTGTTATTGTACTTATTTCATCCTCTCATGATTATGATGATTTTCTTTGGGCTATGTGTGTCTTTCATACATCCTGCATATTTCTTATAAATATTTATGATGATGATGTTTATAAAACTGCATACACCCCCATATACTCGATTCCTTTCCATGGTACTGACCCACATCTTTGGATGTGGGCTGCATTTTCTTGGAATATAGGATCAGGTGCTCAGTTCCAGGATCAACAGTGATTCTTCGAGCATGCTGTTCTACATTGTCTATCATGGTAAGTCCTCACGTTCCGAGGACGTGATGTTTGATGTTGGTTTCATGAAATTGTTTACATTTGATAACTGAGTATGAGTTAGTTGGGGCATGTCTCAATGGTTTGCTGGTTTTATTGATTTTCTTAGAGGCTTGTCAGACTAGTATAGATGTTGGGAGTTGACTAATAAGTCGTATTTTGTTATCTTTCTGAAATTCTTTTATTCTTGGATGATGATTACTTTGTTGATATTTGAGGTTTATTTATAGAAACCCCATTGATTCGTGTTGAACTGAAAGAAAATGGCTCAAAGGGTTAGCTTGGGGCTACTTATAGCCTCAAGCACCGTGTGACACTTTAGAACCCATTTTCGGGGCATTTTAGACCTAGTGGTATGTTTCAGGAAATCAATATTCCTACTTGTAAGTGGAAAGTAGTGAATATGGACTTCAATATAGGGTTGCCACATACTCGACGACAACATGATTCTATTTGGGTTCTCATGGACCAAATGACTAAGTCAACCCACTTACTTCAAGTTAACACTTCAAATTCAGCTGAATATTATGCTAAACTCTTTCTCAGGGAGATGGTGAAATTCTATCGAGTTCCTTTGACCATTATTTCAAATAGAGGTACCTAGTTAACCTCTTGATTTAGGAAGACTTTTTAGAAGGTTCCTTGTTCCTAAGTTCATCTTAGTACGACTTTTCAGCCATGGATAGATCATCGTGTAGAGACGACCATTTAGACCCTATAGTACATGTTGAGAGTGTGCGTGACTAATTCTAAGGGTAGTTGGGTTGATCATTTTCCTATGATTGAGTTTTCTTATAATAACAGCTACCACTCTAGTATTCAGATAGTCCCTTTTTGAAACACATTATGGTAGGAGGTGTAGATCTCTTATCGGTTTGTTTGAGTTTGGTGAAGCTACTTTAATAGGGCGAGAATTAATACATAAGGCAATGGAAAAAGTTAAACTGATTAAAGAAAGGCTTAAGACAGCAAAAAGTCATCAAAAATCTTATAAAGATGTGAGCAGAAGGGAGTTTGAGTTTGCTATTGGTGATTTTATCTACTTGAAGGTTTCGCCCAGGAAAGTGTTGAAGAGATTTGGTAAGAAGAGAAAGTTCAGTCCCCACTATGTTGGTCTGTATAAGATTTTGAGTTGTTATAGTAATGTTGCCTATGAGTTGGAATTGCCTACAAATTTAGCATCCATGCATCCAGTATTCCATGTTTCTTTATTATAGAAATGCATTCGAGACCCAACATCAGTCGTTCCTTTAGAGAGTGTGGGCAGAGTGAAGTCTAAGTTGAGATCCTTGATCACCAGATTCGTAAGTTGAGAAAAAAGGTCACTTTGGTAGAGGTTCTGTGGAGAAATCATTCAGTTAAGAGGGATATTTAGGAATAAGAGGCAGATATGATAAGCAAGTACCACTATATTTTCTCTTCGAACTTAGTCCCAACTAGAGGTAATAGTTTTTTCTTAACCAATTCTTTTTATCTCAAGCCACCCAACTATTTTCATGTCATAACATGCATTCATGAGTTTGGTTCTATCCATATATCAATTATAGATTCAGTTATAAGATCATTATTCAGCTTGTAGAAGTTCATTTTGGGAATGATAGCTTTCCTCTAGCTATTCAGCTTAGTTAGTTTGCATTTGGGAATGAATGTCCTCAAGGGTGAGATATTGTAACACCCCAAAAGTCCAAGTCAATATTAGAACCATGCTTCAAGTTCATGAAAAATCAAAAATCATGTTTTCATAGTTAGATAAGTTGTTTAGACATATATTAAGGCCCCAAATAACTCCTAGCTTATAGACAAGTCAAAATATCTCTTACCGATTGAATTCGTGTGAAAAATATTTCTATAGATAGATTCAAATGAGCATAACTTATAAAGTACTAACTATGTTTGAGATAAATATCCACAAAAAGATAGATAATTGAATTGGCTTTCCAACTTCACCAGTTTAGCCTTAATCTTATATCAGAGTAAATCGTTATGGCTAAATTACTGATGTACAATGACTCATGGTTAGACCTTATGAGTCATCAGAAGGACTCATTGTCATGGCATTGGGGACTAAAATTTTGGTCCTTTGGATATTACTCTATCACTGACTCATCTCCATACCCTACGAGTCGTTGCCTAAGTCATCAGGAATGGTTTCAAAAGTTTTCTAAATGATTTTGGAGGAGTTGTTTGGTCTTTTCTCACTATTTAAAACACAAAAACTACATTGTTTAAGCACTCCAAGGGCTGAATAATTATACTAAAGCACCCAGAAGTACCCCATTCCTCAAAATTCATTCAACAATTAGAAATATTTGCGAGAGAATGAGGCAATTTTTCTCTCGAAGTAAGAAATAGGGATTTTCAACTTATGACTTCAAATTCAAAGATTTATTCAAGGTTTAAAATCGCAAGTATGTGGGATTTCATCAATGAGTTTCCTTCCACCCATTGAGTTCCAAATATTTCTCAATTTCAAAAGTTTAATTCACCCTTCAAGCTTAGGGTTTCCATATAAAGCAAGAATTTCTCAAGTATTAAGTTTATTTCGTAAACTAAACCATGGATATATATTTTCTCATGAATGTGATCATCTTACTGTACCCATAATTCTAAAATCTCATTATATTGATAAGTTCTTGAGTTTTGGGCTTGAGTTATGAAATTCCTTATTTTGTTCAGATTTTAATATTACTATATTTAGT
Organism: Capsicum annuum; assembly: GCF_002878395.1. Taxonomy (NCBI): domain Eukaryota; kingdom Viridiplantae; phylum Streptophyta; class Magnoliopsida; order Solanales; family Solanaceae; genus Capsicum; species Capsicum annuum. The sequence goes on from NC_061111.1 coordinate 173,228,268, forward strand.
TGCATTCTTTAGAGATGGTGGGTTATGAACACCTGATCAACTAGGATTTCATGCATACACTTTTGAATGTTATATTATCCATATTATATGTTATTGAGTACTTTCAGATTATGCATTTACTGTTAATTTTAAAAATATTATTATTATTAAGCATTTTCAGTTATCAGGGCCATCTAGTTGGGAGTAGTACTTAGCACTGAGCAATTGTAAGGATGGAGGCTCACCCGTAACTTAGCTTGAGACCTTTTGTAAAATTTCCTAAGTTCCAGAACTATGGTTCCACCATAGGTTATAAAAGGTCACCCATCATACTAGGATTGTAACCTTAGTCCTTTTGGACATCATTTTAGTGGATCCACATCAATCAGTGTTCGTACCCTTCACAAGGTGCTGAACACCCATCCAACTAGGGTTATAGATTGGACCTCAATTTTCTTTGATTGGGTATGTTGGTTAATGGTACCTCCCACAGTCCATAGTTTATAGTTCAGCTTTAGATTTTTTCATGACCTTGTATGCAGTTGCTCAACTTATTATACAATACATATTTATTACTTGGTCTTACATCTATTCACCATGTTACATGAATCAATTTTAGCCTATATCAATTATTTTCCATCTCACATACTCATTACATTCAAAGTACTTATTGCATACTTTCTTTGCACTATATTATCTTATAATATAAGTTCTGATGCTCAACATCTAGATCGTACTTTATACGATTCTGTACCTTATAAGTAGAAGTGTTTGGTGAGTCCTAATCATTCATGGACTAATTATCAACATTTTATTTCTATACCTTTTTCTAGTTTCAAATATTTAGAGTTATTTGGGGTCTTGTCCCAACAACTCATAAGATTTAGAGGCTTTCAGACAGATAGTTATGTTTTTAGCAGTTTGAGTACGTCGGAAAGTCTTTGTTTTGATATCCAGTACTGATTTTTATTTTATTATAATTCAGTTATTTCAATTTAGTTTCCATTCAATATCTTATTATTTACGTCTGTATTTAAAGTGTTTTGCCAAGCCATGGGTTATCTTGGGGTCACTTTTTACTCTAAGAACCATGTTACGACTAGGGGGCATTCGAAAGTCATGAAAAACTTGATATTATAGAATCAGGTTTAAAGTGTCCTATGGTGTCTGAAAATTGCGTTAAGTAGAGTTTTGTTCATAGGTGTGAAGCGTGCCACATTTATAAATAAGAGGGTATGAAATGTCTTAGGAAAAGTTTCACTTATTTCATGATCTCATGTCATGTGATAGAGTTTGAAATCTAGTAAAATTCTTCTAACTTATCCTCTGCACATATACAAAAATGCGTTTCTTGAGAACTAACTAAAAAATGAAAGGGAATCAGCAATCACTACCCTTACCTACAACAAACCCTTTCAACAAAAAAGCCTCCTATATTGAGTTTAGGGTTGCGTTAACAATATTGGCCCAGTCCATGACCATCCAGAATAACCAACTGGTTTTTGTACTAGCTAACTCAGCTATGAATACTGCAACAACTAGAATCTGGGACTTCACTAGGATGAATCCTCTGATACTCTTTGGGTCGTAGTCTAAAAAGGATCTACAAGAGCTTGATAGTATTTAGAAAGTTACTGAAATCATGGGTGTCACTTCCATTGAAAGTGATGATTTGGTTGTTTATAAATTGCAAAGAGTGGTTCACACATGGTTCAAGTAATGGAAAGATGATAGAAGTGCAAATATAGGATTGATAGAGTAGGATGAGTTTGTTGCTGCATTTCTGGATAGGTTGTTCCAACTTGAGTTAAGAGAAGCCAATGTGCAAGAATTTGTAAGCCTGAAGTAGGGCAATATGAGTGTGAGAGAATATAAGCTTATGTTTGCTAAGTTGGAAAGGTATGCTCTAGCTATGGTTGCTGATTCTAGGGAGCGAATGAGAAAAGTTGTGTCAGTTATTTCAAGGGACATGGTCAAAGAGCATAGAATGATTATGTTGGTTAAGGATATCAACACCTTCAGATTTCTGGTTCATGCTCAATATATTGAAGAGGAGAAAATCAAGGAAAAGAAAAGAAGAGTAAGAGGGCCAGAACTGGTAGCTTTAATTTCTCTCAACATAGGTTATATGGTGGTAATCGTTCTTAGTTTCATCAAAAATCTTTAACTCAGCCCTATTTTCTTCAAGTGCCCTAACACTTAAGTTTAGGTAGGATATTCAGGATAGAGTGCGCAGTACTAAGTCCTATAGTAGTGTGAATAGTATTCGTACGAAGACAGTTTGCAAATAATGTGGTAGGAACCATAAAGGTGACTTTATTGCCGATAGTGATGCTTGTTTAGCTATGGAAACTCAGGCCAAAAATTGAAGCAATTCCTATTGTCAAGAGTCAAAAGTTTGTGGTTTTCTTCCAAGGGAGAGATGTTGTCCTTCTTTGTTAGGGTAGACTATGTTTTTCGGATGTGGATAAATTGAGACAGCAGATGCTAGCAAAAGCTCATAGTTCTCGATACTCTTCTCACCTAGGAGCCAAAAATATGTACCATGATTTTCAGGGAGTCACCAATTTTGGCTAAACACATATTGAAGAATGTTGTGATCAGTGAACACATCAACATGAACCCAATAAAGATAATGCCTTCAAATCTTCAAGGCAAAAATAATTGTTGCCAACTTAAGTTCATGATTCGAGTAGTTTTTTTTATGAGGTTTGAGTTCTCTAGAGAAAAATTCTATAACCTTGCCCTGTTGTATTAACACACATCCAAGTCCAACTCTCAAAGCATCAAAATAAACAACAAAACCATTTGAACCCTCTAGTAGATTCAAAACTTAAGTGGAGGTGAGTCGAGTATTGAATTCCTAAAAAATCTTCTCATAAGAATTGGACCACTAGAATTTAACTATGTTCTAGGCCAGTCTGGATATGGGAGAATTAATAGAGGAAAATTCTTCAACAAACCATCTAAACTAACCGGCTAAACCCAAGAAACTCCTGATATCTTATGGAGAGATGGGTCTAGGCCAGTTTCTAACTACTTTAGTATTCTGAGAACAACTCTAATGCCTTCACTAGAAATAAAATGACTTATGAAGGATACTAATTTCAACCAGAATTCACACTTGCTGAACTTAGCAAATAGTTGGTGATCTTTAAGAGTCTGCAAGATAATCCTCAAATAGTCTACGTGTTCTTCATAACTTTGAGAGTAAACGAGGATGTCATCTATAAAGACTACAATGAACATCTCCAAGTACTTCTTGAGCACCATGTTAATCAAGTCCATAAAAGTTGTAGGAGCATTTGTTAGTCCAAAAAACATAAAAACAAATTCAAAGTGACCATACCAAGTTTTGAAGGTTGTCTTTGGAATGTCACATTCTCTGACTCTGAGGTGATGATAGCTAGATTTGTAGTATATTTTAGAGAAAAATTTGGCACCATAAAGTTGGCTGAACAAGTTATAAATCCAAGGAATGGGATACTTATTCTTATCTATGACCTTGTTCAACTGACAATAGTTGATACACATCTTGAGAAAACCATCTTTCTTTTGCACAAAAAAATTTGGGGCACCCCTTGGAGAGATACTAGACATAATAAAACCCTTGTATTGGAGATCTTTTAATTTTTATTTTATTTCCTTATGGTCGATTGGAGCAATTCTATATGGTGGAATTGAAATAGGTTGGGTATTTTGAAGGTGATCTAATTCTAAAGTCAACTTCTCAAAGGGTCGGGACTACCTAAGTTGTGGTCTTTACTCCTTATTTTAACACCAGAACTACATTTTTAAAAACTCCAAGTGTAGAAGCATTATACTAAAACACCCATAAGTCCCACATTCCTAAAAATTCATTCAACACTAAGAAAAATTAAAGAGAGAGAAAAAGGCAATTTTCCTCTATAAGCAAGAAATTAGGGTTTTCAACTTCTATCTTCAAATCCAAAGATATCTTCAAGGTTTCAAGCCTCAGGTAAGTGGGATTTCATGAACGGATTTTCTTCCACCCATTGATTCCAAAAGGTTACTCAATTTCTCAAGTTTAACTTACTGTTCAAGCTTAGGGTTTCCATAGAAAGTACAAATTTCTTACCTTTTTAGTTTATTTTTATAACTAAGCCATGGGTATACGTTTTCCCATAAACTTCCACATCTTCCTATACTCATAATTATAAAATCACATTATATTTATAAATTATTGACTTTTCGGCTTTAGTTATGAAATTCCTTATTATGTTCAAATTTCACTATTTCCATATTTAGTTGCATTCTTCAGAGATGGTAGGTTATGAACCCCGATGACCTCAAAGTTCATGCATAACCTCAAAGTTCATGCATACACTTATGAATGTGATATTCTCCAGCTTATATGTTATTGATTACTTTTAAATTATGTATTTACTGCTTATTTTTTGAATATTATTATTATTGAATATTTTTCAGTTATTAGTGTCATTTAGTTAGGAATAATAATTAGAACCACACGAACGCAAGGATGGAGGATGACACATTATATATGCTGTGAGATTTAGTAGAAGTCCCAAAGTTATAGAAATATGGCTCCACCATAGGTTATAAAGAATCACCCTTTAGACCAGGATTGACACCTTAGTCCTTTCTAACATTAGTTTAGTGGAACCATGTCAGTAAGTGTTTGTTCCCTGGGCTAGGTACTAAACACCCATCCAATTGGGTTTAGAGGTTAAAAACCAGTTAGCTCAAATAAGGGTATGTCGGTTAATGGTAGCTCCCACTGTCCATAAATTATATTTAAGCTTCAGATTTTTGCATGACCTCATTTTTAGTTGTTCAGCTTATCATATAGTACATGTTTATTTCTTGTTCATGTATTAGTTTACCATGTTAAATGCATCATGTTCATCCTATATCAGTTATTACCCTTCTCACATACTCAGTACATTCAAAGTACTGATCGCAAACTTTCTCCATGCTATATTTTCTTGTAATATAGGTCTGATGCTTAGCATCCAAGATATGCTTAGTACAATTCCACACCTTACCAGTAGTAGCGTTTGGTAATTCCTCATCATATGAGGACCAATTATCAGTATTTCTTTTCAATACTTTTATTTAGTTTTTGACAGTTAGAGTTAGTTTAGAGCTTGTCGCAACAACTCATATGATTAAATGGCTTTTAAAGAGATAGTTATGTTTTCATCATGTTTATTATGTCAGACCATTTTAGTTTTCATCAACAGTACTGATTATAATTTTATCATAATCAGGTCATTTTAGTTTAGTTTCTATTCAATATCTCATTATTTTTTCCTATATTCTTAGTGTTTTGCTAGGCCATGGGTTAGCTTGGGGTCAGTTGTGACTTTGAGCACCGTATTATGACTAAGAGTAGTATTAGGTCTTGAAAAACTTAGTATTAGAGTATCAGGTGTAAAGTATCCTAGGCTGTCTGAAAACTACATTAAGTAGAGTCTTATTCATGGGTATGAAGTGCCACATTTATGAATGAGAGGCTATAAAATGTCTTAGAAAAAATTTCACTTCTTTCATGATTCATGTTGTGCGATAGACTGTGAAATCTATTAAAATTCTTCTAACTCATCCTCTACACATATATAAAAAATGCCTCACAAGAGAACTAATAGAAGGGAATAGGAATCAGCAAGCATCACACCCAGCTCTAGCAAACCCTTTGAATGAACAAGTTTCCCAAGCTGAGTTTAGAGATGCTTTCAAAGCAATAGCAAAGTCCATGCCCGCTCATAATAAATAGCAGTTTGTTGAAATAGCCAACCCAGCTATGAATACCACAACAACTAGAGTTCAGGACTTCACTCGTCTAAAGAGGATCCATTAGAGTTCATTGATAGTTTTTCAAATGTTTCTAAAATCATGGGTGTCACTTCAACTAAAAGTGTTGATTTGTATTCTTATCAATTGCAAGGAGTGGCTCACACATGGCTCAAGTAATAGAAGGATGATAAAGGTATAGATGTAGGATTGGTAAAGTGGGATGAGTTTGCTGTTGAATTTTAGGATAAGTTCTTCCTATATTTGTTAAAAGAAAGAAAGGTGCAATAATTTATAAACATAAAATAGGGCAACATGAATGTGAAAGACTATTCACTTACGTTTACTCGATTGGCAATGTATGCTCCAACTATGGTTTCTGACTCTAGGGCCCAAATGAGCAAATTTGTAATAGGTGTTTCTGAGGACGTGGTCAAAAAGTATAGAACGGATATGTTGGTTAAGGAGATGGACATCTCTAGATTTATAATTCATGCTTAAAATATTGAAGAGAAGAAAATCAAGGAGAAGTAAAGGGATAGTAATAGGGCTAGAACCAGTACGTTTAATTTCTCTCAGCATAGTTCAGATAGTGGTAATCATTATTAGTTAATCAGATATCTTCATCTATATCCCCATATTATTTTAGTTCCCAGTACACAAGTTTAGCTTGGACACTCGAGATAGAGTGTTTGTATCAAAGTCCCAAAGTCAAGAGAAAAGTGTTCGTACTAACCCAATTTACAAAAAATATGGTAGGAACCACAATGTGATTGTATGGTAGGTAGTGATGCCTATTTTTGATGTGGAAAGTAAGACCATAGATTGAGGGAATAGCTAGTGGCTTATAGAGAGGTAAGGATGTTCGTTAGGAAAGTTAATCTAACTCTTAAGCACCTCGAGCAGGTTGCCTAACTCATTAGGGTGACATATCTAGTACAGCTAGAGGACATATTTAGAATAGGTTTTATTCCCTTTAAACTCAAAAGGATCAAAAGGGTTCTCCTGATGTGGTCTTTAGTACATTGTAAGTTTTAATATTAATGTTTATGCATTATTTAACCCTGGAGACACACTTTGCTTCGTGTCCCACTATATAGAAGTAGATTTTTATGTTAGCCTTAAAATCCTCATAGAACCTTTCTCAGTTTCTACTACAATTTTTGTTTATTCATAGCCAGATGGGTAAACAAAAATTGCCTAGTCACTGTATCCCAGAAAGTTACCTCAGTCGACCTTGTTGAGTTAGACATGACTAATTTTGATGTTATTTTTAGCATGGATTGTCTCCACTCTTGCTATGCCCTAGTTAATTATAAAAATAGATTAGTTCATTTTAAGTTTCCAAATAAGCCAATCTTAGAGTGTAAGGGCAGTACCTCGATGCCTATAGATCTATTTGTCTTTTTCCTTAAGGCAAGGAAATTATTTCCAAAGGGTGCCTGGAAATCCTTTCGAGAGGAAAATTGACTTCATAATAGATCTCCGTCTATATACACAACCTATTTCAATCATACCCTATAGAATGGCTTCAGATGAGCTTAAGGAATTAAAGGTAGAACTAAAAGATCTCCTAGACAAGGGTTTTATCAGGATTAGGACCTTTGCATAGGGTGCCCCAATTCTTTTTGTTCACAAGAAAGATGGTTATCTCAGTATGTGCATCGATTATCATTAGTTGAATAAGGTCACAGTCAAGAAGAAGTATCCTATTCTCAAGAGTGAAGACTTTTTTTACCAACTTTAGGGTGTAAACATTTCTCAAAGATCGACCTTATATCCGGCTGTCATCATCTCAGAGTCAGAGAATGTGACATTTCAAAGAAAGCCTTTAGAACCGGGTATGGTTACTTTGATTTTATTTTTATGTATGTTGAAATAACTAATGCTCTTGCAGCTTTTATGGACTTGATAAATAGGTTTTTTAAGTAGTACTTGGACATGCTCGCTATATTTTTCGTAGATGACATCCTCATTTACTCTCATAGTAAGGATGAACACACAGGACATTTGAGGATTGTCTTGTAGACTCTTAAAGATCACTAGCTATTTGCTAAGTTCAGCAAGTGTGAATTCTAGTTGAAATTAGTAGCATTCATAGGTTATATTATTTTTGGTGAAGGAATTTGAATTGATCCTCAGAAGACCAAAGCAGTGAGGAACAAGACTAGACCCATCTTTTTATTAGATATCATGAGTTTCTTTGATTTAGCCGCTTACTATAAATAGTTTGTTGAAGAATTTTCCTATATTGCTTCTTTCGTATCTAAAAGAAAGATAAATTCCAGTGGTCCTATACTTGAGAGAATAGATTTTAAGAGATGAAAATTTGACTCATCTCTGCTCCTATTTTGACTCTACTAAAGGGTTCAGAAAGTTTTGTGGTTTATTGTGATGCTTCAAGAATTAGACTTAGATGTGTTTTAATGCAGTGGGTCAAGTGTATAGCATATGCCTCTGGACAACTCAAACCTTATGAGAAGAACTACCTAACTCATGATCTTGAGTTGGCAGTCATTGTTTTGAGTTAAACATTTGGAGGTATTATCTTTATAGGGTTCATGTTGATGGGTTCACCGACCACAAGTGTCTTCAGTATGTGTTCAGCTAGAAAGATCTATATTTTCTTTAGAGAAGGTGGCTGGAGTTATTGAAGGATTACAATGTTAGTGTCTTGTACCATTTAGGTGAAGCCAATGTTGTGGCCGATGCTCTTAGCAGATTGCCTATGGGAAGTGTTTCTCACGTTGATAATGAAAAGAAAGAGTTAGTTCAAGAGTTAGTTCATGAGTTTCACTATCTTTCTAGGTTAGGAGTTTTGTTGTTTTATTTAACTGAAGGTAATCTCTTCATTCAAAATAGTTTAGAATCTTCATTGATAGTTGAGGTGAAGGAAAATCAAGATAGTAATCATAGTTTACTTTATAACAAAGTAGTCAAGAGTCAGAAGGTTGAGGTTTTCTTCAAAGAAAAAGATGGTGTTATTCATTATTAGGGCAGACTATGTGGGATGTGGATGACTTAAGATAGCGGATGCTAGTAGAAGCTCACGGTTCTCGATATTCTATTCATATAGGATCCACTTAGATGTATCGTGATTTATAGGAAGTCTATTGGTGGAATAACATAAAGACGGATTTCGCAAAATTTATGGCTAAATGTCCAAATTTCCAGTAGGTTTAGGTTTAGCACCAGTGACTTGGTGGTATGCTTCTGTAAATCAACATTCCTACTTAGAAATAGGGAGTGGTTTCATTATAGGGTTACCTTATACTTATCAATAACATAATTCTATTTGTGTTATCTTGGACCGAATTACGAAGTTAGCCCATATCTTGTCAATTAAAACTTCAGATTTAGCTAAAGGTTATACTAAACTCTATCTTACAGAGTTGGTGAAACTTCATAGAGTTCCTTTGACCATTATTTTAGATAGAGGTACCCAGTTTACCTCCTGATTTTGGATGAGTTTTCACAAGGTTCTTGGTACCTAAGTTCATCTTAGTATGGGTTTTCACCTTCATACAGATAGTCTGGCAGAGAGGACCATTCATACCTTAGACGACATGTTGAGAGCGTGCGTGATTGATATCAAGGGGAATTAGGATGATCATTTTCCTTTGATTGCATTTTCTTATAATAATAGCTACCACTACAGTATTTAGATGGACTAATTTGAAGCACTTTAGGGTAGGAGATGTAGATCTCCTATTAGCTGGTTTGATTGGTGAAGCTACTTTTATAGGGCTAGATTCAGTAAATGAGGTAATTGAAAAATTTTAGCTAATTATTGAAAGGCTGAAACCTGCATAGATTCATCAAAAATTTTATGTAGATGTGAGGAGAAGGGAGTTAGTTTGCTATTGGTGATTTTATGTACTTGAAGGTTTCGCCCATGAAACTGTTAAAGAGATTTGGTAAGAAGAGAAAGTTCAGTCGCCACTATGTTGGTCCTTATAAGATTTTGAGTCGCTATAGTAATGTAGCCTATGAGTTTGAATTGCCTACAAATTTAGCATCCGTGCATCCAGTATGCATGTTTCTTAGTTAAAAAATGCATTGGAGACCCAACATTATTCGTTCCTTTAGAGAGTGTGGGCGTTAAAGATAGTCTCTCTTACAAAGAGGTTCCAGTTGAACTACTTGATTGCCAGATTCATAAGCTGAGAAAAAAGGGGGTCGCCTTGGTAAAGGTTCTGTGGAGAAATCAGCTAGTTGAGAGAGCTACTTAGGAATCGGAGGATGATATGATGACCAAGTACCCCGATCCTTTCTCTTTGAACTTAGTCCCAACTTGAGGTAATAATTTCTTTTTAACCAATTCTTTATATCTCAGGACACCCAACTATTTTCATGTAATAACATGCAATCATGAGTTTTGTTAAATCCATATATCAATTATGGATTTAGTTATCGGGTCATTATTCAGATCATAGGAGTTCGATTTGGGAATTGAAGATTTTCTCTAGAACTTTAGCTTAGTTAGTTTTCATTCGGGGACTAGTGACCCCAAGGGAGAGATATAGTAACACCCCAAAAATCCAAGTCAATATTAGAACCATGATTCAAGTTCATACAAAATTAATATTCCTGTTTTCATAGTTTGTTATGTGATTCGTACATATATTAAGGCCCTAAATAACTCCTTGCTTATAGACAAGTCAACATATCTCTTACCAATTGAATTCATCAAAAGAACATTGCTATAGCCCATTTCAAACAAGCATGACTTAGAAAGTAATTAGTATTTCTTATCTAAATACCGATCTATATATATATATATATATATATATATATATATAATTTAATTATCTCTACAACTCTACTAGTTTTACCTTAATCCAATATTGGAGTAAAAAGTTATGGCCAAATTACTGAAGCACTGTCAAAGCTGTCAGCAACAACGACTCTTGACGATAATTCGTAGTCAGACCCTATGAGTCATCTGGAGGACTCATTGTCATAGAAGTGGGGACCAAATTTTTGGGGCTTTAGCTATTACTCAAGCCACGACTCGTGTCTAGACCCTACGAGTCATAGCCTAAGTCGTCGAGACTACTTCTAGGAGTTTTCTAAATGATTTTAGAGGGGTTGTTTTGTCTTTTCTCACCATTTTAACACCAAAAATACAATGTTTAAGTATTGCAGTGGCTGAATAATTATATTAAAACTCCCATAAGTCCCCCATTTCTAAAAATTTATTCAACACTTGGAAAAATTTTGATAGAGAAAGAGGCAATTTTCCTCTCCAAGCAAGAAATAGGGCTTTTCAACTTCTAACTTCAAATCTAAAGATTTCTTCACGATTTTAAACTTCAGATATGTGGGATTTCATCAATAGGTTTCCTTCCACCCATTGAGTCCCAAAGATTATTCAATTTCCAAGTTTAATTCACCCTTCAAGCTTAGGGTTTCCATGGGAAGCATGAATTCTTAAGTTTTTAGTTTATTTCATTAACTAAACCATGGATATATGTTTTCCCATATATTTGAGTGTCTTCCTATACTCATATTTATAAAATCTTAGTATGTTGATAAAATATTGATTTTGGGACTTGAGTTATCAAATTCCGTATCATGTTCAGATTTTAATATTGCAATATTTAGTTGCATTCTTCAATCATGGTGGGCTATGAACACCCAATGACCTAGGATTTCATACATACACTTATGAATGTTATATTCTCTAGCTTATATGTTATTGAGTACTTTCAAATTATGTATTTATTGCTGGTTTTTAGAATATTATTATTATTGAGCATTTTAAGTTATTAGTGTCATTTAGTTGGGAGTAATACTTAGCATCAAGTGAATGCGGGGATGGAAGCTCACCCGTCAGTAAGGTTGAGACCTTTAGTAGAAGTCTCTAAGTTCTAGAACTACATATCCACTTTAGGTTATAAAGGGTCACCAGTCAGACCAAGATTGACACCTTAGTCCTTTTGGACATCAATTTTATGGAACTACATAAGTCAGTGTCCGTACCCTTGGCAAGGTATTGAACACCCCTCATACTGGGGTTATAGGTTTAACCCCGGTTAGCTCAAATTGGGGTAAGTTGGTGAATGGTAGCTTTCACAGTCCACAGTTCATTATTTAGCTTCAGATTTTCATATGAACTTGTATTGAGATGCTCAACTTATCATATGGAACATATTTATTACTTGTTCTTGCATCAGTTCACCATGTTACATAAGACATGTTTAGCATATATTAGTTATTTCCTATCCCACGTACTCAATATATTCAAAGTAATGATCACATACTTTTTTGCACTATAATATCTTGTAATATAGGTTCTAATGCACAGAATGCAGATTACGCATGGTATGATTCTGCACCCTATCAGCAATAGTGTTTAGTAAGTCGTCATCATTTGAGGACTAATTATCAACATTCTTTTCAGTAATTTTATCTAGTTTCAAATAGTTGGAGTTAGTCGGGGTCTTAAGTTAGCCTCCCATATGAAAGTAATATATTTTAATAATGACAAACTAATCTATTGCTAATGTGCAAGATATACCAGAAGGATAACCAACGTAAGAAAGATCATCTTGGAGATATACTTGGAAGCATATCCCCCACTACAAGGAAGGAAAAGTTGATCTCAGATGCGGCATGAAGAGAAGATATCTTGAGATCCTCCTAGATCCCAAAATTTAAGGAAGATAATCGATAAGATCGTAGAGAAACATGGAAATAAAATCACACCCACTTTATGGACATATCTGATATGGACATGAATGGTAGTGATGAAAGGCAAACAACAACTTATATAAAGACATATCTAATATAGATATATTAACCTCAATCAAGGAACCAAATTAAATCCTTTATCGAGGAGAAATACCTTGGATTTTCTTCTGGAGTAAAGCAGCAACATCAATCGAATAATATAAATAGAGAAGACTGAAGACTCAATAAAGCACACAACTTCACAGAAAATTCTTAGTGTGTCTCAATCTTAGTCTTAACATAGATTTGTACTCATTTGTTTACAGTATTTACAAAAAGAAAATATCGAGTCAACTTAGTCATACCAGTTGAGGCTGTTTCATAAGATTTGAATATCAGAATAAGCTTCAAAACTTAGCAAACATTTCTAGTCCAACTCTACTTTTAAAGCTCCAAGGAAACACTTGAAACATAGAGGGACTGGAAGTAGTCACCATACTGGTTTTTCAAACCAGGATATATCCAGGATAAATATCGGTGTCATTACTTTATTTACTTACATATTTAACTTTAAATTTATTCTGTCTAAGTATACTTTTCTGCAGGTGAGTTGACTGTCAAGCCTGACCAGTCGACTCAGAAAAAGTTTGAATTCACCCCGTCCCCTCCCTTGAATTTCAATTGGTATTAGAGTAGGTCTCACCAATATTATTGTTTGACCACACATGAGCAAAGATCCAATGACAAACTATCAGATTCCAGGACCCCTCCTTCAAGACGGTTACTCATCCACTAGATCACCATATTTTAATGATCAACACTACTCCCATTGGAAAAATAGGTTCAAAATTTTTGTTCAGTCAAACAAATTTCAAGTGTGGGTTGTCATTAAAAAGGGACTAAAGCCAATTCTAGGATGTAGAGAAGAATAAAAGGAAAAGAAATCAGCTAGTTCTGACTTGGACGACTTTGAAAACTGTAAAGCCACTAAGTAAAAATAAGAGGTATTTCAAACTAATACAAGAGCTATTAGTTTACTCTATTGTACAGTTAATGGAGTAGAATATGACAAGATATCCACCTTTGAAACTTTAAAGAAGATGTGAGACAAATTAGAAGTAACCTATGAAGGAACCACCAGAGTAAAAAAAGGCAAGAATTAGTGCTCTAGTAAATGGGTATGAACTCTTTAAAATGGAAGAAAATGAAAGTGTGGAATCAATGTTTGCTTGATTCAGAAAAATTTTATGCGACCTAAAGTCCTTGGGAATGATCTATCCAAATAGTCTACAAGTCCAAAACATTGTAAGAAGTCTACCAAAAATATGGGAAACCAAAGCTGCCATTCTAGAAGATGGGGATCTCCACAATAGGACCTATGACAAATTAAGAAGTAATATTATTGCCTATGAACAAAACTATATTAACAGGTACAATAAGGAAGAAAAAAATAGTAGCTTTTAATGTTGTAAAAATCGGAGAAGAAGAAATCAAAAATAAAGACAACAATGAGGGGATGGCTCTTATAAGCCTCAGAGTAAGGAAGATCTTAAATCAGAGGTAGTAGAGACCATAGGGAAACAAAAACAATGAATTCACAAGGAATGATGATCATTATTATTATTGTAAAACACTTGGACATATTAAATAGAAGTGTCCATAATTGAGAAGAAGATTATCCATGAAAAATGAAAACTTTGGAGCGTGGAGTGATAAAGATAAAACCGAAGAAGAGCCCAAAACTTCCAACATATGCTTCATGGAAAAAGGTGAACCAAGTGAATTAAGACCCTACAATTGTCATAATTGCAACATTCTTGAAACAAATTTTTATATGATTATTAATAAGCTCTTAAAATTTATTGATGAAGACAATAAACTTGCTCAAGAAAAAAAGTTGGGAAGCTCGATTAAACAAAATCTTGAAGAAGAATAAACAAACTGCTAATTTAACTTGAAGCATGTCAAATCGAAATTGACTTACTTCAAGAAGAACTTAATGACGTAAAAATGTAGTTAAATAGAATTAGAAAATCACCAAGGCATAGTTCCATGAGGTCAAACTCCTTTAAAACTAAAACAAGCTCCTCGTTAAGTTCATTTAAGTCAGCTAAAACCTATTTATGTTTTCAAGAGCTAGTCTACTACACTTGCGGCTAAAAGATGCTCAAATCACATGGCTACAGACAAAGGTCTAAAGGCATGTGGGTTTGACAACCCAAGGGAAGCACTTCCAACATTCAAGGACCCAAGACCACTTGGGTACCTAAACAAAATTAATCTTCTTATTTATAAGGAACAAATCTATAAAAGTTATGAGAAAAGAATATGGGTCATCAATTGCGGATGTTCCAGATGCATGACCAAAGAAAAAAGAAAAAAAATCTCTAAAGAAAATTGAAGAAGGATCATTCAGATTTGGAGACAATACTAAAAGTGACGTCAATGGAGTTGGCTCAGTGAAGCTTAACTACTTCTGTGAAATCATGGATGTGATAAAATACAACCTCTTTAGCATAGGGAAACTATATGTCTCAGGATTTGGAGTATACTTAGAAGTTGAGAGTAGCTCCATCAAACATGAAAAGAGAGACATCTCTCTTATTAGTAAATGTGTTAACAATATTTATGTTCTTAATAATCCCGATTTTGCTACTCTGACTTGTCTCACTGGGTAAACCAATGGCACATGGTTTTGGCGCATAAAACTTGGGCATACTGCATGCATTCCATTGAAAAACTCTCCAGACTTGAACTAGTGAAAGGTCTTCCAAAACTAAGGTTTAAAAAGGATCACATCTGTGGTGCTTGCCAACTTGGCAAATAGAATCAGACATCATTTAGTCAAAGATATTATCTCCACTACCAAACCTCTCCAAAAAATTCACATAGATTTGTTTGGACCCACCAAGGCTGCAAATATTAGTGGAAAAAGATATGTATTTATTATTGTTGATGACTATTCTTGTTTTACTTGGTTAATGTTTCTTGATCAAAAGCATGAATCATTCACAAATTTTGAGATTTTTGGTAGAAAACTACATACTAAAGTAGGACACTTCATTACCTATGTTCATAATTATCATGGTAGAGAATTTAGAAACAAGGCTTTTGAAGAATATTGTTCTCAAAATGGATACTCACAGAATTTTTCCTCTCCCCGATCTCCTCAATAGAATGGGGTAGTGAAATGAAAGAACCATGCTTCTGTAACACAATCTACCAGATCATTTTTGGGTAGAGGCAGTAAGTACAGCTTGCCATACTCTCAATAGATGCCTCATCGAACCTATTTTAAAGAAAACTCCCTATGAGTTGTGGAGAGGGAAAATCCTAATAGTAGTTATCTTTATCCCTTTAGATACAAATTCTTCATCCATAATAATGTTAATAATAACTTAGGAAAGATTGACCCAGGAAGTGATGAAGGTATTTTTTTGGATACTCTCCCTCTAGTCATGCTTATATAGCTTATAATAAACGAACACTATGTGTTGAAGAATCTATACATATTGTATTTGATGAAACTAATAACTCTTATATGAGCTTGAGTATTGATGAAGAACAGGTAAATGATCCATAATAAGGATCTATAATGAACATAAATCCTGATCCACCGACCTCTGAGTCAACTACCATTAATCCAAAGTCAGTTGCCATCAATAAAACAGCAAAAACAAATGTACTAAGAGAATGGATACATAATTATAGCTTCCCAAATGATTTCATTATTGGAAATATTGATTATAAGGTGCAAACAAGAGCTTCATTAAGAAAACAGGTATCTACGGCTCTTGTGACTCAAATTAAGCACCAAAAGGACCAAAAGGTTAATAAATCCTGCAAACACAAATCTTGGGTTGATTCCATCAAGGATGTATTAGAATATTTTGAATGTAATCAAGTGTGGAGTCTAGTGGAAATACCGAATAACTGTTTAGTTCTCAAAACCAGATGGGTCTACAGAAATAAACTAAGCGAAGTAGGTAAGGTGATCCAAAATAAGTCCAGACCGGTATCATAAGGCCACTCCTAACAGGAAGGTATTAACTATGATGAAACCTTTTCCATCGTAGAAAGGTTAGAATAGATTTGAATCTTATTAGCTTTTGCTTGTTTCAAATATTTTAAATTATATCAAATAGATATAAAAAGTGCTTTCCTGAATGGCTACATTCATGAAGAGGTTTATGCTAAACAATCCCCTAGTTTTGAAGATCCATCTTATCCAAACCATGTTTTCAAACTTTCAAAAGAACTTTATGGTCTCAAACAAACTCCAAAAGCTTGGTATGAGAGGTTGAGTACTTTTATGTTCAAAAATAATTTCAAAGAGAAAAAATTGATACTACTTTCTTTACTCAAAAATTGGACTCTAATTTACTTATTGAGAAAATATACGTTGATGATATTATTTTTGGGAGCTCTAACATTTCTTTGTGCGAGAATATTCCAAATCTAATAAAAGGAGAGTTTGAAATAAGCCTCATGGGAGAACTGACATTCTTCTTAGGGTTATAGATCAAACAATCCTCCAAAGGCACATTTATTAGCCAAGCTAACTATACTAGGGATCTCATAAAAAATATGAATGGAAAAAGGAAAGCCTTTCGTAGCTCCAATGAGTCCTTCAATAAGCCTGGATCTTGATATATCCAAAAAGAATGTTGATGAAAAGATGTACAGAGGAATAATGGGTCCCTACTCTACATAACTATGAGTCGACCATACATTATGTTCAGCATGAGTAAATGTGCAAGTTTTCAGTCGTCTCCAATAAAGTCCTACTTGACTCCCATAAAAAGAATTATTTGCTATCTCATCGGGACTCAAGATGTTGGACTTTGGTATTTTCGCTCCTCAAACTTTGACATAGTTGGCTATTCAGATGCTAATTTTGCAGGTGGAACAAGTGATAAAAAGAGAACGAGTGGAACATGTCAAATTCTTGGTGATGCCCTAATTTCATGGCATACCAAGAAACAAACTTTCATTCCTCTATCAACTGTCGAATCTGAATACATAGCCAATGGTAATTGTGGTTATCAAATCTTATAGATTATGCATTAATTACTTGATCATAATTTATCTTTTGAATCTGTTCCTATCATATGTGATAATACCAGTGCAATTAGTTTGTCAAAATACATGGTGCATTATTCTAGGGCCAAGCAAATAGACATTGAGGATCATTTCATTCGTGATCATGTAGAATGTGCAGATTTTTCTTACAATTTGTTGATTCTGAAAATCAGCTTCCTAATATCTTTACTAAACCTTTTCTTGAAGAAAGATTTTATTTTTTAAGAAAAAAACTCAGCATATTATGAATTAACGATCTTTAAATTCTTAAACCCATTTATTTGTTGCAAAAAATGTTTTGTACAAATTTTTGTTCATAATTTGACCCCTCTGACAACCTCTTTTCCTTGCTTATCTATATCTTTTCATGCCTCCCTTTTCTCTCTCCTTATAATTACCATTTTTCACCTTTTTAACTTCCCAAAACATCCACCATCCATTCATCTCAATAGTCACCTCACTTAGCTTTATTTGCTTCAACTTTTATTGCTTTATCTTCCCTCGCTCCTTTTTTATACCCCTCTCACTCTATCTTCTTTATCAATGACCGAAATTCATTCAATGTACAATCTTTCTAACCCTCTCCAAATTTTCTCCCTCATAACCATGACCTAATTGTCATCTCTATGTCCTCTAACGAAGCCTCCTCCCACTCCCATTAACCAACTATCCATAAAAAATAATCTGCCCTCAACCCTAACTCCTCTACTAAGAAAAGTCGCCCCTCTCCTTTGGAATGTCTTTCACCAGAGGACACGCATAAATTTTGTACTTTCACTCAAAGGGAGAAGTTTCTCACTTTTATAAGTTGCTCTATTATGCCCAAAAGAATTATAAATCTCTCTCAGTTAAAGGAATCCTATTGCAATGTAAGTTCTTTATTTAAAGCCTAAGATCTGCCATTTGTTTTTCATCAATGTGGTATGGATGTTTTTGAAGAACCTGTTTGAATGCTATATACAAATCTTCGTCAGTCCAAAGACAGTGACAAATTGTAAACTCTAGTACTGGGAACAAGAATTATTCTAAATGACTTCTTGTTCATAAAAGTTTTTGCCACCAAGTTTCTAGGGTCACTCCCTTCATGAATAGCTCTTGGCCTGATAATTTTAAGGTTACCTTCGAGGAGGCCAAGAAGGCTATTTCTGATCTCAAAATAAATGTATCCAATTTTTGTCCTTTGTCTCTCAGTTTTAAGTACAAAATTTTTTCTCACATCATCATTACCACCCTAATTCCTTGGAAAAGTTCTCTCAGCAACATGACTTGTCGGGATGTATTCGTACTATATTATTTGGTTAAGAGGCACAAAATCAATTGGGTTGTCTGGTTTAGTGAATAAAAATTAGAGAGTACTGCAGATACTCATTCCTCATCCAACTTACCCTATGGATTTCTAATTACCATAATCCTCCTTCAATACTTAATTCATCTCTCTGAATAATTTGTGGTAGAAGTTTCATCCACCTATGACTCCGACACTTTTGCAAGAATGGGATATGTCTTGGTTGATAATGAATGGGGAAAGGAGTCTGCCAAGAAAATCTATGTCTAACCCTATGATCTCTATAATAAAGTAGATTAAGGAGCTTAAAGATCCGTTCAAGGCAATTGAAGGACTGGTGGATCTCCAAGAGTCAACTACTAGGTTGCTACAGCTGAGTGAGGAAACAAGAACTGATACGGGCAAGGTGTGCTTATCACTTGATGGTCTCAAAGAGAAAGGTACGAAGTTATTCAATAGACTTTTTGCAAAGATGGACACCATCAAAGCTGAGACCATTTCCTCCAATAATGTGCTTATAATTTTTGTCAAGAATTCCTACTCCAGCTTTACCAAAAGTTTAGATAAATCCTATGACCATTTCTATCATAACATGCAAAACACCTTAACCTATCTTTTGGCCAAATGATGAATTCAAAAACTTCTATCCAAAAGGGGTCTATCCCTTTCCATATTTTGGGGGTTATAAACTAATATCTTTAACTTGTTCTGCTAGAATTTCTTTTCTATTTTTAAACATTGCATGGTTATTTGTATATTTTTTTCTAATGTTATTTGATTATTTTGTTTGGTTAGATCTTTTTGATTATGTCAAAGGGGGGTAAAGATCCACATCAGCTAAGACTACAACCAAGGGGGATCCAGTTGACTGAGTTTTGATGAAGGCACGGAGTCAGCAAGATAGGGGAAGCAAGTTGACTTTATTAACAGGGAAGTCAACTGATGTTTAATGTTTTTCATTATCAAAAGGGGGATATTGTTAGCATCCCATATCAAAGTAATATATTTTAATAATGACAAACTAATCTATAGCTAATGTGCAGAATATACCAAAAGAATAATCAAGGCATGAAAGATCATCATGGATATATACTTGGAAGAGCATCCCTCACTACAAGTCAAAGTTGATCTAAGATACAACATCAAGATAAGATCTCTTAAGATCCTCCCTGATCCCAAAATACAAGAAAGATAATCCACAATATCGTGGAGAAGCATAGAAAGGAAATCACACCATCTTCATGGACATATTTGATATGGACATGAATGGTTGTGATGAAAGGAAAGAAACATCTTATATATGAACTTATCTGATATGGACATATTACCCTCAATCAAGGAACAAAATAAAATCCTTGATTGAGAAAAAATCCCTTAGATTTTTTTATGGAGCAAAGTAGCAGCATCAACAGAAGAATATAAATAGAGAAGTCTAAAGACTCAAGAAAGAACTCAACTTCACAGGAAATTCTTATTGTTTCTCAATCTTAGTCTTAATAAAGCTTTGTACTCATTTCCTTATAATAGTTACAAAAAGAAATTATTGAGTCAACTTAGTCTTACCATTTGAGGCTATGTCATAAGATCTGAATATCAGGATAAGTTTTAGAACTTATTTGCTATATATGTAGTCCAACTCTACTTTAGAATCTCTATGTAAACTCTTGAAACCCAAGGGGATTGGAAGTAGGCACCACATTGGCGTTCCAAAACATGTTAAATATTTATGTCATTACTTTTTTTAATTACTTATTTGCTTACATATTTAGCTTTAAATCTATTCTATCCAATTATATTTGTTTACATATGAGTTTACTATCAAACCTGACCAATCAAATCAGAAAAAGTTTCAATTCAACCCCCTCCCCCCTTCTTGAATTTTATCTTGTCCCAACAACTCATATGATTTAGAGGCTATTAGATAGATAGTAATGTTTTAAGCATGTTGATTATGTCAGAAAATTATCATTTTGATATCCAGTACTGATTTTAATTTTTTGATAATTAGGTCATTTCAGTTTAGTTTCCATTTAGTATCTCATTCTTTTCATCTGTATTCTTAGTATTTTGCCAGGCCATTGGTTATCTTAGGATCACTTGTGACTTTGAGCACCATGTTATTGCTAGGGGTAGTCTTGGGTCATGACAGGTGTTTACCTAATATTAAGGACTCTCCTGACAGCAATGCAAACACATATTTTAGGATAATTTAATAAGATTTGTGCCCC
The DNA here is from genome assembly GCF_002878395.1 of Capsicum annuum. Classification (NCBI taxonomy): domain Eukaryota; kingdom Viridiplantae; phylum Streptophyta; class Magnoliopsida; order Solanales; family Solanaceae; genus Capsicum; species Capsicum annuum. Next base: position 173,249,292 of record NC_061111.1, read on the forward strand.
ATCCTAAGTTTTTCATTCTATGTTCTTACCTCTCCGACCTTAATAATTATCTGTTTAATTTTCAATCAAGGCCTACACTAAGGAATCCAATTATATAGAGGACTTGTAGACTTCTTGTCTATCCATGGTCATTTGTTAACTCGTCGCATAGGGTGCCACCCCAACCTCATGGTCATTTGCGATATAAAAATCAACTATAGTAGAAGTAAAAAGAGATTGTGTAGGTGACTTAACAAACTCATTATGGTGGTATTTCATACATCATAATCACTCATTGTAATGACAAAAACAACCGCAATAGATGGTACATGTGACACAAAAACCGCATTACAATCATATATGATACATTAACAATCAACCACAACAACATTATGAGAAGATTGTATAGGTGACTCAGTAACCTCTTCATGATCATATATCATATATTTTCAATCAACCATAGTAGTAGGGGTTAAAACCTCTACATAGAAATATATCGTATATTAACAATCAACTATATCAATAGGCACAACAACCTCCTCATGATCATATGTCATATGGTGTGGTGACTCATATTGATGCAACTACACCTACAACTCTTCTTCTTAATCTGTAACACCCCATAATATTTTTAACTTATTTCAGCCATTAGTTGCATGCATAGGGAATTTAAGGCCTGAAAATTTTTCTAAGTGTTGGAGACTTAGTCACATTCCAAACATCTTAACTTTGAAGATTTTAAAATTAGTCTTCCCGACCCCAAGATTTTGATTTTGTAGTTTGTTCATGTTCAGGGGGTGTAAAGGGCATATCTCATGGAAGTTTCAAATTTTTTGAATGAGGATTGGGTCGCGTTTGGATTTTAAATCTAGAACCTTACTGTGATTATGGTGCGTTGCGGTAGAATAGACGTGAGGCCATCACCACATTGCTGTAGACTTGTGATCAACATTCCAGTTGCAAATTTAATTGCCCAAAGGGCAAAATGGTCTTTTTTGCTTATTCTATTGCATAAAGAAATGAATTATGTCATCAGTAAAGGAAAATATTGCCCATTCTCTCCAAATTATTCTCAAAGCAAACCCTTTCCTCTCCTCTAAAGATCAAGAATTCAATCCTCTTAAGCTCAAAATTCTTAAGAAAAGTTTTAGTATTAGGGTTTCACTCTTCAAACTAAGTACTTAAGGTATGTGGGGCTATTCTAAACTCCATGGGTATAAAATTTTGACAGTTTTTATAAATGTTTAAGGATTTATAATCATGTTAAAAAGAAGGATTTTGATATTGTTTCAAAAAGCATGCATGTAATGGAGTCGTTTTTTATGAAATTATACATATTGTATTAAATTGTTTTCATGGAATTGAATTGTATCCCCTTATGTATATACGTTTTCAGTTTTGCAAAGTTTAATTGAGAGCATGAACTATAAATTCCCTCTCTTTATATGAAATATAATGTCTATTTGTATTGCATGTTATTTTGAATGCATGAACAAGGATTTTGGAAGTAAGTTCCTTAACATTATTGTGGTTGACATATTTTATGACATGAAGAGAGGGAAAAATCTCCTTATTTACAAAAGTCTATTATGTTGATAGAAAGAAAAGCATGTTTCAAAAGTAAGATTAGCCACCATATAATAATGTGTTTCCAAAGAAAATATTTTGTATACGTCTACATGTGTTTGAATTAAGCATGTTCTTATGAAATATTTAAATCTTTAGGAGTGGCCGTCTATATGACTTCTTTTTTTTAAAAAAAAGGCTATGAATTATGACATGATACGATATAGCATGCAAGTCTGTGTATTACGATACCCGCTGATGATATGCCCTTAGAAGATTAAGTATGAAATGTTTTAAAAGCATGAAGTATGGTCTTAAAGGACTAAAATTAGGATTAAAGAGAGTTAGTTGGTTACCCAAAGATGTCTTCAATTTAGATAACTCTTAGCCCAAAATTATGTTTTTCCAATATGGGTTTATGATGTCTTACACTAGGGATTATACACTTGAGATGGCCTTATGGCGTAGTATGAATGATAGACCCCAATCCTTGTGGCAAACTTGGATAGGGGATTTGTCTCCTAGTTAAGGGTAGAGTCCATATAGCTCATAGATAAGTACGTTTTTAAGGCGTACCATCTAGCTCATAAGAAATATGAAGAGTAGAGTCATGATTTCAAGAAAACATTTGAAACTTTTAAGTTATGCCCATGTGTTTTCATTTACCACATGTTAAATATTTTATGAAATGCTCTCACATATGTTGTATAAAGTATGGCTATTTTGGATTGTTTCAGATACCAGTACATTTGTATTGACCCCCCATATTTCAGGATCTGAGGCTCAGTCCCAGGGTCCCGCGAAGTAGTAGATCATTGTTAGAAAGTTGAATTTTGTGAACCTCCCTTATTTTGGAAGGCATTATTTCATATAATATTTTTATTCAATTTTAGTTCATAGGCTAACTGAGGGCCTTATCTCAGTTTTAGACAAATATTATTTTCAATTTAATAGAGATTTTACAGACTTATGTTAGATTGTTTTTGGGTCCTTATCAATGTTTGTTTGTAGTATTTAATTAAAATGATAAGATGATTATGATTTCATTTTACCTCTACATTTTGATTATTTATGAATTACGAATATGATTGCCAGTTAAAGTGGGCTCTCAGGCCTTCACAGTTTGAGATTCCAGTCACGTCTAGGGCATCGATCTGGGTTGTGAAAAATATTATATTAAAGTACGGTTCATGGTCCTAGGGTGTCTTTGAAGTTGAGTAAGGTAGAGGTTTTTTTATGGGTGTATAGCGCACCACACTTATAAGGAGAAAACTACTAAGCCTTTAGGAATCTCTCTTTTTCTTCATGATCTAGTTTGTGCCTTAGAGTTTGAATGTCCTCTAATAAATGATTTCCTATATTTCAAAGATTGATCATGCCTCACTATAGATCTAATGAACAGAATACCCAAGTTGAGGTTGTCCGCTATTCATGGGATGCAGAGTTATAATAGAGATCATACTCTAGAGTTTGTTGCTACTCTAGGAGTTCCTCTGATCCTAATTAGTCTACCTTGGGATTCACAGGCCGGTGTTAACCATCCCTAGCCTTCTCATAGAAAAGTCTCAAATGCTGAGTTTCGATAGTCCATCCATATGATTGCTGAGTTTGTGGCCTCTCAGACCCGTTGGTCTAAAGACGTGGGTTCTGTGTCTGGTTCATCTAGACTTACTCAGGTTGGCGAATTCATAAGGCTAAACCCACCCACTTTTACTGGCACAGAGGTTGAGGAAGAACCCCAATGGTTCATTGATAAAATAGAGAAATTGTTTATAGTTATGCATGCTAATTAAGTTAAAGGGGTTAAGTTTGTAGCCTATCAGTTGAAGGACGTAGCTAATCTGTGGTATAATAAGTGGGAGGAATTGAAGGGTGGTGATGCTAAACCTTCTGTGTGGAGTGAGTTTGTAGCAGCATTCCTGGACCATTTCTTTCCCTAGGAACTAAGAAAGGCAAAAGCTAAAAAAATTGTGAATCTAAAGATAGGAAAGATGAGTATTAAAGAGTATGCATTGAAGTTCACCCAGCTATCTCGTTATGCTCTAGAGTTAGTGGGTAACATAATAGCTCGTATGAGAAATTTTTCATGTGGTCTCTCGGATAATTTGGTATTGTAATGTAAGAGAGCAATGGTGAACAAGGACATAGATTTCTCTAGGTTATCAGTGCATATGCAGCTAGTAAAAGAGGAGATAAAGAGGAAGGTAGAGGTAAGGAAAAAAAAGGCAAGCTAAGAGAGCTAGGTTTGTGGATCAGAATATCATTCAATATTAGGGTGACAATTGGGGTAATTAGTGGTCTAAAAAGAAGTTTTGGAGCAATGCTCAGTCCTCAGCTAGTGCCCTAGTTCCTAGTCCTTTCATCGATCAGCCAATTTATAACTCTTAGTAGAACAACAGGATAAAGATATAGGTTACACAGTCTCAGAAAAGTGTGGCCCAGCCCACTAGGTCATACCCTCATTGTAGTTCTTGTGGAAAAGATCATCCTAGGAAATGTTATTTAAGGAGTAATGTGTGCTACAAGTGTGGCAAGGCAGGCCATATGCAAAGGTATTATCCCTTAGCCATTGGGAATACCTAAGGTACTAGAACTCAGACAAATTCCACATCCCGTCCACTGAAGGGTTCTGAATCTACTACTGGAGGTGGTGGCAACCAGTTATATCTCTTATCCAACTACCAGAATACAGACGCTTTGCCAGATGTTGTTATAGGTATGTTATAGATTTTCTCCTGTGATGTGTATGTGTTACTTGATCCCGGTTCTACCTTATCTTATGTGATCCCTTATGTGGAAGTTATTTTTAATTTTGAGCCCAAAAATATTCCAGAACCCTTTTCTATTTTCACTTCTGTTGGTGACTTTACTGTGGCTAGGAGAGTTTATAGAAATTGTGTGGTGTCTAGTTTTCATTGTGATACTGTGTCTGATCTTTCAGAGATGGGTATGATTGATTTTGATGCTATACTAGGAATGAATTGGCTATATTTATGCTATGCTATGTTAGACTGTAGGACCATAAAGGTCAATTTCTCATTCCCAAAAGAGCTAGTGATAGAGTGGGAGGGACATTCTCTTGCACCTAGGATAAATTCATATCTTATCTTAGACCCCATAAAATTATGTTAAAGGGTTGTCTATACCATTTTATTTGGGTCAAAGATCCCAGTACTGAAAGTCCTTCCCTCCAGTCTATCCCTATAGTTAATGAATTTCTAAAAGTTTTTCCTGATGACCTTCCCAGGGTGCCACCTGATAGGGAGATAGATTTTGACATTGATTTGTTGTTAGACACCCGTCCTATTTCTATTCCACCATACAGAATGGCTCCTATAGAATTGAAAGAGTTGAAAGAATAGTTAAAAACCTTCTTGGCAAACGCTTTATTCATCTTAGTGTCTCACCCTAGGGTTCTCCTGCACTTTTTGTACATAAGAAAGATGGCTCCTTCCGTATGTGTATAAATTATTGTCAGCTGAACAAAGTTACAGTAAAGAATAAATACCCTCTTCCCAGAATTGATGATATTTTTTACCAACTTTAGGGTACCAAATGTTTTTCCAAAATATACCTTTATTTGGGGTATCACCAGTTGAATGTTTGGGAGGCTGATATTCCTAAAATAGCCTTCCGAACCTGATATGGTCACTATGAATTCTTAGTTATGTCCTTAGGATTGACTAATTCCCCCACAGCTTTTATGGACCTAATGAATAGGGTGTTTTAGCTAGTTTTTATATTTTTTTATCATAGTCTTTATCAATGATATCTTGATTTACTCAAAAAGTGAGGAGGATCATACCAATCACCTCCAAATCATCCTTCAGACCCTCAAGGATCATGAGTTGTATGCAAAGTTTTCCAAGTGTGAATTCTGGCTTAATTCTATTTATTTCTCGGGGCTCATTTTTTCTAGTAAGGGAATTAAAGTTGACCCCCAAAAGGTTAAGGCAGTGAGAAAATGGCCCAGACTCATAAATCCAACTGATATTTAGAGCTTCTTGGGTTTGGCAAGGTATTACAGAAGGTTTGTAGAGAGTTTTTACTCCATAGTTGCTCCACTTACTAGATTGACTTAGAAAAAATGTGAAAGTCTTGTAGTCTGACTCTTGCGAGAATAGTTTTGAGTAACTAAAAGAAAAGTTAACTACTACACCCATTTTGACTCTACCTGAGGGTATAGAGGGCTTTATTGTGTATTATGATACGTCCTGAGTAGGACTTGGGTGTGTACTTATGTAGCATAGTAAGGTGGTGGCTTACGCATCTAGACAGCTAAAGATGCATGAAAAAGAATTATCCCATCCATAATTTAGAATTAGCGGTTGTGGTGTTTCCACTAAAGATTTGGCGATATTATCTTTATGGAGTGAATGTTGATATATTTACTGATTATAAAAGTGTGCAGTATGTTTTTACATAGGAAAAGATAAATCTCAAGTAGAGGCGATGGTTTAAATTGTTGAAGGATTATAATATGATCCGGCATTATCATCTGGTTAAGGCCAATATGGTGGTCGACGCCCTTAGTAGACTGTCAATTGGCAGTTTTTCTCATGTGGAGGAAGGAAAGAGAATATGGTGAAAGATATTCATCGGCTTGCAAATTTTAGAGTTTGACTCCTGGATTCTGAAGATGGAGGGGTATTCATTCATGAGGTAGCTAAATCATCCCCCTTATGTGTTGAGGTTAAGGAAAAACAAATTAGAGATCCCATTTTGATACAGATCAAGGAAGAGGTTAGGCAACAAAAAGTGATGGCATTTGAAATCGGAGGTGATAGGATTTTAAGGTACCAAGGTAGTCTATATATGTCGGATATAGATGGGTTGCGAGATAGAATTCTTGATAAAGCTCACACTTCTAGGTATATTTTTCACACTAGCTCTACTAAAATATACCACGATCTTAAGGCCATTTACTGGTGGAATAATATGAAAAGAGCTGTTGCTAACTTTGTATCTAAGTGTTTAAATTTCAACAAGTTAAAGTAGAAGATTTGAGGACAGGTGGCACTTCCCAAGAGATAACTTTGCATATGTGGAAATGGGAAATAATCAACCTATATTTCATTACGGGACTTTCGAGGTCCTGAAACCAATATGACTCCTTTTGGGTGATTTTAGGCAGGAAGACTAATTCTACCCATTCCTTTCTAGTACAGGCAAATTATTCAAGGGATGACTATGCTAAGTTGTACATTCAAGAAATAGTTTGGTTGCATGGGGATCCTATGTTTATTACATCTAATCGAGGTACACAAGTTTCTTCTCAGTTTTGGCGGTCTTTTAAGAGGGGTTTAGGTACCTAAGTAAACCTTAATACTACCTTTCACCCTCAAAGAGATGGGAAAGTGGAACACACCATTTAGAACTTAGAAGATATGTTGAGGGCTTGCCTGATTGACTTTATGGGTAGTTGGGTGGATCACTTAATGTTGATAGAATTCACCTATAATAACAGTTATCACTCCAGTATACAAATGGCTCTTTTTGAGGCCCTTTATGGAAGGAGATATAGGTCTCCGATTAGGTGGTATGAAGTGGGTGAAACCCAGTTATTTAGGCCAGACCTTGTTCATCAGGCAATGGAGAAAGTGAAAATCATTAGGGAATGACTTAAGATAGCTCAGAACTGCCAAAAGTCCTATGTCAATGTTAGAAGAAGAGAGTTGGAATTTGGGGTTGATGATTGGGTATTTCTAAAAGTCTCCCCTATGAAGGGAGTCATGCAATTTGGAAAGAAAGGGAAGCTTAGTCCTTGTTACATAGGCCTATATCAGATTACAAGAAGGATTAGTTGAGGTTCTTATAAGTAAGATTTGCCTATAAGTCTGGCTTTTTTACATCTTGTATTTCAAGTACTGATGTTGAAGAAATGTATTGGAGATAATTCTCTAGTATTGCCTGTGGAAGAAATAAATGTTAAGGACTCATTGTCATTCGAAGAAGAACTAATTGCTATTTTAAATCATCAAGTTCATAAGTTGAGAAGTAAGGATATAGCCTCGGTTAAGGTCTTGTGGAGGAATCAAAAAGCTGTGAAAGCTACTTGGGAGTTGAAGGATGACATACATACTAGATACGCGAATCTCTTTGAAACCATGGATGATGCTATGGAAGGTACGAATCTTATAATCTTTCTCTCTTTCCATTTAGTGCTTGAAATCGTGCTTATTTAAGTCCCGAGCTATCATTCGAGGATGAATGATCCCAAGAGAGGGATAAAGTAAAACCACATAATATTTTTGACTTGTTTCAGCCTTTAGTTGCATGCATAGGGAGTTTAAGGCCTGAAAATATTTCTAAGTGTAAAGGACTTAGTCACATTCGAAACCTCTTAACTTTAAAGATTATTAAATTGGTCTTCCCGACCTTGAGACATAGATTTTTGAGTTGATTCATGTTCAGGGGTGTAAGAGGCGTGTCTCAAGGAAGTTTCAGATTTTTCGAAAGAGGTTGGGTTGCATTTGGATTTAGAATCTAGAACCTCACAGAAATTGTAGTGTGTCGTGGTGGAATAATGGTGAGTCCATCACCACATCACGGTGTCCTTGTGATCGATGTTCTAATCACGAATTTAATTGCCCGAAGGGCAATATAGTATTTTCCTTTTATTCCAATGCGTAAAGGGATGAATTATATCGTTAATTAGGGAAAATATTGCCCATTCTCTCCAAAATACTCTCAAAGAAAACCCTTCCCTCAACCCTAAAGATCAAGATTAGGGTTTCACTCTTCAAATTAAGAACTTATGGGATGTGCGACTATCCTAAACTCCATGGGAATAAAATTTTGTTGGTTTTAATCAATGTTTAAGGATTTATAATCATGTTACAAAGAAGTATTTTTATATTGTTTCAAAAAGCATTACATGGAATCGTTTTGATGAATGTATACATATTGTATTGAATTCTCTTTGTGGAATTGAATTATAGCCCCTTATGTATATACATTTTTAGTTTGGGAAAGTTTAATTAAGAGCATGAACTATGAATTCCCTCTCTTGATTTGAAATATAATGTTTATTTGTATTACGGGTTATTTCAAATTCATGAACAAGGGTTTTTGAAGTAAGTTCCTTAACATTATTGTGGTTGACATGGTTTATGACAAGATGAGAAGGAAAAATCTCCTTATATACAAAAGTCCATTATGTTGATAGAAAGAAAAGCATATCTTCAAAGGAAAGATTGGCCACCACATGATAATGTGTTTCCAAAGAAAATGTTTTGTATACGTCTACATGCGTTTGAATTAACCAAGTTCTTATGAAATATTTAAATCATTGGGAGTGGTCGACTATATGACTTCTTTTAAGAAAAAGGACTATGAATTATAACATGATATGATATGGCTTGCAAGACTGGGTATGATGATACTCTGTGAGGATATGCCCTTAGCATATTAAGTATGGAATATTTTAAAAGCATGAAGTATGGTATTAAAGGATTAAAATTTATCTTAAAGAGAGCAACTTGGTTAATCGGAGAATGCTTGAGTTCAGATAACTCTTAACCCAAAATTGTGTTTTATCGATAAGGGTTTATAATGTTCTATACTAGGGATTGTACGCTGGCGATGGCCTTATGGCGTAGTACGAATGACAGACCCCAATCCTTGCGGCAAACTTGGATTGGGGGCTTGGCTGCTGAGTTAAGGAAGGAGTCCATAAAGCTCATGGATAAGTACGTTTGTAGGGTGTACCATCTACCTCAAAAGAAATATGATAAGTTGAGTCATGATTTCAAGAAAACATCTGAAAACTTTTAAGTTATACCCATGTGTTTTCAGTTACCTCATGTTAAATGTTTTATGAAATGCTCTTACCTATGTTGTATAAAGTATGATTATTTTTTATTGTTTCACATACCAGTACATTTGTATTGTCCCCTTTTATTTCATGATCTGAGGCTCTATCCCAGGGTCCCGCTAAGCAGTAGATCATTGTTAGACTGTTGAAGTTGGTGAGCCTCCCTTATTTCAAAAGGCCTTGTTTCATATAATATTTTCATTCAATATTAGTTTATGGTCTGATTGGGGGACTTGTCTCAATTTTAGACAGATATTGTTTTCAATTTAATAGAGATTTCATAGACTTGTGTTAGATGGTTTTTTGGTCCTTATGAAGGTATGTCTGGTAACTCGATGTAACGGCCTAAAATTTGATGAAATAAGTGAAATTTGAATTTCAATGTGATTTAACTATTTCAACCCTCCCCAAGATGCATTATGGTATTTCTAGGGTATGGGGTGATTGGCATGATTTTTGATGCATTTAGGTGCCTTTTATGTGATATTGTGATTTTTGAATATCCTCACCAATTCCTTTCTCAATTTTTCAAAAAATATTGTAGCCACCAACAAATAGAATAGCTCATCAAAACATCACATTAAGACCTTCAAGTGTTTGCGATATAATAATCAACTACAACAGAAACAACAAGAGACTATGCAGGTGACTCAACGGCCTTGTTATGGTCATATGCCATACATTAACAATCACCTCTTGCACCAAAAAAAAACAACAGCAGGACATGGGGCAGTAACTCAAAGGCCTCATTACGATCATATGTCATACATTTACAATCAACTGCAACAACATTAGGAAGAGATGATGCATGTGACTTAATCACCTCCTCAAGATCATATACTATATAATCTTAATCAATGGTAGTATTAGGTGCAAAAACTTCCTCTTAGACATATGTCATATATTTACAATCAATCGTATCAAGGGGTACAATGAACTTCTCATGATTTTATGTTATATGGTGCGGTGATCATGTCGTTGCCCCTACTCCTATCACTCTTCTTAATCATATAGATTTATTTTTCTAATATTTCAATCAATTGATTCCAAATGGGATTCAGTTGAACATGAATGATGCATTGGTTTCTAGGTCTATTAAATGAACTAGAAATGTTTCATTGGTTGAGGAGCTTGACTTGGAGCTTAGAAATTAAGATTTTGAGGAAATATGGATTGTGGTTTTACTATTTTATTTTATTATCATCTCCATCTTATATTTTTTGCAACATTTATATTTTATTTAAGTTTATGTTTTGAGTTCATTTGATGAAGTGACACCTTACTTACTCTCTAATATTAAGGAATTGTCGAACTTTACTGTAAACTCAAGCAATATAATGGTCTTAATAGAAGGACGAATGTCTTTCAACAAGAGAAAAGTATAACAAAGCATATACCAATAATAAAATGATAAAAAGGAAAGTTAGAGAATATTTGAAATCATTTAATAATAAATTATATTTTTATGTATAATATTTAAGTAAAACTTTATTTTAAGGATATTTATGTTATTCTACAAGTCAAGCACATCATACCTTGATATACACGTTCAATGCACGTGCGGTAAAACTACAATAAAAAAATATAATGAAGGGTTAGTATATAATATTTTGAAGAGTAGGGGAGAAGTCAATTTCTGAATTTTGTATGAATCTACTAATAAAATAGGAAAAAGGAAAAAGAAAGCAGAAAATATTGCATTTGCTATTTACAAAATATAAAACAGATCAAACTGTGTTTTTTTTAAGAAATAAATAGACTTATGCATTAACATGATAAAATAACAAAGTATAAAAAGAAAGAAAAATGTTACATTTAGGATTTACAAAATCTAAATAAGTGACCTACATTATTTTCTTAAAGAGAAATATCTAGAATTATGCCTTATGAAAATAGAAAAACAAAACATAAAGCGGGAGAAATAATCCTATTATGTTTTTTAAACCTGAAATAGGTTAAATTTGAGTTGGTTTTTGTCACGATCCGAACTAGGGCCTAGCCGTGATGGACATCCCGAACCATGAACGCTCGAACATCCTACTCTATCTGGTAGTCATGTACAACATTCATATAATCAGAGAAGATGCGAAAATATAATCTGATATGAAAACATGATCATTAACTCTGAGTTTCAAGACATGAGAATGAAAGTTACAATTCAAAACATCCGAATAAGATCTGACTCCCAGTAGACCAAAACAAAGGAATAACATAATATGAAATAATTTGAAATAACAGGCCTTCTGGAACAAAGAAGGCTCACCACTACACGGATCACTTCTCTCTGGAATACTCTATTGATTAGCTGGACCCTTGGACTGAGCCTCCAAATGTGGGAGGTAGGGGGTCAATACAGATATACTGATATGCAGAGCAGATCAAAAATAATAATTTATATTTAACATATATAGAGCAATTCAAAACAGTTCATAAACATATCATATAGTAAAATATCTCATGGGCATTTTTGAAAGACTCTGTAAAATCATCTGAACTGTATGACACTCTTTGTTTTACTTCTGCGCTAGGTGATATACCCTACAAATCTGAAATTCTATGGTCTATATGGAATCGCTATTGTCTTCGCAGGGAAGCCTCCAACCCAAGTATGCCGCAAGGGATGGAGTCTCTGACTCTAATATGCCACACGGTCGTCGCCAGCGTTAAAATAATATGCCCGAATCGGTAAATCACAGTTTTAGGCTAAGAGTTACTTGAACTATAGCCCTCTTTAGGCAACCACCTAGCTCTCTTTATGCCCAATTTTAACTCTATAAGACATGCATTCTTTGAAAACATACTCTGAACACTCTAACTCTGTTATGGCATACAATTATATGGTATTGTCATACCATTGACTTCAAGTCACATCTCTGAGCCTGTTTTAGCATATTTCAATCTCTATTTTAAAAACATAAATTTGGGACTACCATATCAATAAATTATTTGAAAGAATTCTTTCTCTAAAACTCATGTAAACACATGTATGCAACTCTCTTTGTCAAACTTTCAATGATGCAAGGTGGTCATGTCAAAGCTCTTAATCTCATGCAAATCTTTCTGTTTTCAAAAAATATATTTACATCGAGAAAATACCTCACTTAGATTTCTAAATCATGCTAAAAAACTATGGTATTTGAGTAAACAATTTTCAAGCCGTAAATCATGCATTTCAATCAATCACCATATGATCATAAACATAAGGTTATCACAAGAGAGGAATTTTTAGTATTTGTTCTCTCAAACAAATCTTCAATTTTAAGTTTCATACATATACTTATATGGGTAAATCAATTTAAGGGGATAAGGCATATCATTAAACATGCATAAAGCACATTAAAATCATGGATCTCAAAACCCCTTTAACAAATTCATGCTTGATGATTTTTAAATCATCAACGGGTGTTTTCAACAAGCCCATGTAGTTTTAGGATAAACCCTACGTACCTCAATTTAGAAATTTGATGGATGATTCTTGAAGCCTATGGTTTGGGGATTTCAAATCTTCAATCGGTTTCAAAAACCCACGGTTCAATCTTGAGTTATTTAGATTTTTAGTTTGAAACCCTAGAGAGTGTTCTTATGACTTTATGAAGAAAATATGAATAATGTGGTCACTTGGGAGAAAAATCCTATGTTTAAGCTGATATGGGGTGGAAATTACCCTATATATCCTTAATGAGATGAAATAAAATATAACTGGGAGCCCGATTTTATGAGCCACCGTGATGCGCCACTATCGCGGTGGCTCACTAGGAATTGATGAATGGGATTCTTGGGGTCACCGCGATGCGGAGCCATCACGTTGTCCCACTAGTTGGGAATTGGAACTTCAGTGCGACGCTCCATAATCGCACTAGGCTATTGGAATTTGACAAATTTTAAATAGACCACCTCCACAACGTGCCAAGCACCAAAATGACAGTGTTTTACGACTAGGACTTAAATTAGCCATAACATCTTGCCTGTGTATCGGATTTGGGTGAATCTTATATCGACGGAAAAATGATTCAATTTCTCACACTACGTAATTGATTAACATGGAAAATTTGCATAGGATTTATGGCTTTTGGATCATCTATGCATATAAATGATGATTTTTGTTCTACCTCGAAATGTGGGGTGTTACATTATCTCCCCCTTAGGATCATTCATCCCCGAATGATGGGTAGGAACGTTGAAGCTTAATGGTATGGAATAAATCGGACCTGATATGTCTTCTAAGAAAGGATACAACTGATCTGAATCATTTAAACTTCTATCATGAAACTGAATTCTGAGTTGAATTTCCCTTACTTGTTTTAAGGAGCTGATTCATGCTGAGAGTTTAGGATATCCCCCGAAGCATTTATGCTCAAATAATACACATTGGATTTAAAAGTGATAACTTAGGTAAGTACGAATCATGAGGAAACAAGATTTAGATCATACAAAGGTACTACACTGTGTGAGCTAAAATAGCTGAAAAAATTTGAGATTATGTGTTGAACTCTTATGAACTGAGTCATGACAAAATAACTTAATCTAAAACATGATGCTTGGAATAAACTGAGTTTGCAACTTACACGAATAGAATAGATTATCTTTTGGGATGGTCATACACATTAGACTTTAGATAGTAGGACTGGGTGAAAAGGTGGAAAACCACAGTAACTCATCTACCTGATTGTTAAACTGAATTATACTGGACACATACTTAACTGGAGTATCTCTTCAACACTCTTTCTAAAGAAGTTCTAGTAGCATTAGCGAGCACAGAATCTCCGACATGAGTTACACAAGACATCCAACTAAGGAATCTCAACAATGACACTACTTTATGGCATGGAATATCAACATATAACTCATAAACTAGGATATAATTACCAAACCTTAGGCATTGCTACTTCTTACTTTCAAGATTAGCCACACTTCTAAAATACTCTCTCAACTATACTTTCCCCTTAAACACCATGCTCATTGATTCCACTTATTTTTCTCACATGGCCGCTGATATTTCCATCTACTAATGTCTAAACTGAACTAAATCCCCTCATCATCTTCAAGCCTAACTCAAAATCACAAGACGCACCACATAATACTGTAGTACTAGTCTAAATCATGAATTTAGCACACCCTGCATTTGACAATTACTTATCTCCTGCATAATTCTTATTTCCACTCTAGCAATCACCTTCAACATCGTATTAGACATTCATAAACACTCAAGGTATCCATACATATGTATACGAACATGACATTCAAGCCTATCTTCTTACCCATATATGCGCTTCTAAACAACCACTCCTAAAGAATATTTCTCATATTCTCTAATACTTCTATCCATAATAACTTCCCTACACTATTCAGACGATACACATAAAATATCCTCAACTAACCAAGCCATACACGAAACATCACCTCAAAATTCTTTCAACTAACAGACTTACATAAAACAAGCGCACAATAATTTTTCCCAAATATAACGCATAAAACTTCAACTAACCTTGACACGAATCAGAGACTCGGCCTCAATCTTACTTCATAATTTCTGGCTTAACTCAAATAAGCATACAATCACCTTTCATCAATAAGAAATGTTTACTCTTTTCCATCTAAATAGCTGTTCATCATCACTATCTTGACCTAAGGGAAAATGTCACTGCAAATTGAATATCGGGATCTCGAATATAAGGGGAGTACTAAGCATAACTTGATATCCTACTGAGGCATGAGGAATAGAGCACTCATGGCATGGACTCATTAAAGAGATCTAATCTGAGGACGTACCTAATATAAATTTGAATTTTCACTGATTGATAAGAGTATAACATGTGCACAAGAGTCATGAACTATATGATCTGAATTTTGGAATTCATAACTTACGAAAGCGATTCTGACTGCTAAACAAATTGGGAACTCGTCATACAAGGAACTAGGATAGTATATGATTCCTTATCATATGCCTAAACATGAGCTATGATCATGAATCTAAAACATAAAGCATGAGTATGTGTCAGAATAACTGAGGTAAACCACTGAAATAAGAATAGATTGAGCATTATTCTTTCTCACAGCCAATTCCACAACTTACAGGAACATCTATTATCATCTGAAAACTTGAATTGGTTACTCGTTCTATCATCTCCTCCTTAGATTTAAGCCATTACTCTGTCTATGGACCACTATATATGCCCTAGTATAAACTGAAATCAGTTTACTCTAGAGTCGGGGATATAATAATACACATAAAACTAAACTTACCCTGTAAGACGGTATCTTTATGTATAACAACCAATGCTAATACCTCCTTCCAAGATTCAAACCTTAGGTTTATATAGCTCCAAAAGTCATCATATAATATATTAAACATTCACCAACTCAGATTCTTCTAGCACTAAACATGGATATCTCCAAACCTTTGATGGACCATACCACTTCTGTCATAGTCTACTAGCATCACGATTCCAAACTTATATCTCTCTACTATGAGAATTAAGATCAAATCAAAAGGCTTAACATTATCTATAAAAACTCCTTAACTTGGCTATTTAGAACACTATATACCATTTAACTAGTCTTTCTCCGCCTAGCAACTCAACGGTACCACTAGCCACATGCAATATGTAATAGCCTTAGAAAAATACCACAACCTCATATCACCTTGGCATACTTCTACTTTATACATACAACATCATACTTCATTACAAATCAAATAAACTTAAGCTCTTGCATGCACTGTTCAAGCGTATTAGATCGCTTCCAGAAAACTAGTATCATTAACCAAGAAATAATCACATCCACCTTCATGGCCATCAACTGTTCAAACTTAATGTCTAGGTCTACACATGATTTACAACCCAACCATACACACAATTCTCACTTGGAAACTACAAAATAAAACATCAAGAAAATATAGTACACTAGAACTCCATAGTCACAATAATCGATCATGACCTTATGGTTTTCCTTATTATAATTTATTAACCCGCACTATTTCAACACATCAAGTCTATAGTCTAGCATTAATCACCTACCACCAATGAAGAATGCAACATAATAACTAGTCCATCAAATTAGGATATTCTACCTAAATATCTTATTTTATTTAGATACAACCTACAACCAAAACACCTTTATGACATGACTGCTATTCCTCAAAATCTACTATATACCTTCTCATAAGTAATACTATTTTACAACTACCAAGAAAAGAAGGTCGGGGGGGGGGGGGGGGGGGGTAGAGTCACATAATAGACATGGTAGACCTTAATCTTATATTATAAACTCATACAATCTTATCTACTTATACGGCTTTCACATATCACATTTACATACCCAAGCATACATTTAGACTACCTTCAAATTCAATAAATAACCTTCTATCTATAATTATAACTTACTGGCTAATCTAGCCATTTTCATACTTTGAGCAAACAACAACTCACCTTAGCTAATAACTTCTTCTCTATGTTCTACTAAACTAACCCACAAGGACATATCACTTAAATACCAATACAAAAATCAACAAGATAGATAATATGTTGCTAGTGAATCGAAATAGACCCCACACAACTCTAAAATTCCATGGGCTATATGGAATCGCAATTGACTCCACGGGGAAGCCTCCAACCCAAGTATGTCAAAAGGGTTAGATTCTCTGACTCTGCTATGCCACACGGTCGTCGCCAGCATAAAAATAATATACCTGAATCAGTAAATCACAGTTTTAGGCTAAGAGTTACTTAAATTATAGCCCTCTTCAGGAAACCACCTACCTCTTTTTATGCCCATTTTAACTCTTTAAGACATGCATTCTCTGAGAACATACTCTGAAAACTCTAACTCTATTATGGCATACATTTATATGGTATCATCATACCATTAACTTTCAAGTCACATCTCTGAGCCATTTTTAGCATATTTCAATCTCTGTTTTCAAAACATAAATTTCGGACCACCATATCAATAAATCATTTCAAAGAACTCTTTCTCTAAAACTCATGTAAACACATGTATGCAACTCTCTTTGTCAAACTTTCAATGATGCAAGGTGGTCATGTCAAAGCTATTAATCTCATGTAAATCTTTCTCTTTTAACAAAATATATTTACATCTAGAAACTCGCTCTCTTAAATCTCTAAATTGTTCTCAAAATACTATGGTATTTGAGTAAACTTTTTCCAAGCCGTAAATCATGCATTTCAATCAAACACCAAAAGATCATAAACATAAGATTATCACAAGAGTGGGATTTTTAGTATTTGTGCTCTCAAACAAATCTTCAATTTTAAGTTTCATACATATATGTGTAAATCAATTTAAGGGGATAAGGCATATCATTAAACATGCATAAAGCTTAATAAAATCATGGATCTCAAAACCCCTTTAACAAATTCATGTTTGAAGATTTTTAAATCATAATTGGGTGTTTTCAACAAGCCCATGTAGTTTTAGGATAAACCCCACGTACCTCAATTTACAAATTTGATGGATGATTCTTTAAGCCTACGGTTTGAGGATTTCAAATCTTTTATCAGTTTATAAAAACCAATGGTTAGATCTTGAGTTATTTGGGTTTTTAGTTTGAAACCCAGAGAGTGTTCTTATGACTTTATGAAGAAAATATGAATAATGTGGTCACTTGGGAGAAAAATCTAGTGTTTAAGCTGACAAGGGGGATGAAAATTACCCAATATACCTTTAATTAGATGGAATAAAATATAACTGGGAGTCCAATTTTAAGGGCCACCATGATGCATCACTATTGTGGTGGCTTACTAGGAATTAACGAATGGGTTTCTTGGGGTCACCGCGGTGCGGAGCCATCATGTTGTCCCACTGGTTGGGACCTAGAACTTTAGCGCAATACGCCATAATTGCGCTAGGCTACTGGAATTTGACAATTATTAAACAGACCACCTCCGCGATACGCCAAGCACCAAAATGATGATGTTTTACGACTAGAAATTAAATTAGCCATAACATCTTGCCCGGGTATTGGATTTTGGTGAATCTTATATTGACGGAAAGCTCATTTAGTTTCTCACACTACATAATTGATTAACATGGAAAATTTGCATAGGATTTATGGCTTTTGGATTATCTACGCATAGAAATAATGATTTTTATTCTAGCCCAAAATGTGGGGTGCTACAGTTTTTGTAGAAATATATAGAATTTACACCTTAATAAGACAAAAGAGAAAAAAGGAAGTAGAAAAAGCATATATTTGGGATTTTCAAAATGAAAAATGGGTTGTAATTTTTTATTTGCCTTTTAGTTGCTTGAAGGATGTTCCATTGAGTGTACCTGGTATTCCTCAGCATCTACTTATAGTATTCCTACTTTAAGGTACAACTATCATAAATGGTACCCTCATGTGTAGACTCATTGCCTACCAGACTTACTATCCATCCAATTGTTTTATGTACTATAATGTCTCCTGATAATCAAAAAAGGTTTGGAAGGTTTATCTATTCGACTCCTCCTGAGTTTAGTTGAGTGATTAGTGAGGATGACTATTTTTTGATTGATTTCTATGATAAGTTACATAATCTTGGATCCCTTAAGTCTAATGGAGTTGCTTATACTACCTATCAATCAATAGATGTGGCCAGGGATTGGTGGAGACCATTTTATAGTTATAGGACATTGTGTTCCCTTTCTATGACATCACTCATTTGAGTCCTTCTTAATGCTGTAGCTTTGATTGATGAGATGCGGGGAGGGGGAGGGGGTGAATGATAAATTAGAGGTTTGGAGAAAAACTCTTGAGTCTAAAGGGTTCAGTTTGAGTAGGAGCAAGACAGAGTATTTGGAATGCAAGTTTAATGATGTGAGGCTGGAGAATGAGGTGGTAGTAAAGTTGGAATCACAGGTGGTATGTAAGAGGGATAGTTTCAAGTATCTCGGGTCCATGATTTAGGGTAACGGTAAGATGGATGAGGATGTCTCACACCATATTAGGGAAGGATGGATGAAGTGAAAGCTCATTTTGGGGGTGTTGTATGATAAGAAGGTGTCGCTCAAGCTTAAAGGCAAATTCTACAGGGTGGCAGTCCGTCTGGCCATGTTGTATAGAACTCTGACATTTAAAAAATAAAGGTGGCGGAAATACGGATATTGCGTTGGATGTGTGGGCTAACTAAGGGGGATAGAGTTTGGAATGAGACTATCATGGAGAAGGTTGGTGTGACTCCAGTGGAGAATAAGATACGGGAAGTCCGATTGAGTTGGTTTGTACACATGATGATGAGGGCCATAGATGCCCCGGTTCATAGGTGTGAGAGGCTAGCTTTGGATGGTTTTAGGTGGGGTAGGGGTAGGCCGAAGAAGTGTAGGGGAGAGGTGATTAGGCAGGACATGGTGCAGTTATAGTTCACTGAGGACATGACCCTAGATAGAAAGATCTGGAGGACGCGAATTAGGGCGGAAGGCTAGGGTCAGGTTGAGTCGCTAGTGTAGGGAATTACTTGTGGGGGTATTATTCTTGTTATGATACCTTGTTTCATGCTTTATTACGAATATGTTTACTTTTCTTTATTTTCTATTACTTGTAGGTGTCGTATTTATGTTATGCCATCTTGTTCCATGCTTTACTATGTATTTGTATTTGTATAGTATTCTATGTCTCAAGCTGGGGGTCTATTGGAAATAGCCTTTCTACTTCTTTAGAGGTAAAGGTATGGACTGCGTACATCTTACCCTCCTCATACCCCACTATGTGGGAATAGACTGGCTTTGTTGTTATTGTTGTTGTTAGATATATTTTTGTTGTAAAGCTTGAGAGATCAGATGTGAGATAAGTTTCATCACTTAAGGCAAGGTTTTATAACAATTGTTGAGCATGAGGCACATTTTCATGCTCTATCCTGGTATTCAATCACCAGTAACTCCATCGAGTTTGAGAGGATTCAAAAGTTTGTGAAGTGGCTAGAGGGTCCTTATTAGTCAGATACCACCCAAATGGTTGTTTTAGGAGCTACATTTCTTAGTATTATTAAACATACCAAGTTCACCGAGTTTATTACCTAGGCCACACAAGAGGCACCAAGAAGGTGCACTGTCAACTCAAGTTTAGAGGACATACCTTTCTAGGAATACATTTCTCTAGTAGAGGTTCCCATAGTTATCATGGAAGGTCAGTTTAGGATGATTTACAAGGATTAGGTTGTAGACCTTTAAGTTCTACTATTTTAGGTAGCCAGGCATCAGATCGAGGTTTTATTTTTAATTCATCAGGCCAAGGAGGTTGTTCTATTTATTATGGTCCCTCCCAGATTCTAGTACTAAAGAGTGTTTCTATGTCATGAGATTGTTCATTATGCTTAATTACAATTTAAAGGGTGTTATATTCTTTCAACGTGCTCGATGCATGGTATAAAGAAGGTGTTTGTCTTATTGGCTTATACTCGTGATACAAATATTGCCTCGCTGCTTTTTATGGATTCTATTTAGGTTGTTTGAAAGTTCATCGATATGTTTCCTATAGATTTTCTTGGTATACCTCTAGATTGTGAAATTGATTTTTCTATTAATGTAGAGTTGGGCACTAAGCCCATTTCCATCCCGGCCTATAGGGTGGACCCAATTGAGTTGATTAAATTGAAGGAGTAGTTGCAGGATTAGTTGAGTAAAAGGTTAATTGGACCTAGTGTATCTTCTTGGGGTGCTCTGTCATAACCCAAATTAGGGCCTGTCCATGATAGGCATCCTAAACCAACTAAGGCCTAAGATGACCCTCTTAGCCTTACCTAAAGCGCATAGCAATAATAATGAACTACAAAAAGTAACCAGTAAAATAATAGAGATATAAAAATCAAAAGAGAAATTTTGAGAGTCGAAACCCAATTCCACAAAGCCTCTAAATGAAGAAGTGCTAACCAGGTTGAGGCATGTGTAATACTCTAGGTTTTGGACTCTAAATTTTTCATTGTGATTTGAGCTCACGGCATAGGTTACAGCTCAGGTAACGAGTCATGAAGACTCCTCAGGAGTCACATAGAGTTATTCGAGGTCTAACCAGTGAAGTTTCCCTAAGTTTCTGACATGGTCTCGACTAGAACCATATGAATCATAGGGTGAGTCACGAATCATAGGGTGGGACTCATGACCAAACTAATAAGGGTGCCCTGTGTCACTACCCATACTATGAGTCTAAGAAAATAATCATAGCTACTCATTACGAGTACTCACCTAACCTATAACAACTAGCGACCGTTTTTCTATATGTTTTTATTAAGGTCTTTTCAAGATTTTACCATCTTTACTTATTACCCATGACATAAATATACTTCTACGGTCCCATTATCATCCATAAATAAATCAAAACAAACTTCTCTTCTCTTAAACTCTCCTAAAGCAAAAGAAAAGTTGGGTTTCGAAGGATTGAGAACCTAGGGTTCAAATTAGGGTTTCCTTCTTCAAATTCTTGGTATTTTCAGGCATGTAACTCTTCCCTAAACTTGTATTTTATCTTGGTATACTGGTTTGGTATTCCTATCATTTTAATATTTGGTTTTGGAATTTGGGTTGAGAGTTTTGACTGATTATTGTTTATATGGTATTCTCATGGTTTACATGCATTTGTTTATGCTCTTTTAATGGATTTTGGAACTCATAGGATGAATTGGTGGGGATAATAGATTGGGGATCATGGATTTCACCAAACTTATAGATTTTGGTATTGGAGTTGGTAATTAACCTTAAGCCACCTTATGAAATTGGCTTTGAAACATGGCTATATGCATAATTTAATCATTTTTGAAACTATTGCATTCCATAAAAAGTCTAATGAAATATAAATGGGTTTAAAGGGTCTTGGTAGCCATGGATTGATTTTGAAAATAGAACTTTAGACTATCATGGCAAATTGGTTTGGTTTGGCATAATGGAATTAACTTATAATCATAATTAATTGGTATGACGATACCATTCGATAAATGCCTAAATGGATGACTCCTTGGTTAAATGGATGGGTTATATGTAAATGTTTTAATTAAGCTTAAAGGGGGTTGTGTAGCTCGCTGTGGAAGCCGGAGATCACAGAAGGACCGATACGAGAAACCATGTTTGCCAGCGTGGGCGACTTAGTATCTATATGCATATTTCACACTTTATATATATATGTATATATATATATATTTGGAATGGCTGGGGTTATGGATTTCCTGGCTTTTCCTTAGATTTCTTTGATTCATGGGGCTAACATGCACTACCCTTCCGGTGGTGGAGCCGGGCCCATATAGAACTTGGTTGTTTTTAGAACATTTATAGCTACACATTATAGGTTAATAGTTTTATCCCTCATGTTAAACCTTTCTCTCTATCCTATTATTATACATATATCTATGTATGCATGCATGTATGTGAACATGGACATTGAATTTGGATTTGACTTTTGAAATGGCATTCTTTTATCCTTCTCTGAGTTACATGCTAGCGCTAACCCCGCTAATCATCCCCGAATGCTATATTCTTTCATCATAAAAGGTCCAAGGGGTTTCTTCTATTAGTTTGTATAGTGTAAGATGGTACGGTTCATTGGATGGTTCACAGTGAAGTAGTGAACTTCCATCCTCCGAAAAGCTTAGTCATTCCTTCAGTTTCATAATTTAGAATTGAAGATTTCTCATTAACAGTATCATTGTCATTATCACTGTCATGGTCAGGGGCATGTCCCGACCTAGTTTTATATTCAGATTGGTTTAGAGGCTTTTGTCAGCATTTATGGGTCGAATGGTGTTGTTGACTCTTAGAGATGATTCTTAAGTTACATTAACTATTTTATCTTTATCCTCTAGTTGTATTTTGCCTTTTCATTATTCGGACTATGTTTGGTTTAGATAGGCTATGGGGCTGGTCTCTGGCGCACTATAGGCTTGATATATCCATCATGGATAGGCTCGAGGTTATATTATTACAAGCTTGGTACCAAAGCCTAGGTTTAAGTTCGTTGGGTATCCACAAAACCATGTTGAGTAGAGTTTTTTTATGGGTGTTTAGCGCGACATACTTATAAGGGGAGGCTATAATGTATTTAGGAATATTTTTCTTTATTGTGTTCTATTTCGAGCTATAGAGTCTAGGGTTATGGAATTTCTCTAACTCTTTCTTTGGTCGTATTTAGATATGTCTCCTCAATGATCTGATGTATGCAGAAACTCTGCCGAAACCTCAGCCCCACCCATAAGAAACATGGAGGGGCTCATCCTATTTATGTAGTATAGACCCAGTCTAGGGTCCCTGTCCTAATTGTGCTACTCCACCTAAGGTTTCACTAATCCCCACTAGTCCTTCTCTAGTTGGTGACACTCATGCTCAGTCACCATAAGGGGATGTTTCTAATGCAGAGTTTCATCCGTCCATTCATCTGAATACCCAATTAGTGGCATCTTAGTCTCATCAGATTGGTCTTGTTCATTCTATTATGGCTTCGTCTGAGGTTACTTGAGTTGGTCAGTTTATGAGGCTGAATGCCCCAACTTTAACTAACTCTAAGGTTGAGAAGTATCCTTAAGGGTTTATTCATGATATAGAGAAGTTTTTTTGGGTGATGCATGCTACTGATGTATAAGGTGTATAGTTTGCTACATATCAGCTGAAGGACGTGGCATATTAGTGGTATGAGGAGTGGGAGTAGTTGAGGGGAGATGATGTTGAGCAAGCAATGTGGGAGCATTTTCTGGTGCTTTTTTTGATTATTTATTTCCTCAAAAATTAAGGGAAGCTAAGGCCGAAGAGTTTTTGAACTTGAGGCAAGGAAAGATGAGCATGAAGGAGTATTCCCTGAAGTTCTATTAGTTTTCTTATTATGATCCGAAGTTAGTATCTACCATGAGAGCCAGAATGAGGACATTTACTTTAGGCTTGTCTTGTGACCTTTTATTAGAGTGTAAACTGTGATGGTTAAGAATGACATGGATATTTCTAGACTTGTAGTTTACACACAGCAAGTTGAGAATGAGAAAAAAATAGGCAAAAATGGGAAGGAGGAAGAATAAGAAGTTCAGGAATTCCAAACAAGTAGCGAATCAATAGAATAATGGAAAAGATGGTAGGCAATGCAGCAAGAAGAAGACTTGGGAAAATTATGGTTCATAATCATTGGCTAGTTCTCCTTATCCTAAGTCATCTAGTGATCATTGATTTTAGGATAATAGTGGTTTTAAGGCATAGGGTGCTCATTTTCAAGCTAATGGAGCTCAGTCAGCCCCATCCTATCTTCCTTATAGATTTTATAGTTACATTCACTAGGCTTATTGTGATGATGGTTGGGATTGGTGCTTCAATCGTGGTCAACTTAGTCAACTGCAGTGGGATTAACCTACGACTAAAGTAGCCACTTTCTAATAGCCACTTCTTTGGCTTTTGCACCAAAGTGTATTCCTTCTGGTACTGTAATAGGCCCAAATCATCTTTATGCTCTATTTACCTATTAGGAATCTGAGGCATCTCCTGATGTTGTCACTGGTACGTTAAAGATCTTCTCTCAAAATATGTATTATCTGCTTAATCTAGGGTCCACCCTTTCCTATATGATCTTATATGTGGCTGTGCATTTTGATTTTAGTCCTAAAAGTATTTTTGACCCCTTATTTATTTCTACTCTGGTGGGTGATTTTGTGGTCGCTAGAAAAATGAATAGAGGTTGTATGGTGTCTATCTTTCATAAGGAGACATTGATGGAATTGGTAGAACTTGAAATTATAGATTTTTATATGATCCCTGGGATGGATTGGCTTCATTCGTGCTCTGCTACTTTTGATTATAGGACACAAAAAGTTAGTTTTCAACTCCCAAATAAACTAGGAATCGAATGGGAGAGAAGTCCCTTAGCACCTAAAGTTAGATTTATTTTTTATCCTAAAGCCCGAAAGTTGATTTCTAAGGGGTGTCTTTATCATCTGGTTTGGTTTAAAGATTCTAGTTCTGAGGTTCACTCTTTATAATCTATCCCTGTTATCAATGAGTTTCCTAAATTGTTTTCCAAGGATCTTTCTGGAATTTATCCTGATAGGGAAATAGACTTTGGAATTGATCTTCCACCAAATAGTTGTCCTATCTACATTCCTTCTTATGGAAAGGAACTGGCTAGTTGAAAGAGCTAAAGAAGCAGTTGAAGAAACTCCTTAATAAGAGCTTCATTTGACCTAGTGTTTCAACGTGGGGTGTTCCTGTGCTTTTCGTTCATAAGAAAGATGGGTCTATTTGGATGTGTATAAAGTATCAGTAGTTAACTAAGGTTACGATAAAGAATAACTACGCTCTTTCTAGGATTGATGATCTTTTGGACAACTTTAGGGTGCTAGATGTTTTTCTAAAATTGATCTTCACTCGGGTTATCATCAGATAAAGATTACAGAGGGCAATATTCCCAAGATTACTTTTCAAACCCAATATGGTCATTATGAGTTCCTAGTTATGTCAATCGGTTTGACTAATGCAATGGCTGTTTTCATGGATCTTATGAATTAGATGTTTAGAAAGTTCTTAGACTTGTTTTTTAGTGTCTTTATTGATGATATTTTGGTGTATTTTAAGAGTGAAGAGGATCATGTCAATCACCTACAAATTGTGTTGTAGACTTTTAAGGACCAAAAGTTGTATGCTAAATTTTCTAGGCTTAAATTTTCAATCACCAAAGTTTAGTGTCTAGAATGAGAGAAAGAATGAGAAAGTTTGCGTTAGGCTTTTCTTGTGACCTTGTTTTGGAGTGTAAGGCTGTGATATTGAACAATGACATAGATATCTCCAGACTTGCGATTTACATGCAGCAAGTTGGGGATGAGATAAAGAAGAAAGTAAAAATAGGAAAGAGGCAGAATAAAAAGTTCAAGTATTCCAAATAGGGTGCAAATCAATAGAACAGTGAAAGAGATGGTAGGCAGTAGAGCAAGAAAAAGACTTGGGGAAATTCTAGTTCATATTTATAATCTAGTGCTTCTTACCCTTAGATGTTTAGTGATCATTGCATTAAGGCTAGCAGCAGTTTTAAGGCACAGATTCCCAGTCTCAGGCTAGTAGAGCTCAATCAGCCCCACCCTATCCTCCATTTAGATTTTAAGGTCATCTTCACTAGGGTTATTATGATGAGGGAAGGGATAAGTGCTTCAAATGTGGTCAACTTGGTCATATGCAGTGGGATTGTCCTACGACTAAGGTAGCCACTTGGGCTAAAAAGTTTTGGTCGCCACTTCTTTGGGTTCTGCACCAAAGTGTGCTACTTCTGGTACCGACACAGACCCAAATCATCTTTGTGATCTTGCCACCCATTAGAAATCTGAGGCATCTCCTGATGTTTTCACTGGTACATTAAAGCTCTTCTCTCATAATATGTATTACTTGCTTGATCTAGGGTCTACTCTTTCCTATGTTACCCCAAATGTGACTGTGTATTTTGAATTTAGTCCTGAAAGTATTTTCAACTCCCTTATTTATTTCTACTTTGGTTGGTGATTCTGTGGTTTCTAGAATAATCAATAGGCATTCTGTGGTGTCTATCTTTCATAAGGAGACATTGGTGGATTTCGTAGAACTTGATATGGTAGATTTTGATATGATCCCTAGGATGGATTGGCTTTATTCGTGCTATGCTTTTTTGGATTGTAGGACTCAAAAAATCAGTTTCTAACTCCCTAGTGAATCGGTAATCGAATGGGAGAAAAGTTCCTTAGCACCTAAAGTGAGATTTATTTCTTATCTAAAAGCCCAAAAGTTAATTTCCAAGGGGTGTATTTTTTATCTAGTTTGGTTTAAAGATTCTAGTTCTGAGGTTCTCCTTTTGCAATCTATCCCTGTTATCAATGAGTTTCCTAAAGTGTTTCCCAAGGATCTTCCTTGCATTTCTCCTGATAGGGAAATAGACTTTGACTTCGGGTGTCTTTATCATCTGGCTTCATTTGACCTAGTGTTTCACTGTGGCGTGCTCCGGTGCTTTTTGTGTGTAAGAAAGATAAGTCTCTTTGGATGTGTATAAATTATTGGTAGTTTAATAAGGTTACGGTGAAGTATAAGTACCCTTTTTCTAGGATTAAAGATCTTTTCGGCTAGCTTCAGGGTGCTAGATGTTTTTTCTAAAATTAATATTCACTCAATTTATCATTAGTTAAAGACTAGGGAGGGTGATACTCCCAAGACTACTTTTCTAACCCGATATGGTCATTATGAGTTTCTAGTTATGTCATTTGTTTTGACTAATGCTCCAACTGGTTTCATGGATCTTATGAATTAGGTGTTTAGACAGTTCTTAGACTTGTTTTTTATTATCTTCATTAATGATATTTTGGTGTATTTTAAGAGTAAAGAGAATCATGCCAACCACCTCTGAATTGTGTTACAGACTCTTAAGGATCAGAAGTTGTATGCTAAATTTTCTAAGTGTGAGTTTTGGCTGAATGTGGTGACTTTCCTTAGGCAAGTTGTTTCTACTGAAGGTATTAAAGTGGATCCATAGAAGGTAGAGGAGCTTAAGAAGTGGCATAAAACCACGATGCTAACTAATATTCAGAGCTTTTTGGGCTTGGTTGGTTACTATAGGAGGTTTGTAGAGATCTTTTCTTCTATTGATACTCTGTTGATGAAGTTGACTCAAAAAAGGATTAATTTCTTATGGTCTGATACTTGTGAGGGTAGCTTTAAGAAGTTTAAGGATAAGTTGACTTCTATGCCAGTTTTGATTCTGCCCGAGGGCACTGATGGATTTGTGGTGTATTGTGGTGCATCCCATGTGGGACTGTGTTGTATTTTCATACAGCATGGTAAGGTTATGGCTTATGTTTCTAGGCAGATCAATGTTCATGAAAGGAATTATTTGACTAATGATTTAGAGTTGGCGACTATGGTTTTTGCTTTGAAGATTTGCTATCATTACCTGTATAGGATGCATGTAGACATCTATTCGGATCATAAAAGCCTGTAGTATGGGTTTACCCAAAAGAAGTTGAATCTTCGACAAAGATGATGGCTTGAGTTCCTAAAGGACTATGACATGAGTCTTTACTACCATTCAGGTAAAGCTAATGTGGTTGTTGATACTCTTAACAGGTTTTCCATGGGGAGTTTATCTTATATGGATAAGGAAACTGAGGATTAGTGAAGGACAATCACCAAATAGCTATCTTGGGATTTCATCTTATGGACTCTAAGGATAGAGGGGTAATTATACAAGAAGTGGTTAAATTATGTCTTAGTACTGAGGTTAAGGAGAAACGGGTTTTGGATCCTACTCTTATACAGATTAAGGATAAGGTGGGACGACAGAAGGTTATGTCCTTTGATATCAGTGGAGATGGTATCTTGAGCTACCAAGGTAGGTTGTGTGTTCCTAATATTGATGGGCTGCAGGAGAGGATTTTGGCTGAGTCTCATAAGTCAATTTATACTGTTCATCCATGTTCAGCAAAGTTGTATCATGATTTTAAGGTGACCTATTGGTGGAACAATATGAAGAAAGATGTGGCTAACTTCGTGGCTAAGTGAATGGTGTTTCAGCAAGTGTAGGTTAAGCACTTGAGGCTTGGCGGTATGTCTCAAAAGCTTGAGTTGCCCATGTAGAAGTTAGAGATTATTAATATGGGTTTTTTCTGGGTTTTTAGTGGTCTCGCAATTAGTATGATTTGATTTGGGCCATTGTGGATAGGATGACTAAGTTTACTCATTTCTTTCCTGTGAGGAATAACTACTCTGGTGAGGACTACGCTATGTTATTTATTCAGAAAATCTTCAGGTTGCATGGAGCACTAGTTTCTATCATTTCATACCAAGGTACATACTTTACTTCTCACTTTTGGCATTCATTTCATAGAGGTTTAAGGACTAAGGTGAACCTTAGCACTGCTTTCCACCCTCAAACAGATGGACAAGCGAAGAAGACTATTCAGACCTTAGCCTATAAACTAAGGGCATGAGTGATTAATTTTGGAGGTAGTTGGGTTAATCACTTACCTCTCATTGAGTTTGCCTATAATGATAGTTATCATTTGAGTATTTGGATGGCTCCTTTTGAGGACTTTTACAGTAGGAGGTGCAGGTATCCTATTGGGTGGTCTGAGGTTGGCAAGGCTAGGTTGTTTGGTCCTGACTTGGTTCACCAAGCCATGGAAAAGGTGAAGGTGATTAGGGATAGGATTAATACTTCCCAAAGCCTCCAAAATTCCTATGTGAATGTGAGGCGAAGGGAGTTAGAGTTTGCGGTTAATGATTGGGTGTTCTTGAAATTTTCTCCTATATAGTGAGTGATGCAGTTTGGGAAGAAGGGGAAGCTCAGTCCCTGTTATTTTGGTCCATATCAGATTTTGAGGAGAATTAGGAAAGTTTCCTAAGAACTAGAATTACCTGTGAGTTCGGGGTTCTATTTATCCAGTCTTCGATATGTCGATGTTGAAAAAGTGTATGGGTTATCTTTCTTTGATTGTCCCTGTGGAGAAAGTTGGTATTTCGGATTCCTTGTCCTATTAGAAGGTCGTGATTGAGATTTTGGATTGGTAATTGGTTTGTTTGGCATAATGGAATTTGTTTTCAAGCATAATTAATTGGTATAACTACACCATTAGGTAAATGCCTAAATGGATGACTCCTTGGGTAAATGGACGGGTTATGTGTAAATATTTTAATTAGGCTTAAAGGGGGTTGTGTAGCTCGCCATAGATGGTGGAGGTTCGATGGGGACCGATACTGGAAACCATGTTTTCCGGCGTGGCGGCCTTGGTGGTTGTGTGCATAATTCACACTTTATATATATATATATATATATTTGGAATGGCTAGGGTCATAGATTCCCTGGCTCTTCCTTGAATTTCTCTGATTCGTGTTGCTAACACCCACTGGGGCCGTTTCGGTGGGGGGAGCTAGACCCATATAGCCCATGGGAGTTTTAGGACTGTTTGAGCTACACAATCCAGGTTAATGATTTTAATCCTCATGCTAAACCTTGCACCCTATCCTAGCATTATATATATATGTGTGTGTGTGTGTGTGTTTGTGTGTATGTGTATATGTATGTATGTGAACATGTACATTGAGTTTCGATTTGACATTTGAAATGGTATGTTTAACCCTTCCCCGAGTTATATGCTAGCACTCACCGAAATGGTATGTTTAACCCTTCCCCGAGTTATATGCTAGCACTCACCTTGCTAACCATCCCCGGACGCTACATCATTTTATGATATAGGGTCCTAGGGGTTTCTTCTATTGGTTTGTGCAGTGTTAGGTGGTCTGGTTCATCGGTTGGTTCGCAGTGAAGTTATGAGCTTCCATCCTATGAAAATCTTAGTCACTCTATTGGTTTGTTTCTATATTTTAGAATTGAAGAGTTCACATTAACATTAGCATTGTCATTGTTGGGGGCATGTCCCTACCTAGTTTGATATTCGGATTGGTTTAGAGGTTTTTGTGGACATGTATGGGTTGGATGGTGTTGTTGACTCTTAAAGCTTATAGTCTTGAGTTAAATGAACTATTTTATCTTTATCCCTTGGTTATCTTCTTCTTTTTTATTATTTGTACTATGTTTGGTTTGGATAGGCTATGGGGGTGGTCTCGGACCCACGTTGGTCTAGACATAACTATCACGGCTAGGCCTGGGGGTCTGGTTATGACAACATGAACCCAACTATGACAGAAGAAAACCAAAAAAAGTACTAAAATGATAGAAGACTAAAAGAAACCAGGCTTATTGAATGGGTGAGGGCTCACCACTTCAACAGCTGTCCAACGGGAGTATAAAATCACCTAACGCTGAACAGGGTGACAAGAAAATCCCTCGAAACCTAATCATGAAAAAATGTAGTGTCCGGGGATGGTTAGTATGGCGATTTTTTGCATGCAACCCAGTGGAAGGCATATAAACATATATATACATTCATCAAAACCAGTTATAAATCACATGCACAACCAATATAGCTGTAATGGGATGTTCGGATATGGGGAAAGGGATTGGCAGCATGATCCTTTAAAAATTTAATCCAGAACCATATAACTCATGCCAACCTTAAGGCACCCACTGGCTATATGGATCAGGCTTCCCCTACCGAAAGGGCTCCAATCCATGTTAACCACATGAACCAATGAAATTTGGCAAAAGTCACCAAGGGGATAGCCGTAAAAAAATATACTATGTAAAACAGACACAGTGGTCATAGACCTTTAACGTCGTCAAACTCTTCTCGAAGTGTTTACACTTAAGATAGGGGTTATGTTGTCTCATTTTAACTCATTTTAGACCTCGTAACACCTAGGGTGTAAAATTATCCCCCCCTTAGGATCATTCATACCCGAATTAGCAAATAGGATACTATTAGCATGATATAACAAAGAACACATAGGGAAAGAAGCACAAACTTGAAATGCAATAATAGAAGAAGTAAGTTCCATACCTTAAGAGCATCCGTCGAACACTAGAAACAAGAATGGGTATTTATCTTTTATATCTTCTTTTGATTCCCATGTAGCCTCTTCTACCTTTTGGTTCCTCCAAAGGATCTTAACCAAAGTTATCTCCTTAGTTCTTAATTTTTGAATTTATCTATCCAAGATTCAACCTAGACTTCCTCATAGGACTACGAATCTTTATGGAAAATATCCTTAATAGGCACTACTAAGGAAGGATCACCCATACACTTTTAAGCATGGACATATGAAAAGAGGGATAAACTGAAGCCAAGCTCGCAGGTAGTTCTAATTCATAAGCAACATTCCCTATACTTCTTATAATCTAGTATGGACCAATGTAACGGGAGCTAAGCATCCCTTTTTTTGAAAATCCCATGACTTCTTTCATAGGAGAAACCTTCAATAACACTCAATCATTGACGTCAAACTCCAACTCCCTTTGCCTCACATCTACATAAGACTTTTAGCGACTCTGAGTAGTCTTAAGTCTATCTCAAATCACCTTTAACTTCTCCATCACTTGGTATACCAAGTAAATCCCAAACAACCTAGTCTCACCTACCAACAACCACCCAATTATTGATCTATATTTTCTACTACAAAGGACCTCAAAAGGGACTATTTGGATGTTGAAGTGATATCTATTATTATAATCAAATTCAATAAGCAACAAATGATCAACCCAGTTACCTTTAAAGTTGGTCACACAGGCCCTTACCATATTCTCTAATTTTTGAACAGTATGTTAAATCAGTGCTAAAGTTCACCTGAGTACAGAACCCTTTTTGAAAGAAATGCTAAAAATAAGAAGCAAAATACATACCTCGGTCAAAAATAATAGACACAGAGGCCTCATGCAAATTAAATATATATTGAATGAACAACTTGATATAATCCTCTCCTGAGTAGTTAGTTCTTACAGGCAAGAAGTAAGCGAACTTGGTCATTCTTTCCATAATGACCCAAATAGAATCACACTAACTTTGATACAGTGGAAGACCAGTAACAAAATCCATATTAATCATATCTCACTTCTACATGGGAAATTATATCTCTCCTGAGAGGAGCCACTTAGCCTTAAATGCTCAACCTTAACCTGTTGACAGACCATAAACTTGGAAACAAAATTTTTCACATCCCTTTTCGTATTATTCCACCAATAAATCTCTTTTAAGTCGTGATACATCTTTTTTGCACTCGAATGAATCATATATTTAGACATATGAGCTTCGAACAAAATCCTTTCCTGCAGCTCATTTACAATAGGAACGCACAACCTACATGGTACCTCAGGATGATATCTCCCCTATCTCAAAAGCCATAACTTTTTGCTGACCCACATCATCTTTGATTTGCATAAGTATTGGATACAAAACATTCTTTTCCTTGACCCTATCCCCAAGAGATGATTTAACCACTTCCTGAATAATTACTCTTCAATACTTGGACTCTAAAAGGTAAACTCCCAAATTGGCCAGATAGTGAATGTCCTTCACCAATTCTCTATTATCCTCCTCAAGGTGAGACATACTCCTTATGGACTACCTACTAAGAGCATTAGAAACAATGTTATCTTTAACTATGTAGTAGTGTAGAATCATGTCGTCATCCTTAAGCAATTTAATTCAGCACCTCTGCTTGAGGTTCAATTCCTTCTAAGTGCATATGTACTACAAACTATTGTGATCCGAGTAATGGTACCAAATTTTCAATGAGAACACCATAGCCTTCCATTCTAGATCATGAGTTGTATAATTACTTTTATGCACCTTAATATGTTTAGAAGCATAAACCACAACTTACTATGCTGCATCAAAATAAAACCCAGTCCCACACAGGATGCATCACAATAACAAAACAAACCATCAATGCCCTCGGGTAGGGTCAAAACAGGAGTAGAAGTCAACTTATCCTTCAAATTCACAAAACTACCCTCACAAATAGCGGACCATAGAAACTTTACCTTTTTTTAAGTCAACGTCATAAGCGGAGTAGCAATAGATGAAAAACTCTCTACAAATTTCCTGTAGTAACCTGCCAAGCCCAAGAAGCTCCTAATGTCAATTCAAGTCGTGGGTCTAGACCACTTCTTAAGAGCCTCAATCTTTTTTGGACCCACTTTGATCCCTTCACCAGATACCACATTCCCAAAAAAAGTTACAGAACTTAGCCAAAATTCACACTTGGAAAATTTTGCATACAATTCCTAAAACCTAAGCATTTACAACACCATTTGGAGGTGTTTAGCATGATCCTCCATACTTTGGAGTACACCAAGATGTCATCAATGAAGACTATAACAAATATATCCAAAAAATGCCTGAATACTCGGTTTATAAGGTCCATGAAAGCATTGGTCTATTATTCAACCCAAATGGTATGACTAAGAACTCATAGTGGTATTCATAGGTTCAAAAAGTAGTCTTGGGTATATCAACCTCCCTAATATTTAATTAATGGTAACTCCAACGAAGATCTATTTTAGAAAAATATTTGGCATTCTGAAGTTAATCAAAGAGGTTACTAATTCTAGGAAGTGCGTACCTATTTTTTGCCATGACCTTATTCAAATGACAATAATTTATACACATCCGATGAGACCCATCCTTCTTTCGCTTAAAAATCACAGGAGGACCTCAACGAGAAATGTAGGGGTGAATAAAACCCTTATGAAGGAGATCCTTTAGCTTCTCCATTAATTTCTTCATCTTTGTTGGAGCCATCCTATAAGGAGGAATAGAAATAGGATGAGTATACGATAGAAGGTCCATCCCAAAGTCTATCATTGAGAAAATATTTTGGAAATTCAATAACTACAGGAATAGATTGCCAAAAGGGATTTTCAAAGTTAGAATCCTTGACCATAACTAGATGAAATACATACCCTTTGGATATTAGCTTTTAAGCTCTAAGATAAGAGATAAACTTATCAAAGTGTTTTACGCTTAATATAGGGGTTATGTAGGCTCATATTAACTTGTTTTATACCCTATAACACCTGGACCGTTATATGCTCCTATCTTTTTAGGGAATAAAAATAATGGCTTTTTGCATATGTATATTAATTAAGGTAGTTGAACAAAGTAATGATTAAGAAAAAGTATTTTCTTCCCCACATTAATGATCCTTTTTACCAGATTTAGGGAGATTCAATGTTTTCCAAGATAGATTTGAGATATGGGTATCACCAGCTGAAGAATAGGGCTTCAAATGTTCTAAAGTTGGTTTTTTGAAACGACCTGAATTTTGGTGATTTTTGTGAAATATTTATTTTTATATATTTTGACCATTTAACCTCTCTCCTTGGTTTATTTTTGATATTTCTTGGGAGTGGAAATGATTTCCATGTTTCCCTATACATTTTGGCATAATTTATATGAAATTATAAGTTTTGGAGGCTTTGAGAGTCTCATAGTTTACTTTGGTCAATATTTACAAATCTGTGCATTGGATGGCAAAACATACTGCACCAGAAGATCTAAAATGTCAATTTAGATTGGTAACATAGTTGATGTGGTTTTATGACTTTTAAAGCTCATTTCGATCCTGGATTTGAAAAGTTATAAAATTTGATTTTAGGGATGAGCATTGTGAAAATGATGTTTTTTTGAATATCTGATATCGCCATTGAATTTGGAGCATCAAATTTAATAGGGTAACATATTTCATTTGCATTCATGGGATTCTGGATGAATCTTGAGGGGTCTGCAGAGACGTGGACCTAATATATACCCATATTTTGCCTCTTTTTGCCATTTTTGAGACTTAAAGCTTGGGATTTCAGACTTTTGAGCAATTTATTCCAGTTTTGAGCTTGGATAAGATTCTAAACACCTATTTCAACTACTTTACACCAATTTTACCATCTAATTCTTATTTTAACGCGGATAAAGAGGGAAATTGGGGATTTTGACTCGGAGGATCTAAAACTTGTATTTCTTTGATTCTAACCCCATTTTCAATCTGTTTTGACTTGGATAAGTTTCTAAGCTGATAATTATAAGTTTTCTATCAATTTAATCTTCAAAACAACTTCAGATTCTTGATTTCAAAAAGGATTTTCAGAGATTTTGCTGATAAAGCTTAAACATGATATTTCTTCAATTTGGACCTCGTTTTTAACTTGTTTTCACTTGAGTTTTCGGTTGTAGACTCCTAAAAATATGGGGAACATTTTTTGTAAATAAAATTATGATTTTGACCTTCTTTTTTAAAAACCTATTTTGTCTTGAAATAGGCAATATAGGTATTATGGGCTTTCTTTTGATGCATAGATTCTATATCTCAATATTTTAGTTGATTTTGAGTCTGTTTAGGAGGATTAAGGGTTTGGAGTAGAGGTTTCCAAATCGATTTTTCGCAATCGAGGTAGGTTTGGCTTAACTTTTTTTCAGCCTGGTTGGGTAGTGAATGTTAATACAAAATCATTTTAAGAGCGTGGGTACTAATCATGAAAATGGATTTATTATTGTATTGTGCCTATGTTGGGGCCTATATAATGATGTTATTTGATGGATTTGGTATACTATTTGTTATGTGTGACCTTCTGGGGTCCGATATGATATTGTTGACCTTGTATACATGAAATTAGTTATGTCTTTGTAAGACCTCACAATATTCTAGAAACGTTTCTAGCTCCTAGACTCATGTTTAAAGGGGTCCAAGGCATTAATTTAACACAAAGTACAAATGTAACACCCCCAATTTTCTGAACCGAAATGTTGCATGGTGCTCATGACCTCGAGGGACCACAAGCTAACCTATGACTGATATCTGTACCTGTACATTGCTTAACATACATGTAATATACGGAAAACATAAACAATAGACCATAAGGTTTAACAAAAATAATTATAACATCCATATGGGTAAAAAATACCCAAGATAACTGAAGTCTGAATCAAAACTGAACTAAATCTGAAAGCCTCTAAACACTGTCCGAATAAGGAATTGAAGGAATATGTCTCCAACTAAATTCGTAAATTGAAAACTAACTGAAATAATAAATTAATCGAATCATATCATCCTTGAATAAAAAGGACTCACTGCATCTCTGTATACTAAAATGCAACTGCCACTGCTAGTATGGAACTCGTGTCTTTAGACCTATGCTATAACATAAAGAGAAAGCACCATAGCATGAATGTGTCAGTACAGCTGGAGTACTGAGTATATAGTGAGGTAGGCTGAACATAAATAGGGTTACATGCATGAACAATGCTAACTAACTGACTAATATGAACATAAGAGTTCAAATATGCATACATAGAAACTGAGATCGCGAATGCATGATAGCTAAATTTGTATGCTAATACATAGTTTACTAATAATTGATCATGATTGATACTGTAGTTCTGAATAAATGGGTGACTATGCCTGACAGTCCTGCATCTGATGGAACTATCTGAGTTCTGTTATAACTGAATTTGACTGTATCTGGCAGTCCTGGTATACTGATATCTGAAGAACTATATGGGTTCTTTTATTGAGACTGAACTTGAAACTGTGGGAGGTAGTTGTTTAACCGACATG
This sequence comes from Capsicum annuum, assembly GCF_002878395.1. Taxonomy (NCBI): domain Eukaryota; kingdom Viridiplantae; phylum Streptophyta; class Magnoliopsida; order Solanales; family Solanaceae; genus Capsicum; species Capsicum annuum. Next base: position 173,286,559 of record NC_061111.1, read on the forward strand.
CCCCAATAATGCATATAGCTAAGTTAGGATCTAATCTCTACCCCGAATTGAGGGGTGTCAATACCGCGCCACTAGTAAAGACAGTTGTGAGTGACCCTCAACTGGAAGGTACTCAAATGAGAATGGTGGGAACCCTCACCTGACATGTTAAGCCACCTCATCAACCTTATTCTGACAGGTTAAGATGTCTCAACCTACACTGTCTATGTAGTTCTGGAACACAAGGATGACTGCTAAGAATCATACACTAAACTGGAAGGTGAGTTCCCATCCTTGGGTTCACTCGGTGCTAACTTCTACTCCCATCTAAAGAGACTGAACATGATTTAACTGACTATACAAGGACTGAGTAACTGACTTCCGTTGACTGACAGAATAGTACTACTATTTGAGATTTTGCTAAGATTGTGAGATTTTAGAGGTTTCCTGAGTCACATGACTGACTGAGTTCTATGGATCATGGCTTGACTGAGATTATCAGGATAACGTGACTTGGCTCTGGGCACACAGCTATATTTTTTGGGTACAAATACCCCCAGGACTCGGTGGAAGGAAACTGACACACATGACATGACTTGATCATAAGATTTGAGTCCACAATTCATCATCTCGTACATAAGGGATTTCATACTAAACATGGTTATCAACAATGTATTGCATGGAAAAGATTTCATGTCACATGGAAGTACTTGCACAACCTTAATATTATGTTCATTGCATAATCATACTAGCAACACATATCAATATCATAGAAGTTCATATGGAATCATCTTAAGAGTTGACATAGCTTGTCATTTGAATACTATGGGGTCATGGGAACATGATTTTTAGCATTCTAGGCATTTTAACAACCACCTTGCATGCACACTTTAGGGCATAGGTTTTCTCAACAATTTTAATCATCTTGAACCACCCAAATTCATGGGTTTTAACTACAAGCATGCATACATCATGGAAGTCAACTTAAATTAATATCTTGAAGCATCAACAATGATCATTAACATGAACAGCATCACATAAAAAAAAAGGAAATCAAAGTTTCTTATTTAAAAGCATGGTTTTTGAACTCTTTGAACAAAAAGGGTCTATAGATGAACACTATGCATACCTGACTCAAGGTTCTTGATGTTTTTGAACTTAAAGGATGTGAAATCCTTTGATTCTTGAAGATTGAGTCTTGTTCTTTGAGATTAAATTTAGAGAGAAACCCTATTTTTTCTTTGTGAAATAATAATAAGCATAATGGCTGAATTCGGATTTATCTGGGTATATATAGGCAAGTGGTAAGTGACCAAAATAGCCCTGTTAAAATGAACTGGAAATAAACTGAACGTGGCATATGATGGTATGACTGACAGTCCATTACTTAGTCCGTCAGACGTGGACTAGAAATGGGGTTCACTGGATAGGAGTTGATGGCCTGGATGATGGTCCTTCATAACTTTGACAATCCATCAACTCGTCCGTCAGTCCTTATCCAGTACGTGGCTCAACTGCCTTGGCTATGATAGTCAAAGTGGCGGTCCATCACTTATGTGGTGGTCCATCAACTTGGCCGCCATACCTGGGCGTTTCCGACAATTCCAAGTAAAATGTACTTAATTTCCTCTTCTGATGTCGGATTTAACAAAATTGGTACCGTTGGAAAGCTAACTCAATTTCCCACCTAATAGAAAGTGAAAATCTAAAAAATACCATGTGTACAAATATAGGTTTGCATTTTAAAGTAAGTCCTAGCATCCTTGAGATGATTTCTAGCTAGGAAAAAGGCATAGGTATTACAATATCTCTCCCTTGAGAACATTCATCCTCGAATGGAACTGACTGAGAGAGGAAACAATAATACGAACATGAGTAGCTGGAACATAATCTTATGACTAACAAACTAAATATGTTATACTGAATATGCATATCTGATGCACGTGTAACTGATTCATGAATGCATGACTGAGCTTCTCTCAATGAAAATGCATATCTGATGCATGATTATTTACTGGACGGATACATGTATGCATGACTGAATATGCAATGGTACTTGATAGCAAATTCTAGATGGAACATAAAAATGAAATGAAATATCAAGTTGTATTGAATGCTGAATATGAAACTGAATGAGCTTAAGAAGGACTGTTACCTTGAGCTTGATCTGGGCTGGCAGAGAAAAGGTGAGGGTACTTGGTACGTATGTCTGCTTCTACTTCCCAAGTAGATCCCTCAACGGACTGATTTCGCCAAAGAACTTTGACTAGAGGGACTTCTTTATTCCTCAGCCTACGAATTCGATAGTCTAAAATTTTGACTGGAATCTCATCATTAGAGAGGCTGTCCTGAACATCAATGTTCTGAATAGGGACTACAACTGCTGGGTCACCTACATACTTCTTGAGTAAGGAGACATGGAAGACTGGATGAACTGAGGCTAGATCTGAAGGCAATTTGAGCTCATAAGCTACCTTGCCAAAGCGACTGAGCATACTGTAAGGACCGACATAGCGGGGACTGAGTTTTCTTTCTTGCCAAACCTCTTCACTCCCTTTATGGGAGGGATTTTGAGATAGACATAGACATTTACCTTGAACTTGAGATCCTTTGTACAAACATCTGCATAAGACTTCTGTCAGCTTTAAGTAGCCCAAAGTCTCTCTCTGATCAACTAAGCATTCTCTAAGGCATCGAATACTAAGTCAGAACCCATGACTTAGGTCTTTTTTTA